>NC_056749.1:21081884-21413759 GCF_019279795.1 Protopterus annectens
TATAGTACCCATTTGGTTTTCTGGGTGCAAGAGGGAGGGTATCAGGAGTCGAGCTGGATTCCAGGAAAACATCCTCCATAACATCCAGGACTGGGGGGATGGCCAAGGGTCTGTGCTGTGGAAGATCTAAGAATTCCTTGAGTCCCTTTTTAGACTAAGGGTAGTCCTGACTCTCCCACTGGAAATACTCCCTTAGGGTATGAAGGGTTTCCCCAAAGGAAAAATCCTCTTGGGGAGAGGCAGAAAGGGATGGAATCCTCTGCATCTTCATAAGTAGAGAGGGACTGCATGTCTTCATATTCAGATGCATCAGAGTCATCTGACTCTTGTTCAGACAAAACTACAGGGGACAGATCTCTTTGTCTTTTGGAGGGAGTAGCTTGGCTTCCCCTCATCAGCATGATATGGTCTTCCGCCATTTTAAGTATTTGAGACTAAGGCAAGAAAAGCAGGTGCCTGAGACTGGGTCGTCGGTTTCTTGGGTGTAGTACATACCATGGGCCTAAGAAACTCGGTAGTTTTCAAAAGAACGGTAGTCGCGAAAGAAGACGTCGGTTTATGTCGAGAATCGGTAGTGCGAAGGACTTCCTCGGAAGCTGGTGTCTGCTCAGCAGCTCTGGACCCATCCAAGGTAGAGACGACCGCAGGATCCTTAGCCGAAGAAGAGTTCTGCTGCATACCGGACTCCGAAAGAGTCTCGGTAGCAGCCTGCAAACCCACAGAAGCA
Source organism: Protopterus annectens (assembly GCF_019279795.1). Taxonomy (NCBI): domain Eukaryota; kingdom Metazoa; phylum Chordata; order Ceratodontiformes; family Protopteridae; genus Protopterus; species Protopterus annectens. Next base: position 21,082,612 of record NC_056749.1, read on the forward strand.
GGCATCAGAGGCTGCGAAAGCGCTTCACTGAGGACTGGAGAACTGACGACTAGCTTAACGGAAGTGTCGTTGGTAGGTTTGGACCTGTGCGGTCTGTCTCTGCCTTTACCTTTACGTTTTTTCGGAAGATCTGCTGTTGGATGGCTTACCGAAGCCATATCGGAGTTCAAGGACTGTAAGTGAAAATATCTAGCTACAATTAGGACCCGACAATGGATAGTTCTGGCGTTGAACAAAGCATAGAAGTGATAGTGGGGGATGTCGTGGTGTGGGCCTAAGCAAGTGACGCAGTACGAATGAAAGTCTCGGTGTGATATTTGCTTTCCACAGGCGAGACAATTGTTAACTTTTTCTGACATTGGTTAGTGCAAGAAAAAAGGATCCCCAATGGGGTACTTAGCTTTAGAAGATTTTAGCTTCAAATCGGTAGACGAAACTCAGGTAGCGACCGAGCGGCACTCATGCAAACTGCTTCTGCTTCAGGCTCCACGGCAAGAAAGACTGATGTAATGACGTTGACTGCCTTATTTTATACTACTGATGAGCTGACGTCAGTCCTGAAGCGACAGCAACCAACACAGAAATACTAAGCCTCTGGTATTCGGGTCAGCTGAGGGCTACCCTGGCAGGGATAACCCAAATGTGATGACTGCAACAGTGAAACACGAAGAACATCTAGTAGAGAAAAAGAAGTTATGTACCTACTATAAAGTTTCATGTTAGTTGTCTTTCATCTCGCCTTCCTTCTTGCTGGATGGGTACAGAGCCGATCCTCAACTCCGACTCGCCCACTTTCTATAGCTCGAGAGCTCTTTACTGGCTCGAGGCTACCCCTTATCCCAGAATGCCCAGCGTCAGCTACCCAGATCTCGTTTGAGATAGCTCACACTAGACATAATCACAGAAGATAATATCCGTTATTATTTAACCTTGATATACAGTAAATTGTCATGGTTTGCTTGGGAAGCAACTAAGAATAAAACAAGTTAGCTAGTGAAACCATTGAAAAACTCCTTTCAATCCTTGAGGTAGGGGGAAGGAGGGAAGGATGCAAGAAGGAAGGCGAGATGAAGGACAACTAACATGGAATGTTATGGTAGGTACATAACTTCTTTATGTTAAGTTGTCCAATCTCGCCTTCATTCTTGCTGGATGGGACAGTGTTCCTAGCACCTCAATCCTGGGTGGCTCATTGGAACAGACTCTTCAGAACCGTGGAACCAAAGGAAGCCCTGCCCTGGGAGACCACATCTACTTTGTAATGAGAAATAAATGTATGAGGATCTGCCCAAGTAGCTGCTGCGTAAATTGAATCTATGGGCAATCTAGACTGAAAAGCTACCGAAGTAGCTAATGACCTGGTTGAATGACCTTTGGGTCTTGCAGGAAGATCTTTTTGTCACAAATGGTAAGTATAGGCAATGGTGTCTGACAACCATTTTGATAAGGTTACTTTAGAAACTGAAAGGCCTTGTTTGTTGTTAGCAAATGAAAGGAACAACTGATCTGATTTTCACAGCTCTTTAGTTCTATGGAGATAGAAACATAGTTGTCTATGCACATCCACTTGGTGAAATCTGTATTCTGCCTTGTTGGAACGATTAGGGAAAAAGACAGAAAGTTCAATGGATTGATTCAAATTGTATTCTGAACAAACGTTAGGTAGAAAAGATGGGTTGGTTCTCAGAGAAACTGTCTTTGTGAAAAACTAGGTATGGAGGGCGAACACATAGGGCATGGAGTTCTGAAACACGTCTGGCAGAAGTAATAGCAACTAGGAAGAGAGTTTTCCAAGAGAGAAATTTCACAGAGCATGATGCTGCTGGTTCAAAGGGTGGCAGTATCAATGAGGTCAGAACCAAACTGAGATCCCAAGGTGGAAGAGGCTCTCTCACTGGGGGTCTGAGTAGAGATGTACCTCTCATGAAGGCCTTATAGAGTTTGTGAGACATTATGCTTGAGTTAAAAACTCCGATGTGAAAATTTGAAATGGCAGTTAGTTGTACTCTGATGGTAGCAGCAGCTGCACCAGATTGAAACAGTTCTGCTACGAAATCCAAAATTTTGTGTACTGGAGCTGTAAAAGGATCTAAATTCCTGGATTCTGCCCAGTAAGAGAATCTTTTCCATTTGTTAGCATAAGCTTTCCTTGTAGTTGTCTTATGGGAGGAAACAATAATATCACACACTGCTGGGGAAATATTGGGGAGCCTGGCTAAGATTGGAAGTGGAGTAACCAAGCTGTGAGCTTGAGAGATTGGAGGGATTGGTGTAACCCACCTGACTGATGAATCAAGAGGTCCGACACTGGGTCCAGAACCCAAGGCTGGGCTAGAAGGTGGGGGTGAAGGAACGGAAACCAAATCTGTCGAGGGCAATGAGGATCATCTTGCAACCCAACGATTTTGCTTTCTGAATGACTTTTAGAATTAGTGGGAAGGGGGGAAACGCATAAAGGAGTCCCTGAGGCCAATCGTAGACTAGAGCGTCCCTGGGTGTCTGACCTGGAGGAGGAATAAGGGAGAAGTAGCTGCTGCATTTGTTGTTGAGGAGAGAGGCAAAGAGATCGCAGCAAGGTTGGCTCCATTTACAGAAAATAAGATCCACAATTTCCTGTTTCAGAGACCACTCATGAGGCATGAGGATAGCCTTGCTGAGCCTGTCCGCTATTACGTTGGATTTTCCAGGGATATGCATTGCTGTCAGAAAACGTTGGGAGGAAATTGCCCATTGCCACAGTCTGAGGGCCTCTCGGCACAAGGGGTAAGACCTGGTTCCACCATGTTTGTTGATGTTCCAAACCACTGACATGTTGTCTGTCTGTATTGCAATAGTCCCGGCAGGGAGACATTCTTGAAGAGCTTGCAATGCTAGGAACACCGCTCTCATTTCCAGGACGTTGATGTGCAAGTGGTACTCATGAGGTTACCACGTGCCTTGGACTGTCTTCCCTAGATAATGCCCCCCCACCCTATCAGGGAAGTGTCCATGGTCACTGTGGCAACTGGATGGGATTCCATGAAAGGTCTGCCCTGAGTCACTAGCGGGTAGACCATCCACCAGGAAAGGTGTCTTTTGCAAGATTCCGTAATTAGCATCATGTTAGACATGGGTAATTCCTGGAAGGACCACTGTGTGAAAAGAAGCCACTGAAGGATTCTCATGTGAAAGCGTGCTAAGGGAACTAGAAGAAAGGCTGCTGCCATGGACCCTAGAGCTTGAAGGACATATTTGACTTAGGTTCATAGGTTCATAGGTTCATACTAGGCTATCTGCCCTAGGGCATTTATAAGCCTAGCCAGAGTGTATGTGGCTTACACCACCCCTTAGGATGAGAATACTACGCCCTTTTAGGGTTTAGTTTACTATGCCTCTGTCTAGTAGTGACAAAGAGATGACCCCCGGGGTAAACCTTACGATCTCCCATCCACTCGTCGAGATTTCTCTTGAATAGAGTCAGTGAGGGGCTCTGCCTAACATGGACTGGGATTCTGTTCCAGAGTGTAGGGAGCCTCTGGGTTATGAATCTGTCCCTCCAGCACGTTCTATTTATTTCTGTGTTGAGGTTTAAGTCACTTGTTCTCGTGGCTCTGATGGATTCTTTTGCTCCTCAGGAGAAGTGACACTTGCTGTCGAATAATGGACACTCTTTATTGAGGCAATTTTACAATAATTTTTCTTGTGTTTAGCTCTGCTCCTATGTATGTAATAGATTGAGAGGGCAACAGGGCAGATTTTTCGAAGTTTATTGTGATGCCTAGATGAGCACAGGATGTGATGGTGTAATCTCATGCCTCTACAAGTTGTTGCCTGGTGGTAGCAGTGAGGAGCCAGTCGTCTAGATTAGGAAACACCTGGAATCCTAGATGTCTCAGGTGAGCCTTAACTACTGCCATGCATTTGGTGAACACCCTGGGGGCTGTGATGAGACCAAAGGGCAGAGCTCTGAATTGGTAATGACTGGCCCCTAGCCAGAAGCGTAGAAATCTCCTGGACCGTCTGTCCATTTTTATATGATAGTATGCGTCTTGAAGATCTATGGAGCACATCCAATTGTCCGGACCCAGAAAGGGGAGAATAGACTGCAGTGTTACCATTCGGAACTTTTCTTTTTGTACAGATTTGTTTAATCTGCTGAAATCCAGAATTGGTCTCCAGTCCCCTGTCTTTTTGGGCACTAAAAAGAATCTTGAGTAAGTTCCGGATCCTACTTGATCTGTGGGGACTTCCTGGATGGCTGTTTTTTCTAGCAGTCTTGAAACTTCTGACACTGCCTGATCCCATAGATTGGGTGGAACATCTGGGATGGATTTTTTTGAAACAAGAGGGGGTTGATGGAAGGGAATTTTGTAACCACCGGATATAATGGATAGTACCCATTTGTCTTTTGTAATATTTTGCCAGGCGATTGGGTACAATGAAAGCCTTCCCCCAACTGCCTCCAGAGTTGAGCAGTTGGGCATCCCTTCAGGGATGTTGATAGGGTTTGGAAGAGAACGTATCTCTGTCACCCTGATTTGGTGGACCCCCTCTGCCACAAGGGCAGTGTCTGCCATTGTTATTGTTTCCCCCTTTGCTCCTGGGGGGAAAAAATCACCACGTGCATCAGGCAAGGGTCCCTGGGATTTTTGAAACCACATCTTTCTACCCTTCTGACCCTTTGGGTATGGTCTGGTAGGAGTGGAAAAATGGACTCCCACATCAGAGAGCGTCTTGCCTTCCTGCTGGCACCTGGTAAGCGTGTCTTTCACCTGAGGCCCAAAGAGAGAGGAGCCATCAAAGGGGGTATTGGTGAAGGACACTCTGAAAGGTTCCGCAAACTGACACAGTTGCAGCCAAGAATGTCTCCTAAGAGCAACTCCTGTCCCTGCAGCTCTTCTCGCTCCATCGGCTGCGTATGAAATAAGCCTCATTGAGGAGTTGACTACTGAATTTAAAGTCGCCAGCTGGGTAGCTACCTTGACTGAAGCTCCCTCAGCTGTGGGATCTTGTAGGGAATCTCCAAGCTCTTTTAGGAGATCCCTCTGAAGTAAAGTAAAATGGGAAAGATAGTTCAGGGACCTAAGGGAAAAGGTAGCTGATGAAAACATTCGCTTCCCATATCTGTCCATCGTACGAGACTCTCTATTCGGTGGATAGACAGATGAGGAGGTTTCAGCTCTCTCTTTGTGGCTGCTGCTACCACCATGGCATCAACTGGGATACCTTTAGTCAGGAATTATTTGTCTTGGGGAGCTGTGATAAATTTATTAGGTCTCCTCAGGACAGGTTCCATGGAATCTGGAGCTGACCAAGCCTTTCTAGACACTACAGACATGAGTGGATCAAAAGACAGAGACACCCATGAGATGGAAGGTCGGGAAACAAATGTGTCCAGGTATACAGACTCATTCTCGGAGGGGGCTAGGGAAGTCCAGCTACGCCTCTGCCTAAGAATCTTGAGGATGTCTGAAAAGGAAACATCTTCAGAAGGGGACCTTGGGGACCCCTCCGATTCATCCAGGTCTGTATCTGAGGTGACAGACTCAGGGGAGTCTTGGTGCTTCCTCTTGCACTTTTTCTTCCAGGAAGCCTGCTCAGAATGCTCTGGGGAGGTTTCAGAAGAAAAGGGTTCACCCAATGGAGTGTCTTGGGGAATAGGTTCCCTACGCTTTGGGGCTGGAGGAGGAGCAGAGGTTGGCACAGGCACTGAAAGGGATGGAGCCGATGGGACCGATAGTGGGGCCATCTGTGGGGACAGCACTCTCTGCATGACCTCGAAAGCATCACGGTCTCGACACAAAGAGGGCTCCGGCTCTGAAGAGACAGGAATCCCACTCTGTGCCGAGGGCGACAGCTCCGAGGCCAATGTGGGAGCCGAGCTCAACCGAGCAGATACTCCGAGAGGGAGAGCGGGGTCGGACAAGGGTCCAATGCCATTCCCCCCTCGGAGCCGAAGAGAGACCTTCGACACCCAGATACCTCGATGGAAGAAAAAAATGAGGTAATCAGAGCCAACATCGGAGCCGAAGAGGATTTCATCAGAGCCAAAGGAACCACTATCAGAACGTCCATGGACTCCGGCTCTGAACTAAGCATAGTCAGAGGAGGAATTGATATCGAAGCGGATGGAGCCGAGGCCTGTTAAGGCGGGCTCGAAAGCAATTTTGCAAGGGCCTGTGACTTCAGCAACCTACTGGCCACTCTCTCCATGTCCTGAGCCGATAACCTTGAGGATCGAGAGGAGTGGGAAGATGAGTGATGACTGGCTGTGCTTTGAAGTAAGGGTGATTGTGGCACCGAGTGAATCAGCTCCAATGAAGGAGACCTAGCTTGTTTGTGGCTCTGAGACGGCTCCGAGGTAACAGTTGGAGCCGATGGAGTAGTCTTGTCTGTGCTAGAGGGCACCGACACACTTGGTCTGTCAAGCTCACAGGTCGGTTCCAAACATGGAGCCGACGGCTTGACCGACTACAAAGATATCACTGGCTGAGATGCTTTAGCTGGTGAATCCTGTTTGTTTTTCCGCTCATGCAGGACCCTTGGACTAAAGGCATGACAAATAGAGCAAGAGTCTTGCAGGTGCAGAGCCCCCAAGCAGTACACACAACTTGTGTGCCCATCTGTCAGAGACATCTTCTGACAGCATGAGTCACACTTTTTAAACCCTGACGTTTTAACTTCCTTGGACATTTTAAGAAAAAAGGAAAGAAGTACCGCAAAAAGACACACTACAATGGTTAAGGTGCTTACCTCAGAAACACACGGTGCAGGGTTTGATTCTCACATGGGGTAACTGGCTAGGCTTAAAATGGCCCCCCGAGGACAGTTAGCCTAGTACTAATCTATGAAAACCTTAAAGGAGAACCTCTAACTTAAATGGCTGTCCTTAAAGGGGGGGAACTCTCTAACTTAAACGAGTTCAGGGAACAGCAGAAGGCCTAGCGACTAAGGGGCGATGGTCAACACAGCACAAAAACACAGCAAAGGATAAGATAAGGGGTTTATGACTAAATAAACTTACAAACTACTATAAACAGAGAAATAAATACTAACTTTTCAAGTAAATTATTTAACTTTAAACAGAGAAAAAAAGGTATACTAAGCCTGAGCTAGTATTGACGCAACCTCGCAGCTAAAGCGGCAAATGAGATCTGGGTAGCTGACGCTGGGCATTCTGGGATAAGGGGTAGCCTTGAACCAGTAAAGAGCTCTCGAGCTATAGAAAGTGGCCGAGTCAGAGACGAAGATCGGCTCCAGACCCATCCAGCAAGAACGAAGGCGAGATTGGACAACTTAACATTCATCAGATAACCTATGTAGAAGATTCTTTAGGAATGAGAAGTGCACTAATCGGTTCTCTGATGCATGAAACAGACTAAGAAATTACATTAAAGCTGGTATTAAAGCAAGCACTAGTTTAGATATTTTTAAGAACAACCTGAACCCATATTACAGGAATAACTGTTTTGGTATATTGACAGGCTAAAAGGGCATTACTGCCTATGTCTGAAATATGTATGTATGTATGTATGTATGTATGTAGTAAATGCTGAAGTTATTTTATCAGTGTGAGTGAATGAATGTGCTCCATTCACTAATACTGAGCATTTGCATGCAGAGTGTGTGTGTGTGTGTGTGTGTGTGTGTGTGTGTGTGTGTGTGTGTGTGTGTGTGTGTGTGTGTGTGTGTGTGTGTTTTCCAGAGTTCAGCAGTCAGTGAAGGAAACAGAATTTCTACTTTTTTCCACTGCTGTATGACTTTCGAGCACATGGCAATGTGGTTGAACATTGTAAGAGAATGGGTGAGTTCCATTTGCATACATTGACAACCAATGAGGTAAGGGAATTTCTCCTTTTCTTCACTGTTGTGCAATCTCAAAGCTGGCATATACAAGAAGCAGGGTTTTTGTCATTTATCAATATCATCATCGTCATCATCAACCCCCTTTCCCATTTTCTACCATGGGGTCAAGGTGTTGCCAAATCTCTCAGTACAGTACCTCTGCCCTACCTTCTACAACAGACATGTCTCTCTCGCACAGACCATCCATCTCTTTGCTGGACTTTCCTGGTTCCTTTTCCCTTCTTCCTGTCTCTCCCAAATAATCTTTTGCTCTCCTGCACATGTGCCTGAACGATCATAATCTGTTCTCCGTCCTTTTCTGCAGTTGGAGTTCCTCTGGCTCCTGCTCTCATGTCATGAGGTCATGAGTTCTTCATCTATCCCACAGTATGCCTCCTACCACCCATATCAGGCATTTCATCTCCATAATCTCTAACTTCCTAATCTGCTCTGCTCTGCCTTCAATGCCCAGGTTTGTGTACCATACAGAAATGCCGGTAGCTTCACTGTTTTCTAGATATTTTTTCAGCTTCTTTGGCATTCTTTTGTCGCACACTACATCTGACCTGGCTGCAGTCCCTCTGATTGTAAATTTGACCTTCTCTCTCGGACTTCCCTTCTCCTCAACCTTCCTAGACAGTTGAAGCTGTTAACCTGCTCCACTGTTTTCCATTCTTTCGCTTTTCAGTTTCTTCTGATTTGCCCATCTGCTGCCATGGCAATTCCCATGTCTGTACTCATTTTCATCCCATGTGCCTTCAGTTTTGCATTCCATTTCCCTATCATTTGCTGAAGTTCCTTTTTAGTGTTTACTTGTAATTTCACACTGCTTGCATACAGCAACTTTCTTGATCTGTCTTTTCCAACCAGATTGTAATGTAGTCCATCACCTGTATGAACAGCAGTGCACTCACAGCTGAAACCTGGTGCACACCCACTCCCAGTGGGAGCCCCTCTGTAAGTCAGAATACTGTTAGTAGTTGTATCATTTGGTCCCTGTACAGGGCACCTGGTGCACACCCACTCCCAGTGGGAGCCCCTCTGTAAGTCAGAATACTGTTAGTAGTTGTATCATTTGGTCCCTGTACAGGGCACCTGGTGCACACCCACTCCCAGTGGGAGCCCCTCTGTAAGTCAGAATACTGTTAGTAGTTGTATCATTTGGTCCCTGTACAGGGCACCTGGTGCACACCCACTCCCAGTGGGAGCCCCTCTGTAAGTCAGAATACTGTTAGTAGTTGTATCATTTGGTCCCTGTACAGGGCACCTGGTGCACACCCACTCCCAGTGGGAGCCCTCTGTAAGTCAGAATACTGTTAGTAGTTGTATCATTTGGTCCCTGTACAGGGCACCTGGTGCACACCCACTCCCAGTGGGAGCCCTCTGTAAGTCAGAATACTGTTAGTAGTTGTATCATTTGGTCCCTGTACAGGGCACCTGGTGCACACCCACTCCCAGAGGGAGCCCCTCTGTAAGTCAGAATACTGTTAGTAGTTGTATCACTTGGTCCCTGTACAGGGCACCTGGTGCACACCCACTCCCAGTGGGAGCCCTCTCTAAGTCAGAATACTGTTAGTAGTTGTATCATTTGGTCCCTGTACAGGGCACCTGGTGCACACCCACTCCCAGTGGGTGGCCCTCTGTAAGTCAGAATACTGTTAGTAGTTGTATCATTTGGTCCCTGTACAGGGCACCTGGTGCACACCCACTCCCAGTGGGAGCCCCTCTGTAAGTCAGAATACTGTTAGTAGTTGTATCATTTGGTCCCTGTACAGGGCACCTGGTGCACACCCACTCCCAGTGGGAGCCCCTCTGTAAGTCAGAATACTGTTAGTAGTTGTATCATTTGGTCCCTGTACAGGGCACCTGGTGCACACCCACTCCCAGTGGGAGCCCCTCTGTAAGTCAGAATACTGTTAGTAGTTGTATCATTTGGTCCCTGTACAGGGCACCTGGTGCACACCCACTCCCAGTGGGAGCCCCTCTGTAAGTCAGAATACTGTTAGTAGTTGTATCATTTGGTCCCTGTACAGGGCACCTGGTGCACACCCACTCCCAGTGGGAGCCCCTCTGTAAGTCAGAATACTGTTAGTAGTTGTAGCATTTGGTCCCTGTACAGGGCACCTGGTGCACACCCACTCCCAGTGGGAGCCCCTCTGTAAGTCAGAATACTGTTAGTAGTTGTATCATTTGGTCCCTGTACAGGGCACCTGGTGCACACCCACTCCCAGTGGGAGCCCCTCTGTAAGTCAGAATACTGTTAGTAGTTGTATCATTTGGTCCATGTACAGGGCACCTGGTGCACACCCACTCCCAGTGGGAGCCCCTCTGTAAGTCAGAATACTGTTAGTAGTTGTATCATTTGATCCCTGTACAGGGCCTGCACTAATTATACCAATGTTTCCAGGACTCTGAACCATCACAGAACTATCTTGGGACTTGTCATATGTTTTCTTCAAATGTAGCAATGCCCAGGCGGACTCTTCCATCCTATCCTGCTTCTTCTCCACAACCTGCCTCACTGCAAACATTAGGTCAGTTGTGCTGCATTCTGACCCCACAATCTGCCTCACTGCAAACATTAGGTCAGTTGTGCTGCATTCTGACCCCACAATCTGCCTCACTGCAAACATTAGGTCAGTTGTGCTGCATTCTGACCCCACAATCTGCCTCACTGCAAACATTGCGTCAGTTGTGCTGCATTCTGACCCCACAATCTGCCTCACTGCAAACATTACGTCAGTTGTGCTGCATTCTGACCTGAATCTGAACTGCTCATCTCCCATCTTACTTTCTACTATTCTTCATTTACCAGTCACTCTATACAGCACATTCATGCAGTCTGAGAGATATTTGATACCTCTATACTGCCCACAGTTGTGAATCTCTCCTTTGTTCTTGTACATTGGCATGAGCATACTTACCCTCCAGTTGTGTGGGACACTCTCTAATCTCCATACTGCTTCTACATATCCTCCCAGGAGCCATTCCTCAACTAACCTAACATCTTGTTCATATCTGCGGTGCCCTCATCCGACCCTGCTGCTTTCCCTGACTCATTTTCCTTTGTACTGTTCTTACTTCTTCACGGGGGGGGGGGGGCTCTTCTTCCTCTTTAACATGCTGCAAAGCGTCTGTGGGATTTTCTTCATTCACAAATTGCTGGAAGTACTTCTTCTACTTGCCCTTTGCTGGCACGTTGTTGCTGGCAATCCTTATGAAGGGTGACGGATAACTATCTATCTTTCTGTCTTTGAATTGCACCTAACAGTTTCTTTACGCCATCTGCTCAGACACTTTCCAGACGATGGTAGAGTGCCTCTGATGCCTTGTTCTTTCCTATTTTGACTGCTCTCTTAGCCTCTTTCTTAGCTAACCAGAATTCCTTCTTTGCTTGGATCGCCTTTTCTATTTCCCACTTTTTCTTGCATTCCTTCCTGCAAAAACTCTGTCTTAGATTATTATTATTTTATTTGTTTAATGGTTTTGTTGGGTAAAACCCTCTGCATTCCAGCTTTTGTGTTTCTCTTTATCAGTTTTCATTGTAATCTGCATCAAACAATTGCTATAGATCCTTGTTCATAACACCTGACTGGTGCTGGAGCACACATGTTTTGATGCACCCATACATCCATAATGTAACTGCTTGGCTATAACATACTGGCATTCTGTTGGCATGAGTTTGTTTTAGCTAAATGTTTCCTTTGGACTAATTTTATATGTTGAGTAGTTCCAGGTGTCTGTGCTCTTGAAAGGTCTCAGTCTGTTGAGTGCTAAGTGTTAGAAACATAACATGTGACACTTGTGGGTAAGTAACTGTTTAGATTTCATCTTTAAGTGCACGACAAACAATTCAGTTTTTTTAGTAATCTTACGGTTGATGACAGTCTTGTCAGTCGTACGAGGAGGACTTTTTGAAAAATTTTGGCTGTGACTTATTTCTGGATGTTTTGGCTGTGATGGTTTCTGGATGTTTGTAAAATGCAAGAGTCCGAGCATATCAGCACGAAAGGTTGTTTCTTCAATTTGTGATATCATTTTCAGGGGTGAAGGTGTTAAGCAACTGGCATTTCAAGACTCCCATTGGCTGCCACCACTTGTCATGAATGCTGGAAAAAGTACGGACTTGCAAGCCGATTTTCTTGGTAAACTCAAATTTGAACACCACGTAACTCCATGCTGAAACTTAAGCTGACAAAGTAACTGACAAAGTTCAGTTACTTTCTCAGCTTAATTTTCAACAATGGAGCTAAAATATGACTGAAAAGTTAAGTGCGCTGGTAGAAGGCAGTCGGGGGTAACAGCTTGCATTTAGTATCTTCTCATGGCATGCTCGGTGTTAAGCACAGAGGCGCCATGAGAAGGTACTCGGGGTTAATGAGTTCGAGAAAAAACAAAACCTGCAGGTGGGAGCAAATGCATACAAAAGACATATAAACACTGAGACAGGTAGTTAAGACATTAGTATGGAGATATTCAACTTTACTTTCTGTCTAGAGATGACTAAAGATACGATGTATGTAAGCAGCAGTCCACAAGACAGCGCAATGAAAAGGTCTGGAAAGAGGACGGAATGCTTCTAAACACATAATACAGATCTGCCCTGAGGACAATACTGAACGGTTGAAATACAACAGAATCGGTTATAGAATTTAGCTGATGCACTAAGAAATATGCTAAAAAAAGAAAGTTGTATACATCTATAAATATGCGTTTTTTTTTTGGAACAACAGTAAAATTGTTTAAAAAAAACTGCCCCAGGTATACATGATGACTGGCATCACTTCCTACACTAGCTCCTGCCTTACACCCACTGTTTTAACGAAAGGCTCTTACTTTGTAAAGCCCCAAACTGAGAAAAAGAGTACTGAAAAGCAAATGGAAGGAAGGGCAGATTGAAGGGCTGTACAGTAGGAACAGAAGCAGCACATTTCCATTTTGTTTCTTCTACCAAAGTCCCCAGTGAAAGAGAGGTTGTAGTGAAAACAGAAGAATGACGTTGCACTGCAGGTAGTGCAGTACAAAAAAATGAACAGGAAAGACAGCCATGTTTGATGCTTGTATCAGATAAGTGAGCTGGTCCGTGGAAACCACCACAGGGTTAAATACGCACACACACACACAAATGTATATACACATGCATAGTTACACACATACTAATGCACAAAATACATACACACTGTATAAACACACACACACACGTGTATATATGCATGTCTTGAATGTAGGAGACAAGACATCTCTCAACAACTATGTTGAGGAGGGGATCTTAGGAAGGAGATACCAGATGTTACCCATTGTAGAGGGACCCTAAACATAAAATCCTCTACTCTCACCTCTACTCCTATCCCAGGAAAGACGGTCATTGAACTGTCACCACAGAAAAGGCACTTTTAGCACAAAGGTTTAGATCTCCCATCCACAAAAGCATGGCTGCCGATGACTGCATCATCTCTTCCTGCACCAAACAGTAGCTGCAGCTGCCAGCTCTTATTTTTATTATTTTCCTGTCCTTCTCCTTGGAAAGCTCCACTCACCTGCATGTTAGTGTCAGTGGTGCAGCAGGAAGCGCTCTCACCTCAAGTGCAGAAGACTGTGGGTTTTATTCCAACACAAGGTAACTCTATTACTGATACTGCAGTACAGTACTCCTTAGTGTGTCATCCTTCCATCGAGGTCCAGTTACTTAAGTTGGTAGTACTTCAGGTGGATGTAAGAGATCTCATGGCACCTACCGAAAAGATTAAGAGAAGTTCCCTAAACCCTAACCAAATTTTGCCTAGTAGTACAAATACCACCTCAGGTATCACCTAACAAGGTGTTAATAGCCAGTGGAATTAACCCAGTCAACAAAAGAATAAATAAATAAAAATGTCTACCCAAGAAATGACAGCTGCCTGCCTGAATGATCCACCATCTCCTCTTATTCCCCTCAAAAAATAATGTAGGCAGCTGAATTGTTACTGTCTGCTGTCTTCTCTTATGAAAGGTGAGCATCTGTCTGATATTCTACTACTTCCATACTAAATGGCCCTCCAATCACTCAAGTCCACTTCCAACCAAATGCTGTGTTTCTCAGCAAACAATAACTTGATTTCAATACATAATCACCAAGCAGAAAAATACTTAATGAATTAACTTTAGTATGAATGAATTCAAATTCTAAAGAAAATGTCTCCATACATAGTACTTACTGGGAATCGGTCGAAGCACGTCAGGTATGAGAATTTCTACCAGGCCCTGATACAGCATATTATCACAGTCTTTTGTCCATTTTAACACAGGATCATACTTTGACAAAACCACTAGACAGGCCTTGGGTAGCCGTTTCTCTGCTTCATCATGCCTAGAAATAAATGCAAACAGTGATTTGTAACTCTTACAGGCACTTCTTCGTGTACAGAAACATACATAGTTATTTGTAGCTCTTGTCCAAAAGGCCTATAAGAAACTAGTTCAATGATGCTCTGACTGACGGATAAGGTATCACAAAATGAAATCTCTATACATTCTGCATCAGTCCTTTAAGCCTCAAGTATCTGTACAGCTTCTTTCTTTCTTTTAGAGTGTAGAAAAAACAAAAGCTGGTGGAGAATTTGCAAAAGATATGATCCAGTTTGTGCATGACTGCTGAGTGTGTCACTTTTAGAATCACTCTGCTAAGCTCTGACACTAAGAGCTCTAGAACAATAATCATATTCAAAGCTGTAAGTCCCCGTAGTCTCCTGCACCTTCACCCAAAGCAGGATCCATTATCAGCACGAACAAAAAAGTTAACAAGAGCTGTTACTTACTCTGCTACCGCCAGCCTAAACTCTGACCGGGCAAAGGGCACACAAAAAAGAGTTCAGATATCCAAGATAAAAACGATCAGCTGTTCCAGTTACAGGCGAACAATGGAACCCTAGGCATGCCTGCTACTGGACTAAAGCCATAAACAAAAGCAGGCCTTTGTGACAGGTTAACTGTTGTACATATGCATTATTTCACTACTAGAGCAGAGCTGTTGATCACTTACACTGCCAAAGGGTTTGTTTCACTTGGCTGATTCATGTTGAATCTCCAAAATGTCTTCCACAGCGTTTCCACCAATGTGAACTGCAAATTTACCATCACATCAACAATTGCCTGAAAAGGGATGAGAAGATTAAAGCATTATCATTCAGTCATTTGACTCCACTGTATTACCAATTTAATAGAAAAATACTTTAATGATACGGACATATTTTAACATGTTGTTTATCATTACTAATTAACACATACGTGTTATTTATCATTACTAATTAACACATACATGTTATCACTTTAACATGTTGCTTATCATTACTAATTAACAAATACATGTTATTTATCATTACTAATTAACACATACATGTTATCACTTTAACATGTTGCTTATCTTTACTAATTAACAAATACATGTTATCATTTTAACATGTTGTTTATCATTACTAATTAACACATACATGTTATCATATGGCAAAGACACAGTCTTCCTTCAGCTTGACATCATTTATCTTATGTATCATCTCCAATATTTACCACATCTGATGTTCTAAATTACTTTTCTTTCTGTGTTCTACGGTAAAAATGTAGATGGTGGTCTGTCCTAACCACACCAAAGAATGTGTGAAATGCTCCTGGATTCAGTTTGCATGCTAGTAGCTCCAGGTAGCTTTACATCCTCTCACCAATGTTGGATTTGCCACAGCAGACTCTGCACTGACCACTGCAGCTTTGCTGAGGACGAGACTGTTCAAATGAACTGCAAGACTTGCCAGCAAGTGAAGCCTAATGTCAATGCCTCCTCACAGCATTCTAAGGTCACTTCCAAACCTGCTCATGGGCATAGAAGTCTGCGGTGTTCCTTCTTGAGCTACACAGAAGACTGCGGTACTCCCTTATGATGTATACAGAAGATTGCAGCCCTCCCTGTTGAGGTACACAGAAGACTGGGGTGCTCCCTCCTCGGGTACGCAAAAGACTGCAGTGCTCCCTCCTGGGGTACACAGAAGATTGCGGTGTTCCCACCTGGGGTACACAGAAGACTGCGGTGTTCCCACCTAGGGTACACAGAAGACTGCGGTGTTCCCACCTAGGGTACACAGAAGACTGCGGTGTTCCCACCTGGGGTACATAGAAGACTGCAGTGTTCCCACCTGGGGTACACAGAAGACTGTGGTGTTCCCACCTGGGGTACACAGAAGACTGCAGTGTACCCACCTGCGGCACACAGAGGACTGCAGTGTTCCCACCTGGGGTACACAGAGGGCTGCGGTGTTCCCACCTGGCGTACACAGAGGGCTGCGGTGTTCCCACCTGGGGTACACAGAACACTGCAGTGTTCCAACCTGGGGGACATGTAAGACTGCGGTGTTCCCACCTGGGCTACACGGAAGGCTGTGGTGTTCCCTCCTGTGGTACAAAGAAGACTGAGGTGCTCCCTCCTGGGTTACATAGAAAACTGAGGTGTTCCCTCCTGGGGTACACAGAAGACTGTGGTGCTCCCTCTTGGGGTAAACAGAAGACTGCGGTTCTCCCTCCTGGGGTACACAGAAGACTGAAGTGTTCCCTACTGGGGTACACAGAAGAATGAGGTGTTCACTCCTGAGTTACATAGAAGAGTGCAGTGTCCCCTTCTGGGGTACACAGAAGACTGTGGTGCTCCCTCTTGAGGTACGCAGAAGATTGCAGTTCTCCCTCCTGGGGTATACAGAAGACTGTGGTTCCCCCTCCAGGGGTACACAGAAGACAGAGGTGTTCCCTACTGGGGTACACAGAAGAATGAGGTGTTCCCTACTGAGTTACATAGAAGACTGTGGTGTTCCCTCCTGCGGTACACAGAAGACTGCGGTGCTCCTTCTTGATGTACACAGAAGACTGCATTGCTCCCTTCTGGGGTACACAGAAGAATACATTGTTCCCACCTGGGGTACACAGAAGACTGTGGTGTTCCCACCTGGGGTACACAGAAGACTGCGGTGTTCCCACCTGGGGCACATAGAGGGCTGCGGTGTTCCCACCTGGGGCACACAGAGGACTGCAGTGTTCCCACCTGGGCTACACGGAAGACTGTGGTGTTCCCTCCTGTGGTACAAAGAAGACTGCGGTGCTCTCTCCTGGGTTACATAGAAGACTGAGGTGTTCCCTCCTGGGGTACACAGAAGACTGAGGTGTTCCCTACTGGGGTACACAGAAGAATGAGGTGTTCACTCCTGAGTTACATAGAAGAGTGCGGTGTTCCCTTCTGGGGTACACAGAATACTGTGGTGCTCCCTCTTGAGGTACACAGAAGACTGCAGTTCTCCCTCCTGGGGTATACAGAAGACTGTGGTTCTCCCTCCAGGGGTACACAGAAGACCGAGGTGTTCCCTACTGGGGTACACAGAATAATGAGGTGTTCACTCCTGAGTTACATAGAAGAGTGCGGTGTTCCCTCCTGAGGTACACAGAAGACTGCAATGCTCCTTGATGTACACAGAAGACTGCATTGCTCCCTTCTGGAGTACACAGAAGAATACGTTGTTCCTTCCTGGGGTACACAGAAGGCCGTGATGCTCTGTCCTGGGGTACACAGAAGACTGTGGTGTTCCTTCCTAAGGTAGACAGAGAAATGCGGTGTTCCCTCCTGGGATACACAGAGGAATGCACTGTTCCCTCCTGGGATACACAGAAGAATGCAGTGTTCTCTCCTGGGATACACAGAGGAATGCAGTGTTTCGCCTAGGGATATGCAATGACTTGTGAAATGTTCTTAACCATAGACTCAGTACAATTAGTACAAGCAAAATAGATCTCATTGCTTAAATACTTAACATAAACTTCCACAAAGTGAAATGTTTTTCAGAAAGGTTGCTCAAACCAGTTCCCCCTGTAACTCCACTGCTTTGAAAGTTCAGACAGACAGTTTTTTCTTTTACAAATGATCCCCTTGCCATAGTGGTGGCTCCTCAAACCTCCTTTCATTAAAATCTGTGAAGACTATTCCTAAGTGGGCAAGAAGACCACTCACCTCTTAAATTCTTTCCTGCTAAAACTGACAAGATAAGAAACCAGGGATAATATTAGAAGTTAGGAATCATTTAAAACCAATAAAAAATGAAGTTCAAAAGTCCAAAGTTGGAGGATACTTATCATGCCGACTGGGAAGCTGTTAATGTTCTACAGTTACAGCTGGTACCTTCACCAATAAGAGACATGTCTTACTGTAACAGTTAATCTGTGAGATATCTTTGGCTGTGTATTACTTTTTACTGTCTAGAATCTGGCATCTTATGGCGAAAATCTCACTCCTGGGAGTGCCTGTGCACTTGGATGATACATACTGTTACATAAGCAGGCTCATCAAAGAGCCCACCAGTCTGCCCCCCTGTCACTAGCAAGCATCCTCCTGTACAACACAAAACAACAATGCAAATTTGACAACAAATCATTAAACAACTGAGATAAGAACATACACCTACCTTACCTAAAGGGAATTCTAACAACAGTGATCGATTAAAAAAAAACATTCCTCTACAGGACAATATTAGGAGGATACGCCTGACTCATCAAGAAGGAACTTCTCAAAGACCCCCTTATAAAATACAACTATCTAACATTGAAGACCCTCCCTAATGGGTCACTGGGCTGAATCCCAAGTAGTACCACTGCAGTGGAAGGAACCACAGGACTGCCTCAAGGCATAGTCCACATGGCTGAGGCCTGGTCCAATAATTACAAAATGTGTCCTCAGTCAATGAGCTGCGGCTGATGCAATAACATATGAAGGTTTGTTCCAAGAATCCACTGAACATGGCACAAATGTCCACAACACACACATTCCTGAAGCAAACAACTGAGGCAGCCACTATTCCGTAGTGTAGTGGGCTTTGTTCATGCTATATGTCAGTGGATTGATGGCTGACAGCAAATGAAGATACAAACGGCAAACCATTTGGAAACAGTCTGCTTGGCAACTACTCTCTGGAGCAAAGGAAACAAACAGCTGCTCTGTCTTCTTAAGCTCATGGTCTCCCTCAGGTAGCACTTCCACTGTTACTAGTTGTCTAGGGTATAAAGCGGTCCTTTAACCCCTAGCTTCTACTAACACAACGAAAACCAGGAAGATGATGGAGTGGTTCAGAAACATTTCCAAAACCACCACAGGGAGGAAAGGTATGTTTAACCTGACAGATACGACCCTGGAAAAGATATGACAGGACAACATGTAAGGTACTTAACTATGAGATGCTCTGCAGGGAGATGATGCCCAAAGGAAAAAAATGATTTTATTTATTTTTTTTATTTATTTAACATTTGTTGACCGGGAAAGTCCGACTAGGTTCCACAGATCCTGTTTTCAGCGGAGGCCCGGGGAGAAATGCTCCAAATGCTTTCCAATAAATAAACTTCAACACTGTAGAGCTAGCAAGCTAAATGGTGAACAGGCTAGCCTGAGAACCATGAAGTTCAAGTCCTATGGAAGGACAGAGTCCTGAAATAAATATAGATATGCAGCAGTCCTTTAAGGAACTGCTGACGCAGCTGGTGCTGGCCAGTCCTTCACCCCCCATAAAGTCAACACTGACAGGAACCCAACACATTCAACTTTACTGTGGAATTAATGAAGCCCAGATTCAGTGCCCATAAAACCAACATTCACAGGAATGGTGACACATTCAACTTTACTTTGGAATTAATGAGGCCCAGATTCAACACCCATAAAGCCAACATTCACAGGAATGGTGACACATTCAACTTTACTGTGGAACTAATGAGGCCCAGACTCAACCACCTTAAAACTAACATTCACAGGAATGGTGACACATTCAACTTTACTGTGTATTTAAAGAAGCCCAGATAGTACATGTGCCTGAGTTAACTGACAGTCAGATACACTGACTGACCCGTACATGAAAAGGGAACCATTCTGTTCAAATACAGAATATTTTCCACCTGCAGGTACAGTTATGTCAGACAGGCTTCCTGGCAGCCACAGTCACTTAAGAAACTCCCAACGTCAAGTCTACTGGAAAAAGGGGCTTTACATCAACTGCCAGGCATTGAGGTGGGCAGATTCTCTCTCCACCTACAGGGGCATCCCTGGTTAGGACTGGCAGGGTTTACTTTGCTGCTGATAAGTGGCAGAGAGAATTACACTGCCACCTTTCTTCCGTGAATTTTGTAACAAGACATAGATCAGTAAGAAAAAGTAAAAAGGTGCTCCATGAAACTGCCATGCTAAGGGATAAAAACACACTCAATGTTTCCACCGTCTCTCTGCTGAAACAAGCAAAAGAGAGGAAGGACCACATTCTCCTAGATGGCAAAAAGGTTAATCAGCAAAATTATCCACTTTATAGGAAAGCTCCTGACCATACATATTCTCTGAACTAGAAGCTCCAGCAGACAACTTTGGGCCTGTTTGAGCAGCCACCAGGTGTTCACCTCCCCAAGCATGTGAACTGTTAAATGAAGGATGGCCATGTCTATGCCCAAAACCAAAATGGCATCACTTGGCAGCCACCAGGTGTTCACCTTCTCAGACATGTGAACTGTTAAATGAAGGATGGCCATGTCTATGGCCAAAACCAAAATGGCATAATTTCTAAGCCACCAGGAGTTCACTTCCCCAGACATGTGAACTGTTAAATGAAAGATGGCCATGTCTATGCCCAAAACCAAAATAGCATCACTTCTCAGCAACCAAGTGTTGACCTCCCCACAGATGTGAACTGTTAAATGAAGAATGGCCATGTCTATGCCCAAAACCAAAATGGCATCACTTCTCTACCCAAAGGATAAGACTTTGTGTCCTTTTGTTTAATTCAATTGTATAGAAAGGACTGTCTGCCTAATCACAAGAGGAGAAAAACAGACTTTGAGCCATTTGATGTAGCAAGAAAAAAAATACTGACAAGTTCAATATGCTGGTATCAGAATTTTAACACCTCCTCTCCTTGCTCTGTCACATCTGGAGACCTTGACAAATAAGTGTGTGTGTGTGTGGGGGGGGGGGTCAGGGAAGTACAGATGAACTTCCCACCTTACTGTAAGAACAATACATCTGAGCCCAGCACCCCACAACTTGGTCCTTGTGATCAGAACTGCAGTAAGTTTGCAGTGAATGGACTTGTGAACAGATCCATTTCTGGAACCATGTCAAACTTCCTCAGAATGGACTTACAGCACTTCATGTTTTATTTTCCACTCAAAATTACAGGGGCCTCACCTGCCAATGCCCCCACTTGGAATATGGTGAATGGCAAAGGGTAGGTACAGGCTAATGGCTGATACCAAAGAACTCTGGGCTCCTGGCAAAGTAGATGAGACCAAGTCGTACTACATCTGTTGATGAAGGATGACAGTGGAAAGTTGTCCACACTGACCAACAAACAACTGGGAAAACGTCCTGCAATGACTGGAGACTGAACTGCCCTCATCTTAAACACACTTATGTGAAAATTCAGTGTTAACAAGACCACATCCCCCTGTGTCAACCAGTACAGTAACTGTGTTTCAAATCCCAGCCTGGAAGCATCTGACAGGCACCTCGACTGATAACTCAGGAAGTAAGGGTAGACACCAAGAAAGGACTGATATGGTTACAAATTCCATGATGTTTCATGCATTCTTTGGCTCTTCAAGTCAATATTTAGTGCAAGGAAGTGTGGTTATGAAAAGCAAAAAATTCTGCAGAAAAAGTATATATGTGCCCTCCACATCCAATGGAGTCTGTATTTCAAAGATTTTGTAATGAACAGATGAGATCTATGTGTCGAAAGAATGTCCCAAGGATTGACCATCTTACTGGGCATGAACGAATGTTACTAAAAGACCTTATGGACAACAACAATGAAATGGTTCTAAAACCTGATAAAGGAGTGGGGGTTGTTATTACAGATCATGTTGAGTAGTCTTGTAAAGTGTAAGATATTTTAAACGATGTAAACACTTATGAAAAGGTATCTAACAATGTGGTCAGCACTTTCTAAGCAATGACTGATTGTTAACAGATATGGTAAACAGATGAAATATACAAATTTGTTATGGTTAATAAACCTGCAATTCCTTCAATATTGGTGATTCCAAAAATCCAGAAAGATATCACCCTATGAGATCGACAGTCGCAGCGCATTTATCTAAAAATTTTGTTGCTTTTATTGATATCTAACGTTAGTGCATTTTAAAGGAAAAGGAACATGTGCTGCGTGATTCATGGCATTTATATGGGAGGCTAAATAACCTTACATTCAGAGATGATACATTATTTGTTACTACTGATGTGGTTAGCTTATTCATGGCATTTATTTGGGAGGCTAAATAACCTTACGTTTAGAGATGATACATTATTTGTTACTACTGATGTGGTTAACTTATTTTCTTTCTGTCATTCTACACAACATTGGATTGGAATATTTTGTAAGTGTGTTAAGCGATGCTAAACACCATGACAACAAAAAGTCTTGCTTCTGTATGAATTCATAGATATTGTACTAAAAACATAACTGTTTTCTTTCAGGGAGAATATGTCCATCAAACAGTAAGGGTGGCAATTTAGGGCAAAACATGTATATATGTAAACTTGGTTTTGGCAGAATGGGAAAAGCAAAATTTGTTTAGTACACCAATGTTTGAAAATGTATACGCATATTCTAGATTTTTAGATGGCATCCTTATTTTGTGGAAAGGAAATGCAAATATTTTAATGGAATTTGTTAATAATTTGAGCAGTACCACAGAATTTTATAAATGTACGTTTTCGCACAATTCTGAGAAAATAAAGTACCTAGATGTAAACCCTTTTGAAGGAAAGGGTGAAGCAAAAAAGGCTTGTATCAATCCCTTTTCAGAAAGAAACCGTCACCCCCTTTTTCAAAAAAGAAATATAGTGAAAGGGCAAACGGTGTGACTGTTGAGCTTAATTAATGATGGTAAGGTATTTTTCTTAGATATTAAAACTTAATTGGTAAGTTTTTGGAAAGAAGTTATCCTTTTTCTTTACTTAATGAAGAGAAAAGTGAAATATCAGAAGGGAGGCATACAAAATTTTGTGCCACTTTCGGTAGGGGTAGTGATATCCCCTAGTGCAATTAAAGAAAAAAAGGGGATTCTTACAAAGTGGGGGTATGGTTATTTTCAAAAATAAAGATGCATCTAAGATAGTGAATATACTTAGAATGGATTGGAAATTGACATTTACTCAAGAATTAAAGGTGAAATTGGGTAATCAGCACCAACTAATTTTTACTAGGGGTAAAAATCTTAATATTTAGAAAGAGGTAACGTAAAAGATGCAGGTGACTGTTACAGGTAAAAAATGTCTAAGTGGGGTTGTTGTAAATTTTGCAGATACATTAATGATGGCCCATGTGTAAGTGCTGAGGGATATTACTGAATAATTAGTGCTGGGCTGTGTAATTGTAACACCACAGTTGTACACCTAGCAATGTACATTTCTTGTCCAGCCTTCTATATTGGTAAAATGAAGAGGAGGCTGATAGAATATATAAATATCTGTATAATGTAAAGAAAAGTCTTACTGCTCTAGGCACTCTACTGTATGTGCCGATTTTAAAAAATATAATTTCTTTGCTGTAGATAAGGGTAATTATAATTTAAGAAGTGGTGACTTTGAAAATGTATTGCAGTACAAAGAATTATTCTAGCAGATAAGGTTAAATGCCAACAATTAACCTGGTTTGAATGACACGGTGTCTTCAATCAGTGTGATAAAATAGACAGCCTCAAAATGTGTAGCAGGCTTTGGATTAGAATGTTTGTGTCTTTCGGCTTTTCCCAGTTAGGGGTCGCCACAGCAGAACTCCGGTCCGCTAATGATTGGCAGTAGATTTTTACGTGCTGGCTTGCCGGGCCTAACGCACAACCTTCAACGAAGGAACGCCCATTCACGCATGTCGCCACACAGAAGAAGCTCTAACTGAGAATCGAACGGGCAACGTCTAACTGTGAGGCGACAACGCTACCACAGCACCACCACCGCAGTAGGCTTTGGATTAGAATATGAAAGTTATATACTCACCATAAGGATAGATTCATGTTGTCTTCTTTTCAATGGATTCAACGGGTGGGTTGCTGGATCTGGTCAGATCCAACCTCGATGCCTTTTACCAGATTATTGGATCTGAGAGTTCTGACTCCTCCCTTACCCACAGTTCCCCTTTCCTGCATGAATTCTCTCAGATCGAATTTGCTGACTGGTGCTAAGCAATCACTATGTGCATATACACGTGCGCGAACACACACACACACACACACAGTATGTGACAAGAAGGTAAGAGAGCAGATAGGGTCCAAGAAAAGATGTAGCTGATCTCTAGATGTAGAGGGACAATTAACTAGATGAAAAGAAAACAACACAGACCTGCTGTCATGGTGAGTATAACAACTTCCATATACAATGTTGTCTTTTTTTGTCTGACACAACACGTGGGGCAGATTCCCAAGCTACTTGACAGATACCTGGGTGGACTCAAGGAAGGATATTCCTGAGTATGGCACAGCAAAAGATGTGCGCATCCTGGACTGCACATCTAATTTACAATGAGATACAAAAGTATGAGTTGAGGACGGAACTGCTGATCCCCATATAATACTTACAGGAACTCATTTAGTAAAGGCAGTTGAGTTGTCATTGCTCTTGCAGAATGCACTTCAGGATTTGATTGTAGAGGCATACCTAGTGAATCACAGACAAAGGAAATGTAGTTAGCCAACCATTTTGAAAGTGTAACTTTAGAAACAGATTGACCAAACATTTTTTTTTGGGGGGGGGGGGGGGTGAACAATTGGTCTGATTTTTGAAAGTCTTGGTACAGTGGATTTAAAATCGGAGTTGTCTGTGCACATCTAATGTATGTATCGTATGTTCCTCTTTATTGGAAAAATTGGGAAAGAAAACTGGCAAATCAATTTATTGATTTAAATTTGATTCAGAAGTCACTTTTGGAAAAAAGGAAAGCTTTGCTCTCAACAACACTCTATGAAAAAAAAAAAAAAACAGGAAGGGAGCCTTACTTGAAAGTGCCTGAAGTTCTGACACTCGTTTGGTAGATGTAATGGCAACCAAAAATATATAGTCTTCAAGGACAGAAAACTTCATATCTGTGCATGCTGCAGGTTCAAAGGGTTTCTGAGTTAACAACAGTAATGAAATGGTGATATCGTAGACAGAGACTGGATCATGAACTGGAGGTCTCAATAAGAAGGTGCTTCTTAGAAAGCCTTAGAGACTTTGAGGGAAGCAATGGAAGTGTTGTTGAATCCTAAGTGGAAGTTTGAAATGGCTGCTAATTGTGCTTTAATGGTTGAAGAACTTGACCCGGAAGTCAAAAGGCCCAAAATGAATTCTAATATTTTTGCAAGTGGTGCTAAGAAAGGGTCTAGGCCAATAGAGGACACCAAGATAGAAAAATGTCTCCATTTGCTCTTGTAAGTCTTTTTGTAGAATTCCTTTGACAGGATGATATGAACCATACTACTGGGGAAGAAAGCCTGGCATCTCTGGCAACTGTTAAACCAGAGAAACCAAGCAGTTGTTTTAGGGTCTGGAGGTCTGGTAGAGGCATCCCAGAGGGGTGTGTGAAGAGATGTGGGAAGGAATCCAGCACCCATGGTGGGCAAAGTGAGGTCAAAGAAAAGGAACCATACCTGTTGAGGAAAGAAGGGGGCATAGAGGATTATTTTGATCTTGCACTCCACTGCTGTCTGGATGAACTTGGGGGTAAGGAAAATAGGGGGAAGGTGTAATGGAGACTTGGGGGCCTGTCTCTTGGTGACTGACCCTGTGAAGGGATGATGGCAGAGTAACTTCTGCATTTGTTGTTTAGGTGAGAAGCAAAAAGGTCAAAGCAAAATTGTCACCTGTGGCTGAAGATCTTTGTTTCCACTGATGTGTCAAGAGACCACCTATGAGGCAGTAATATAGTTCTGCAAAGCTTGTCTGCTAGATGTTGGATGTTCAAGGTATATGCACTGCTACTAGACATTGGTTCGAAGACATCACCCACTGCCACATTCTCATGGCTTCTCAACAAAGAGGGTATGATCCGGTTCCACCTTGTTTGCTGATGTACCAAAATACAGATGTTGTCTGAATGTACGGCAATCACATCTTTGGGTAGATGGTTCTAAAGTGGCTGCAACATAAGAAGGACTGCTCTTAGCTCCAAGACACTGATGTGAAGATTGGCCTCTAACGGGGACTATTCCTTGGACTGTTCTCCTTGAAAATGCTCCCCCAACCAAGAAGGGCGGTGTCCATGGTAACTGTGGCTTTGGGTACCAGGAGGAGAGTAGTGTCTGCTCAGACTGATGGAGTCAGATGAAATTCACCACAGGATATGATTCTTTTAGATCTGAGCACGTCATAATTTGTAGTGAACGGGATGAATTTTCTGGGACCACTATACAGCTAATTTCCATTGTAGACCTTTCATGTGATATCTGGCTAAGGAGTCTATGACTATGGAGGAAGCCATTAGACCTAGAAATCTTAATATCAGTTGAGCCTGGGGGTGAGAATGACTTATTACCTGAAGAGCAACTGATCTGATTGATCTGACCCATGCTATGGCTAGCTTTGCTTTTTGAAGTACGGTGCCTATCTGGCAGCCTATGAACTCTATTGATTGGGGAGGTTGTAATTTGCTCTTCTTGCTGTTTATACATACATACACAGGTAGGTTGACAGTTTTAGCAGGAATGACTGATGTGTTAGAAGATCCTTGGAAGTAGCAGTTAGAAGCCAAACGTCCAGATGTGGGAATACTTGGATCCCTTGAAGCCAGAGAATGGCTGTCACTGCTGCCATTATCTTGGTCAATATCTTGGGGGGGGGGGGGGGGGCTGTGGCGAGACCAAAAGTCAGTGCTCTGAACTGAAAATGACTGTTTCCTAGACAGAAAAGGAGAAAACTCCTGGACTGCCTCTGGATTTTAATGTGATAGTAGGCGTCCTGGAGATCTGCAGAGCAAATCCAATCGTCCTTTCTGAGCAGGGGTAGAATGGACTGTATTGTGACCATCTGAAATTTTGTCAGTTTTACAAATTGATTAATTAGCTGAAATCCAAAACTGGTCTCAGGTCCCGTCTTTTCTGGAACTAAAAATAACCTTGAGTAGACTCTGGATACTAGCTGGTCTCAGGGGACTAGCTGGGTGACTCCTTTGACCAACAACTTCTATATCTCTGTTCCTGCAGATTCCAACTGACTGGCAATTGGTTGTTTTACTCTTGGGGTTTCTAAAAAGGATATTGTATAACCTCTGGAAATGATCCTTAGCACCCATGAAAAGTGAGTTATGTTGTAAAGAGAAGCACCCCCCATTTGCCTCCAGAGTGTAGCAGTTGGGCAAATGTTCAGGGACGCTGGTAAGGTTTCATGTGAATTGACCATGGAAACCTTGATTTTGTGGATCACCTCTTCCCCTGAGGAGACATCCCATGGAACTGCCTCCACCTCTGCTTCTGGCAGGCTTGTCCCCAGAAGTGTCCTGGTAAAAACCTTGAGATTTTTCTCAACCACATTTTTCTTCTCTTTCTTTGACTCATGAAGAAGAATTTCTGAGAAGTTGAAAAACACATTCCAATGAAAGACAAGGTCTTACTGTCCTGTTTAGCTCTGGTAAACAAGGTGGAACCATCATATGGGATATTAATGAAAGATAAGGTCTTACTGTCCTGTTTACCTCTTGTAAACAAGGTGGAATCACATGGGATGTTAATGAAACATGGAACCATCACATGGGATGTTAATAAAACATTAATAAAAGTCAAGGTCTTACTGTCCTGTTTACCTCTTGTAAGATGGAACCATCATATGGGATGTTAATGAAACATTAATGAAAGTCAAGGTCTTACTGTCCTGTTTACCTCTGGTAAACAAGGTGGAACCATCATATGGAATGTTAATGAAACATTAATGAAAGTCAAGGACTTACTGTCCTGTTTAGCTCTGGTAAACAAGGTGGAACCATCACATGGGATGTTAATGAAACATTAATGAAAGTCAAGGTCTTACTGTCCTGTTTACCTCTGGTAAACAAGGTGGAACCATCATATGGGATGTTAATGAAACATTAATGAAAGACAAGGTCTTACTGTCCTGTTTACCTCTGGTAAACAAGGTGGAACCATCATATGGGATGTTAATGAAACATTAATGAAAGTCAAGGTCTTACTGTCCTGTTTAGCTCTGGTAAACAAGGTGGAACCATCATACGGGATGTTAATGAAACGTTCTGAAGCTTATCATATGGGATGTTAATGAAACGTTCTGAAGCTTATCATATGGGATGTTAATGAAACGTTCTGAAGCTCATCATACGGGATGTTAATGAAACGTTCTGAAGCTTATCACATGGGATGTCAATGAAACGTTCTGAAGCTTATCATATGAGATGTTAATGAAACGTTCTGAAGCTTATCATATGGAATGTTAATGAAACGTTCTGAAGCTTATCACATGGGATGTTAATGAAACATTCTGAAGCTTATAACAAGGGATGTTAATGAAACGTTCTGAAGTTTTCCACAAAGTTGCATCCAAGCATGATGACACAAAGTAATATCAGTACCAGCTGCATGGACTGCACCATTTGCTGCATTAGAAAGCAGTCTCCATGGCTACATTCAGGGTGGATTGTAGGGTAGACAAATGTTTGGACAACTGCTGGTAAAGTACCCACCAGAGAATTTCAAAGTTCTTTAATCATATCTCTCTGGAAACGTGTCAAGTGAGCCATGTAGTTCAGCACATGAATAGAGAATGTGGCTGAAGCATATGTCCATTTCCCCAATCTGTCCAATGCCCTAGACTACCTGTTAGGGGGTTGAGCAGAGCAACTCTCCTCGGATAGTTTCATTTTAGTGGCTACTGCTGCCACCATAGCATCTACAGGGGGGGACACTTACCCTAGAATTTCCTATCTATGAGAAGGCTAAAATTCTGTTTCTTTTAGGGATGGTCTCTGCTACATTAGGCTCCTTCTAGGCTTTTTGAGTGATAAGGTCAATTAAGGGGTCGGGAAGGGGGAACCACCCAGGATGTTGAAGGGCTGGACCCAAGGCTTTAAGGAAAATCGACTCTTCAGAAGGAGGAGCTTCGGTGGACTATCTCCCATGTTGTTTTATCAACTCTAGAATGTCTTCAAAGGAGATGTCTTTGGGGGATCTTGAAGAGTCTTCTCCCTCATCTAAGTCAGTGTCTTCAGAGGCAGACTCAGGAGAGGGGTCAATAAGTTTCCTTTTTCAAGTCCTTTTCCAGGATATGTGCTTTGGGACTCCCGAGGGAGAGACATCTGAATCAGACAAGGGGCTCAAGGGTCGAGTAGTGTCAAGGCCTAATCCATCTGTCTGTTCCTGTCTACTAGAATGAAAGGAGGAGGGTACAGTCTTCACAGACAGTCTTGACGGATCCGAGCTCTGTGAGCTTACCAAACATCTCGGTCCAGCCAAGGCCCTCTCCACAGCCTCGAAAGTCGATGAGGAGCCATCCAAATTAGAAAAGTCAGAAGCCCTCTCAAATCCAATTGCTGAAGGTCCCGATGAGGACCTTGAAACCAAGCTGTACAGTGCTAAGGCTCCAAGTGGCAGCAGTGGCATCGAAAGTCTTGGTGTTGACTCTACTGTTGGTGTCCCGATACAAATGTTCTGTCTCAGGGACTCTGCTGGACCCGAAGGCATCGGAGTCGAACAAGTGAGGGAAGATGTTGAAGATGAAGTCTTGTGCACTGCTGCCTCTGATGCTGGTACTGCTGAAAGGCTGAATACAACGTACACCACCTCTGGGAATGAGGATAGAGTAGGAAGCTCAGAAGACTAAACAGGTAGGGTGGAAGGGACTGATCCCATATCCTTTCTCGGGGATGGAGCCTGGAGCACTCCCATCTGAATCAGAGTCCTCATAAACCTTCTCATCATTCGGCCGACTTCAAACTCTGTGAGACTTCTACTAGATCAGCCAGACCTGGAGGAAGAAGCTATTGATGCAGGCTTCAAAGGCACTTTGTGTAAAACTGGAGAAAAAAGCCTGGGACTGATCAATGCTGGAGTACAGGATGACTTTGGAGATGTAGAGTCTGGATTTGGGAAAAAATTGGTTCCAACTGTCAAGGTACTTTTGATGCCGAACCCAAAATAGCTGTGGTGTCAGTAGACCTTTTCACAGCTTTCTCCAGATGAACCCCAGATATCCTGTCCTCTGATTTCTCTTTAGTTTTCTTGCTTTCTTTCTCTCTTTCAGATCTCTTATTCTCTTTATTTCTCTTCTTGTCAGAGGAAGGGGAAGAAGTGGACGCCTTTGGGTCCAAGGACATTATGGACCCTGTTTGGGGAGGAAGAAAGCCCTTCAAGATTGTTTTTTTTTTCTCTTTATGTCCTGGAAGGGCTCTTCTGCTGAAGGCAGCACAGATGAACACGAAGCTTGCAGGTGAGAGGGCCCCAAGCAGTATACACACTAAGACTGTGGGTCTTGAGGGGTATTTTATGCTTGCAGGAAGAACACTTTTTAAAATCTGAGGGGGTCAGAACTAAATACCTAAAACTGTCTATGTTGTTGTCTTTCGGCTTTTCCCGGTTAGGGGTTACCACAGCGGAACTCCGGTCAGCTAATGATTGGCAGTAGATTTTCACGAATGCTGAGGTGCCAGCTCGACATTCAACCTTCAGCGAAGGCACGCCCATTTACGCATGTCTTTCAAATGCCCACCCAACCGCGGGGAGGGCATGCAGACTCCACATAACTCTACTAATTCAAGAAGAAAACTGATATAAACAGAAGGTAAAGATACCATGAGAATGAATACATGCAAACACACAGAACAAAAAAATTATGTTAAATTCATAAAGGGAACACCTTAATCTATAACACTATGCTAAATGTACACTAAGTCCAAACCCTACTAAATGGGTTTTAAAGATGAGGAGGAAAAAAATGTTCACTTATCGTGAATAGTGATGGAGCTCTTGGTCCATACTTCAGGTTTACACATGCAGCAAACAAGATCTAAGTAAATTCAGGCAGCAGAGGGGAGTTGTGGGTAGGGAAGGAGTCAGAGCTCTCTGATCTAAGGCTTTGGTATAAGGTGCAAATTTCGGATCCAGCAAGCCACATGTTGAGTCCCGCAAAAAAAAAAGGCAACATTGGATCCAAGTGTTTTACATCTTGAATTTTAAATGGTAATTTTTTAAAAAAAAAGGTAACTCAAGGAATAGCAAAGAATTTGGTAAATGAAATATATTAGATGTTTTTATTAAATGTATAATTAAACATGTTGCTGTAACTTTAATTAAATATGTTGCTGTAATTTTAAGTTTTAAATTAATTGTTTTCTTTGAAACATGTAACCTGATTGGTTGACGGATTTTATAACGTAAAGGTACAAATTAACTTGTGTATACTTGAAGTCCTGTACAAAAGGAAGGTCTGAAAACGGTTAGTATTGAACTGTTGTTTATGTTGCAGATATTAAAACGGCTGCACTCTATGACTACAGTGTTATTTATTTTTTGTGGTTGTTGTACATATTAAAACGGCTGCACTCTATACCTACAGTGTTATTTATTTTTTGTGGGTGGTGTACATATTAAAATGGCTGCATTCTATGACTACAGTGTTATTTACTTTTTGTGGTTGTTGTTGCAGATATTAAAATGGCTGCACTCTACGACTGCAGTGTTATTTATTTTTTGTGGTTGTTGTAGATATTAAAACGGCTGCACTCTGTAACTACAGTGTTATTTATTTTTTTGCAGTTGTTGCAGATATTAAAACGGCTGCACTCTATGACTACAGTGTTATTTATTTTTTGTGGTTGCTGTTGTAGATATTAAAACGGCTGCACTCTGACTACAGTGTTATTTATTTTTTGTGGTTGTTGTTGTAGATATTAAAACAGCTGCAATCTATGACTACAGTGTTATTTATTTTTTGTGGTTGTTCTTGTACATATAAAAACGGCTGCACTCTGACTACAGTGTTACTTATTTTTTGTGGTTGTTGTTGTACATATTAAAACAGCTGCACTCTATGACTACAGTGTTATTTATTTTTGTGGTTGTTGTTGCAGATATTAAAACGGCTGCACTCTATGACTACAGTGATATTTATTTGTAGTGGTTGTTGCTGCAGATATTAAAACGGCTGCACTCAATGACTACAGTGTTATTTATTTTTTTGTGGTTGTAGACATTAAAACGGCTGCACTCTATGACTACAGTGTTACTTATTTTTTGTGGTCGTTGTACATATTAAAACGGCTGCACTCTATGACTACAGTGTTATTTATTTTTAGTGGTTGTTGTTGCAGATATTTAAAAGGCTGCACTCTATGACTACAGTGTGATTTATTTTTTGTGGTTTTTGTTGTAGATATTAAAACGGCTGCACTCTATGACTACAGTGTTATTTTTTTTGTGGTTGTTGTAGATATTAAAACGGCTGCACTCTATGACTACAGTGTTATTTATTTTTTGTGGTTGTTGTACATATTAAAACGGCTGCACTCTATGACTACAGTGTTATTTATTTTTTGTGCTTGTTGTACATATTAAAATGGCTGCACTCTATGACTGCAGTGTTATTTATTTTTGTGGTTGCTGTAGATATTAAAACGGCTGCACTCTATGATTACAGTGTTATTTATTTTTTGTGGTTGTTGTAGATATTAAAACGGCTGCACTCTATGACTACAGTGTTATTTCTTTTTTGTGGTTGTACATATTAAAACGGCTGCACTCTATGACTACAATGTTATTTATTTTTTTGTGGTTGTTGTAGATATTAAAATGGCTGCACTCTATGACTACAGTGTTATTTATTTTTTGTGGTTGCTGTACATATTAAAACGTCTGCACTCTATGACTACAGTGTTATTTTTTGTGGTTGTTGTTGTAGATATTAAAACGGCTGCACTCTATGATTACAGTGTTATTTATTTTTTCTGGTTTTTGTAGATATTAAAACGGCTGCACTCTATGACTACAGTGTTATTTATTTTTTGTGGTTGTTGTTGTTGTAGATAGTAAAATGGCTGCACTCTATGACTACAGTGTTATTTATTTTTTGTGGTGGTTGTAGACATTAAAATGGCTGCATTCTGACTACAGTGTTATTTATTTTTTGTGGTTGTTGTTCCAGATATTAAAATGGCTGCACTCTATAACTGCAGTGTTATTTATTTTTTTGTGGTTATACATATTAAAATGGCTGCACTCTATGACTACAGTGTTATTTATTTGTTGTGGTTGTTGTAGATATTAAAACGGCTGCACTCTATGACTACAGTGTTATTTATTTTTTGTGGTTGTTGTTGTAGATATTAAAATGGCTGCACTCTATGACTACAGTGTTATTTATTTTTTGTGGTTGTTGTAGATATTAAAACGGCTGCGATCTATGACTACAGTATTATTTATTTTTTGTGGTTGTTGTAGATATTAAAATGGCTGCACTCTATGACTACAGTTTAAATTATTTTTTGTGGTTCTTGTACGCATTAAAACGGCTGCACTCTATGACTACAGTGTTATTTATTTTTTGTGGTTGTTGTAGATATTAAAACGGCTGCACTCTATGACTGCATTGTTATTTATTTTTTTGTGTGGTTGTAGATATTAAAACGGCTGCACTCTATGACTACAGTGTTATTTATTTTTTGTGGTTATACGTATTAAAATGGCTGCACTCTATGACTACAGCATTATTTTTTTTTGTGGTTGTACATATTAATACGGCTGCACTCTAGGACTACAGTGTTATTTCTTTTTGTGGTTGTAGATATTAAAACAGCTGCACTCTATGACTACAGTGTTATTTATTTTTTGTGGTTGTTATACATATTAAAACGGCTGCACTTTATGACTACAGTGTTATTTATTTTTTGTGGTTGTTGTAGATATTAAAACGGCTGCACTCTATGACTACAGTGTTATTTATTTTTTGTGGTTGTTGTAGATATTGAAACGGCTGCACTCTATGACTGCAGTGTTATTTATTTTTTGTGGCTTGTTGTAGATATTAAAACGGCTGCACTCTATGACTACAGTATTATTTATTTTTTGGGGTTGTTGTAAATTTTAAAAGGGCTGCACTCTATGACTGCAGTGCTATTTATTTTTTGTGGTTGTAGATATTAAAACGGCTGCACTCTATGACTACAGTGTTATTTATTTTTTTGTGGTTGTTGTAGATATTAAAACGGCTGCACTCTATGACTGCAGTGCTATTTATTTTTTGTGGTTGTAGATATTAAAACGGCTGCACTCTATGGCTACAGTGTTCATTTATTTTTTGTGGTTGTTGTACATATTAAAATGGCTGCACTCTACGACTACAGTGTTATTTATTTTTGAGGTTGTTATTGTACATATTAAAATGGCTGCACTCTATGACTGCAGTGTTATTTATTTTTTGTAGTAGTTGTTGTACGTATTAAAACGGCTGCACTCAACCACTACAGTGTTATTTATTTTTGCGGTTGTTGACTGCATAATGAAAAGTAAACACATGTAGATAAAACCAGAAAGCTTTTTTTTGTCTGTCCTTTAAACAAAAAAGAAAAGTTACATTTTAAACGTAGCTAAAAATACAGTTCACAAAATTTTAATATGATAATTTAAAATATTCTCTTCAGCCTTGTGTACTTATTCAACAGAAAGTTGTGCTGTGAACTTGCCATAACAGCAGATTACCAGCTATACTCACTGTTGCTGTAGCTTTTCATATTTTGAACTTTTGGTGCAGAAGGTCTGAAATCCAGCCTGCCTTCCAGAGTTAAGCACCTTTCACCCACTAGGCCATATGAACAACTTCACATTTAGATACTAGCACATCTGTGGTGTAACGGGGACATCTGTCCACTCCATCTATGGTTCACTTGGGTGGTGAACAGAAGCAACTACCCAGTTGGAATGGAGAAGAATGACAGTCCAATGAGCCGACGTCCACAGCTGCCTCTTCAAAATGTAGCTCACCCTGAGAATGCAGGAAACCTTGTAAGGAGAAAGTTAGACTCTGTATCCATCCCAGCTCCCAGATGCCCACAGAATGAGAAGGAGAGTTGAGGACAGGAGATAGTACTACAGCATCTACAATTATGGGAAGGTCTTAACACAACTATACTACGTTCATTGTATGATTCACTGTTACAATAATTTATATCTGGAAAAACTCCCAGAACACAATGGCTGCCTAACCCTGAGGATGTGCTTGCTGAAATAACCATAGTAGGACAGCTGTGGTAAATGTTACCCTGGTGCTAGAGACAACATGTAGGCTGCATTTGCTTACAGAACATGTAGAATGGCAACTAGGTAGCAGCTTTTAAAACAGACTGAGAACTGACATCAAGACAGGCAGTAATGACTACTGTAGGTCTGGTGAAATGGACCCGTACCTGCTCTGGTACATGCTTCTTATAAAATGAATAGGGTGAACCAATACAGAAATGGTCCGCTTACAGACAGGTCTTCTCTCTTTATACTTTGCATACAATACACACAAAAGCTGTTTTTTATTGTCTTTTTTTGTTCCACAACTTTACTTTGGATCTCAAAACTGAGAATGTAACATCACTAAACATTTCGTATACTTTTTTATACACTCTCCATGATTAACAGATTTCAGACACATTCCATAATCTACAGATTAACAGTAAATTCAATATTCGTTCTACTTTTCATACATCCTAGTCTTTAACTGATAGCAATTCTTTTACTTTTGTTTCCCTGTCAGACAGCTTTCTACTGATTCCTCTGATTTCTCGTGCCTTCAGATCATCTTTTGGGATCATAGGAAGTTAATAGGCTATTGGCCCTGAGGCCCTTACAAGCCTAGACAAGAATTTAGCCCATGTTCCAACAAGTCAGCATCCTATGCCACTGTCCAGCAAGAACAGGGGTGGAATCCCAGGGGTGTATTTTCTGTTCCCCATCCAGTTATCCAGGTTGCACTTAAAAAGATTTATATGATCATAGGAATTTTGAAGGTGTTTTTAGAGAATGTGATCCGCGATGCTGTTACCTATACTGAGCACACTAAGAGGAAAACTGTTACAGCAATGGATGTGGTGTCAAAATCTGTCATTACATAACTGATTCAGTAATATTTATTACTACATGCCACTGGGTTCGAACCTTGGTCTGTGTGTGCCAAAATGCACTTCATACAGAGCAGTTAAAATGAGCTACTGAGTCACTGCCACCATTGTTCCTATTGGTTTACACAGGATCCTTTTGCCTTTCTTTATCCATCAGAGAACTTTCTACTCATCCCTCTAATTTCTTGTGCCTTCAGATCATCTTTTCCCTGTGCTGCCACCATCATTCCTATTCATTTATACGGGATCTTTCTGCCTTTTTTACCACACTACTTTGTTCTATTTCCAGTAATCCAGCTATTCTTTGTATAATATCCACACATGTTGGTTCCACTCTTGACTTCTACTTTCTAGTTATTGCCTTTTTTTTTTTGACAAAATCAATATAGAACTCACACGTACTTTATGTTGTCTTGGTTTGTCTGAGGCTCAGGCTCAGCTCAATAATAAAAACTACTCAGACCAAAAACAACCTTTTCGTATCCTATCAGCCAACAAAACAAAGCAGAATAGGTGACACAGGAAAACTCCTTGGAGTAATGCTATCAGCCAACAAAACAAAGCAGAATATGCCACACAGGAAAACTCCTTGGAGTACTGCTAACAGCCAACAAAAGAAAGCAGAATATGCCACACAGGAAAACTCCTTGGAGTAATGCTATCAGCCAACAAAACAAAGCAGAATATGACACACAGGAAAACTCCTTGGAGTAATGCTAGATGATAATCTCAGATACAACCTCCTCCTAGCTGTCAAAAAGACAAACTGGAACTAGGATCCCTCCACAGGGCTAGGAAATCTCTCACTACTAACTCCAGAAAAAACATAGTACAAACATACTTCCATCTCTACACTATGCCTCACCCATCTTTAGAAATGTTAACTGTCAAAAATAAACACACAGCCTATAACAAAACTGCAACATTTGCTACAAATAATCCTCAAAAACCTACTGTTGCGTAGCACTAAAAAGCCTTAACTGGCTAGAACTCAAAAACTACCTCAACTACCATCAACTCATTACAGCCCATAAAATAATAAACTCCCCAAATAAATACCCAGCTGTAAAAGGAATGCCACAACCCTATATCCCTAAGGAAGCCCTATGATCCAATGATGTTTTTCTATCCATCAGAAAAGCAAATAACAGTACAGCAAACTCACTACAATCTAGCCAGGTAGCAAAAACCTGGGACCAAATCCCCCCAGAAATAAGACAGGTAGACACACTGCATGGCTTCAAAACATCACCAAAGAAACACCTGCTAAATAACTGGTTGTACTTGTGCACTACCCCAGGCTACACCCCCCCACCATACTCAACCGTAACTTTATCTTTAAAGTTACACTCCCTTTACTTAACCTTTCTGTACTCTAATCTTACACATGCAACATAGTTACACTCCCTTTACTTAACCTTTCTGTACTCTAATCTTACACATGTAACATAGTTACACTCCCTTTACTTAACCTTTCTGCACTCTAATCTTATGTAAGTAACATAGTTACACTCCCTTTACTTAACCTTTCTGTACTCTAATCTTACGTATGTAACATAGTTACACTCCCTTTACTTAACCTTTCTGTACTCTAATCTTACACATGTAACATAGTTACACTCCCTTTACTTAACCTTTCTGTACTCTAATCTTACGTATGTAACATAGTTACACTCCCTTTACTTAACCTTTCTGTACTCTAATCTTACGTATGTAACATAGTTACACTCCCTTTACTTAACCTTTCTGTACTCTAATCTTACACATGTAACATAGTTACACTCCCTTTACTTAACCTTTCTGTACTCTAATCTTACGTATGTAACATAGTTACACTCCCTTTACTTAACCTTTCTGTACTCTAATCTTACGTATGTAACATAGTTACACTCCCTTTACTTAACCTTTCTGTACTCTAATCTTACACATGTAACATAGTTACACTCCCTTTACTTAACCTTTCTGTACTCTAATCTTACGTATGTAACATAGTTACACTCCCTTTACTTAACCTTTCTGTACTCTAATCTTACACATGTAACATAGTTACACTCCCTTTACTTAACCTTTCTGTACTCTAATCTTACGTATGTAACATAGTTACACTCCTTTACTTAACCTTTCTGTACTCTAATCTTATTATGTAACATAGTTACACTCCCTTTACTTAACCTTTCTGTACTCTAATCTTACGTATGTAACATAGTTACACCTCCTTTACTTAACCTTTCTGTACTCTAATCTTACACATGTAACATAGTTACACTCCCTTTACTTAACCTTTCTGTACTCTAATCTTACGTATGTAACATAGTTACACTCCCTTTACTTAACCTTTCTGTACTCTAATCTTACGTATGTAACATAGTTACACTCCCTTTACTTAACCTTTCTGTACTCTAATCTTACGTATGTAACATAGTTACACTCCCTTTACTTAACCTTTCTGTACTCTAATCTTACATATGTAACATAGTTACACTCCCTTTACTTAACCTTTCTGTACTCTAATCTTACACATGTAACATAGTTACACTCCCTTTACTTAACCTTTCTGTACTCTAATCTTACGTATGTAACATAGTTACACTCCCTTTACTTAACCTTTCTGTACTCTAATCTTACACATGTAACATAGTTACACTCCCTTTACTTAACCTTTCTGTACTCTAATCTTACACATGTAACATAGTTACACTCCCTTTACTTAACCTTTCTGTACTCTAATCTTACGTATGTAACATAGTTACACTCCCTTTACTTAACCTTTCTGTACTCTACTCTTACGTATGTAACATAGTTACACTCCCTTTACTTAACCTTTCTGTACTCTAATCTTACATATGTAACATAGTTACACTCCCTTTACTTAACCTTTCTGTACTCTAATCTTACGTATGTAACATAGTTACACTCCCTTTACTTAACCTTTCTGTACTCTAATCTTACACATGTAACATAGTTACACTCCCTTTACTTAACCTTTCTGTACTCTAATCTTACACATGTAACATAGTTACACTCCCTTTACTTAACCTTTCTGTACTCTAATCTTACACATGTAACATAGTTACACTCCCTTTACTTAACCTTTTTGTACTCTAATCTTACACATGTAACAAAGTTACACTCCCTTTACTTAACCTTTCTGCACTCTAATCTTATGTAAGTAACAAAGTTACACTCCCTTTACTTAACCTTTCTGCACTCTAATCTTATGTAAGTAACATAGTTACACTCCCTTTACTTAACCTTTCTGTACTCTAATCTTACATTATGTAACATAGTTACACTCCTTTACTTAACCTTTCTGTACTCTAATCTTACACATGTAACATAGTTACACTCCCTTTACTTAACCTTTCTGTACTCTAATCTTACACATGTAACATAGTTACACTCCCTTTACTTAACCTTTTTGTACTCTAATCTTACACATGTAACAAAGTTACACTCCCTTTACTTAACCTTTCTGCACTCTAATCTTATGTAAGTAACATAGTTACACTCCCTTTACTTAACCTTTCTGTACTCTAATCTTACGTATGTAACATAGTTACACTCCCTTTACTTAACCTTTCTGTACTCTAATCTTACACATGTAACATAGTTACACTCCCTTTACTTAACCTTTCTGTACTCTAATCTTACATTATGTAAAATAGTTACACTCCCTTTACTTAACCTTTCTGTACTCTAATCTTACGTATGTAACATAGTTACACTCCTTTACTTAACCTTTCTGTACTCTAATCTTACGTATGTAACATAGTTACACTCCCTTTACTTAACCTTTCTGTACTCTAATCTTACGTATGTAACATAGTTACACTCCCTTTACTTAACCTTTCTGTACTCTAATCTTACGTATGTAACATAGTTACACTCCCTTTACTTAACCTTTCTGTACGCTAATCTTACGTATGTAACATAGTTACACTCCCTTTACTTAACCTTTCTGTACTCTAATCTTACACATGTAACATAGTTACACTCCCTTTACTTAACCTTTCTGTACTCTAATCTTACGTATGTAACATAGTTACACTCCCTTTACTTAACTTTTCTGTACTCTAATCTTACACATGTAACATAGTTACACTCCCTTTACTTAACCTTTCTGTACTCTAAACTTACGTATGTAACATAGTTACACTCCTTTTACTTAACCTTTCTGTACTCTAATCTTACGTATGTAACATAGTTACACTCCCTTTACTTAACCTTTCTGTACTCTAATCTTACACATGTAACATAGTTACACTCCCTTTACTTAACCTTTCTGTACTCTAATCTTATGTAAGTAACATAGTTACACTCCCTTTACTTAACCTTTCTGTACTCTAATCTTACACATGTAACATAGTTACACTCCCTTTACTTAACCTTTCTGTACTCTAATCTTACATTATGTAACATAGTTACACTCCCTTTACTTAACCTTTCTATACTCTAATCTTACGTATGTAACATAGTTACACGCCCTTTACTTAACCTTTCTGTACTCTAATCTTACACATGTAACATAGTTACACTCCCTTTACTTAACCTTTCTGTACTCTAATCTTACGTATGTAACATAGTTACACTCCCTTTACTTAACCTTTCTGTACTCTAATCTTACGTATGTAACATAGTTACACTCCCTTTACTTAGCCTTTCTGTACTCTAATCTTACGTATGTAACATAGTTACACTCCCTTTACTTAACCTTTCTGTACTCTAATCTTACACATGTAACATAGTTACACTCCCTTTACTTAACCTTTCTGTACTCTAATCTTACACATGTAACATAGTTACACTCCCTTTACTTAACCTTTCTGTACGCTAATCTTACGTATGTAACATAGTTACACTCCCTTTACTTAACCTTTCTGTACTCTAATCTTACACATGTAACATAGTTACACTCCCTTTACTTAACCTTTCTGTACTCTAATCTTACATATGTAACATAGTTACACTCCCTTTACTTAACCTTTCTGTACTCTAATCTTATGTAAGTAACATAGTTACACTCCCTTTACTTAACCTTTCTGTACTCTAATCTTACACATGTAACATAGTTACACTCCCTTTACTTAACCTTTCTGTACTCTAATCTTACACATGTAACATAGTTACACTCCCTTTACTTAACCTTTCTGTACTCTAATCTTACACATGTAACATAGTTACACTCCCTTTACTTAACCTTTCTGTACTCTAATCTTACGTATGTAACATAGTTACACTCCCTTTACTTAACCTTTCTGTACTCTAATCTTACGTATGTAACATAGTTACACTCCCTTTACTTAACCTTTCTGTACTCTAATCTTACGTATGTAACATAGTTACACTCCCTTTACTTAACCTTTCTGTACTCTAATCTTACACATGTAACATAGTTACACTCCCTTTACTTAACCTTTCTGTACTCTAATCTTACACATGTAACATAGTTACACTCCCTTTACTTAACCTTTCTGTACTCTAATCTTACGTATGTAACATAGTTACACTCCCTTTACTTAACCTTTCTGTACTCTAATCTTACACATGTAACATAGTTACACTCCCTTTACTTAACCTTTCTGTACTCTAATCTTACGTATGTAACATAGTTACACTCCCTTTACTTAACGTTACTTAACCTTTTTGTACTCTAATCTTACACATGTAACATAGTTACACTCCCTTTACTTAACCTTTCTATACTCTAATCTTACACATGTAACATAGTTACACTCCCTTTACTTAACCTTTCTGTACTCTAATCTTACACATGTAACATAGTTACACTCCCTTTACTTAACGTTACTTAACCTTTTTGTACTCTAATCTTACACATGTAACATAGTTACACTCCCTTTACTTAACCTTTCTATACTCTAATCTTACACATGTAACATAGTTACACTCCCTTTACTTAACCTTTCTGTACTCTAATCTTACGTATGTAACATAGTTACACTCCCTTTACTTAACCTTTCTGTACTCTAATCTTACGTATGTAACATAGTTACACTCCCTTTACTTAACCTTTCTGTACTCTAATCTTACTTATGTAACATAGTTACACTCCCTTTACTTAACCTTTCTGTACTCTAATCTTACATTATGTAACATAGTTACACTCCTTTACTTAACCTTTCTGTACTCTAATCTTACACATGTAACATAGTTACACTCCCTTTACTTAACCTTTCTGTACTCTAATCTTACGTATGTAACATAGTTACACTCCCTTTACTTAACCTTTCTGTACTCTAATCTTACACATGTAACATAGTTACACTCCCTTTACTTAACCTTTCTGTACTCTAACCTTACACATGCAACATAGTTACACTCCCTTTACTTAACCTTTCTGGACTCTAATCTTATGTATGTAATTTTATATCTGTATCACTAAGAAATCTTACTGTGGATTCTCCCACAACTATCGTTTACACTATTCTTCTACAGACTGCCACTTCATTGTTTACACTATTCTTCTACAGACTGCCACTCCATCCTTTACCGACCTTCTCTCCTACAAAATTTCTATTTCCCAGGTAACTAACCACAACCTCTATTTTCTTTACTACAGGTCTGTACAAGCTTTCTACCTCAGTCTATCTAATGTTCCACATAACTGCTTGTTCTCTTAGGTGTTCTTCCTCCTAAATCCCTTGCTACCCTTCTCTGTACTTCCAACTGATAGCACATTAAATACATCACTATCTGTGCAATTTCTCTGTATCCAATTACCTCACGAAAGAAAAAAATGTATTTCCTTACAGTCACAGTATCATACGTGCTTTATGCTGTCATAGTTCATGTAAAGCCCAGTCATAGTTTAACAATAAAATACTCATTGTCAGCTCTGTTATTTAAACATCCGAGTCAACAATTACTTCAGAGATATTTTGAAATGTTCTAACTGTGAACAGGTCCAGAAGATGCAGTCTCAATTTCTTTCATTTTCCAGACATCTTCAGTAATTATCTTTGACTTCTGGGATCATTTCACTGGAGCCCGCTTATGGTATAAAAACATCTCTGTAAGCAATGTCATATTAACATTTACTTATTTAATTTATTTTACATTTGTTTACCAGGTAAGTCCGACTGGACAGAGCTGTCCGTTTTCAGCAGAGGCCCGGGGAGAAAAGCTCCAGAACAATTGCTAACATACTATACATAAAATATTTACATGAGCATTGTGGTTTACACATTCACTTATAAAATATAGCAGATAACAACATATGGCATAAGATATTTACATAAGCATAGAGATTTAGACATACAATTAAAGGTATAGCAGGTAGTAACATACAGTATGTTTAGTAGAGATAATCTTAAAGATGTACTGAAGATAAGACAAGAAAGGAAAAACTAAAAAAGGAGGAGAATACAGACAAGTTCATATGAGGTGCAGTGACATTTTAAGGGAAAGCTTTTCAGCTAAGTCTAGGGGAGAGTTAGTGGGTGTAGATGGGGCAGTGAGTTGGTAAGTAATGTGTGATAATATATAGTGCATCTGTGGAAGTTTTAAAGATGTTGGACAATGGGTAGAGGAAAGGAGTTAGAATATGTCAGCCAGGTGCTAGGCAGTTACAAGTAACAT
The DNA here is from genome assembly GCF_019279795.1 of Protopterus annectens. Taxonomy (NCBI): domain Eukaryota; kingdom Metazoa; phylum Chordata; order Ceratodontiformes; family Protopteridae; genus Protopterus; species Protopterus annectens. The sequence goes on from NC_056749.1 coordinate 21,126,132, forward strand.
GTGATAATATATAGTGCATCTGTGGGAGTTTTAAAGAGGAGGTTGGATAGTGGGTAGGGGAAAGGAGTTAGAATATGTCAGCCAGGTGCAAGACAGTTACAAGTAACATGTGATAATATATAGTGCATCTGTGGGAGTTTTAAAGATGAGGTTGTATATAGTGGGTAAGGGAAAGGAGTTAGAATATGTCAGCCAGGTGCAAGGCAGTTACAAGTAACGTATGATAATATATAGTGCATCTGTGGGAGTTTTAAAGAGGAGGTTGGATAGTGGGTAGGGGAAAGGAGTTAGAATATGTCAGCCAGGTGCTAGACAGTTACAAGTAACGTGTGATAATATGTAGTGCATCTGTGGGAGTTTTAAAGAGGAGGTTGTATATAGTGGGTAGGGAAAAGGAGTTAGAATATGTCAGCCAGGTGCAAGGCGGTTACAAGTAACGTGTGATAATATATAGTGCATCTGTGGGAGTTTTAAAGAGGAGGCTGGATAGCGGGTAAGGGAAAGGAGTTAGAATATATCAGTCAGGTGCTAAGCAGTTACAAGTAACATGTGATAATATATAGTGCATCTGTGGGAGTTTTAAAGAGGAGGTTGTATATAGTGGGTAGGGGAAAGGAGTTAGAATATGTCAGTCAGGTGGCTAGGCAGTTACAAGTAACATGTGATAATATATAGTGCATCTGTGGGAGTTTTAAAGAGGAGGTTGTATATAGTGGGTAGGGGAAAGGAGTTAGAATATGTCAGTCAAGTGCTAGGCAGTTACAAGTAATGTGTGATAATATATAGTGCATCTGTGGGAGTTTTAAAGAGGTTGGATAGTGGGTAGGGGAAAGGAGTTAGAATATATCAGCCAGGTGCTAGGCAGTTACAAGTAACGTGTGATAATATATAGTGCATCTGTGGGAGTTTTAAAGAGGAGGTTGAATAGTGGGTAGTGGAAAGGAGTTAGAATATGTCAGCCAGGAGCAAGGCAGTTACAAGTAATGTGTGATAATATATAGTGCATCTGTGGGAGTTTTAAAGAGGAGGTTGGATAGTGGGTAGGGGAAAGGAGTTAGAATATATCGGCCAGGTGCTAGGCAGTTATAAGTAATGTGTGATAATATATAGTGCATCTGTGGGAGTTTTAAAGAGGGGACTGGATAGTGGGTAGGGGAAAGGAGTTAGAATATGTCAGCCAGGTGCTAGGCAGTTACAAGAAACGTGATAATATAAAGTGCATCTGTGGGAGTTTTAAAGAGGAGGTTGTATATAGTAGGTAGGGGAAAGGAGTTAGAATATATCAGCCAGGTGCTAGACATTTACAAGTAACGTGTGATAATATATAGTGCATCTGTGAGACTTTTAAAGAGGAGGTTGGATAGTGGGTAGGGGAAAGCAGTTGGAATATGTCAGCCAGGTGCTAGGCAGTAGCATGTCCAGGAGTTGTTTAGGTGGGGAAAAAGCTGTTTTTTGAAGATGGTTTTGTTAGGTTGTACCCTGATTTGTAGTGGTATGCAGTTCCAAGTCTTGGCAATATTGCTAGAAAACAGGGAGTCACCAGAGCTGTAATGGCTTTTGGCGACTGTGATTAGTGGCTTAGTTAGTGGATCTAAGTTCTCGGTTATTGGAGTAGAGGGTGATCAGGTCTTGTAAGGCTGGAATTTTGACAGGTTGGTGCAGTATTTAATGAGCCAGAAGTTGGTTTAAAGCTAAGGTGTTAGGGGTCCTAGCCAGGAAAGCTGTTTTAGGGTCTGACAGTTGTGGGTGCCATAGGAGGAGTTTGTGGCGAATTTTGCTATCTTGTTGTAGCATACTGATAACTTTTTTAAATCGCTCTTGTTTAGATTAATTAGGACAGGGGAAGCTTACAGTAAGGTAGAGAGATGATGGGTATGAGCTAGGGTAACTTTACTTTTGCTGGTTAGGATGTTTTTACATCTGTAAAGAGTACCTAGTTCTTTTGTTGATTTTGGTTATTTTATGAGCTATGTGTTTGTCAAATTTCATATTATTGTAAACAATGACCCCTAGTAATTTGGTTTGTGTGATGGGGAGATAAGGGTATTATCTGATGCAGAAATAGAAAATGGGGGAATAGGTGCTGCTGCTTTGGAAGCATGAAAGAGCATAATTTGGGTCTTTTTAGGATTTAGAATTACCTGGGAGTTAGTAAGCCAGGTTTTGATGGATGTAAAGGCTTCTTAGGTCTTGATTTGAAGTTTTTGGAGGGTAGGGGCAGAGCAGATTAAGGTGGAGTCATCAGCGTTCTGAACCAGGTTTGCAAGAGGGACGGCTTTGTGAATATTTGTAAATATAGTGAAAAGTAGGGGTCCTAGGACTGATCCTTGGGGTACTCCTAGTTTTACAGGAAGTAGGGGGGGAGGGTATTTTTCCACTGAACAGCTTGTTGGCGTTGGGAGAGATAGTCTTGAAACCATAACAGAGTGGGGGTAGTTACTTTTAATTCTGAGAGTGATGTTAGAAGTTTTGTATGGAAGACTGTATCAAACGCCTTTGATAAGTCAAGGAAAACTACAGACACTAGTTGGACTTTGTTGCATTGCATATTTACTAGATTACTAAAATTGATGAGTGCAGTAGTAGTGCTATAGTTGGGGCGGAATCCGTGCTGAGTTTTGGCAAGAAGACTGTTGGAGAGGAGATGTGTTAGGACCTGGGTGTGGACAGATTTTTCTAATATTTTAGCCAGTTGGGAAAGTATAGCTATAGGGCGGGAGTTTGTTAGGTCAGTGGAGTTGCACCTTTTGTGAATTGGTATAATGTAGGAGATATTCCAGAGAAGTGGCACCTTTTGTTCTGAGACTGACCTGCTAATGATTATAGAGACTGGGTAGGAAATGACTTTGGCGGCTCCTTGTAGGAATTTGGCAGGCAGTTTGTCTACTGGTAAAGTGGTGGGTTTAAGTTTGGTTAGGTGTCTATAGATGGTGTAAGTTGGTATAGGTTGAAGGGTGAAGGAGTTAGCATTACTTGATGGATTATATAGTACAGTGGGGGTTGAGGAGTTGGTGTCTGTTGACAGCTTTAATATAGAGTTGGTAAAGAACTCATTGAATTTGGTGACTGTAATTACAGAGGTGGTGTCTATGTTTGGATGACGAGTTGGTGATTTACCTGGTTGGAGAATACTGTTTATAGCGGCCCAGAACTTTTGTGGGTTGGTATTATGCTTAGTTTGAATCTTACTATAGTATTTTTGTCTGGTCCAGATGTGTCCAACATGTGGCCCTCAGACCTCTTCCATGCGGCTCCCGACCTCTAACTGCAACATCGATATACGCATGCCCCAAAACACTTTTTTCATTTTGTGCTTTTCACGCCCGTAACCTATAAAGTACAGTTTTGTACCTACCATAAATGTAGATGTCCGAGAGGCATGCATCTGCAGTCCTTACAAATGGGTTGTCCTGTCATCAGGCAGCCCTTCGGTCGGCCGGATTCCAAAGTCTGGGTCTGGCCTCGGCTGATGTCGCACTTCACCCGACGTCATAGCTGCAGTTATTCGGGTATAAAGGGATCAGCCGACACCATTTTCCTCAGTGTTTCTTGCCCCAGATGCCAGGTGCCCTCTAGGAAGGCTAAATTTGGATAAATGCAAATGGTTCCAAATAGTAGAGAGCAAACATAAAATAAGCATGTATGTACATATATACAAACAAATACACCATAATAGATTCCCCCAGCTAGCTACAAGATGGGCAAATACCCTAGGAGTACCACAGAGGGGAAGGAGGGTGGGTAATCCTGACTGCAGATGCATGCCTCTTGGACATCTACATTTATGGTAGGTACAAAACTGTACTATGTCCTTCAAGGATGCATCTGCAGTCCTTACAAATGGGTAGAATACCATAGCCAAACTGGGGGAGGAGGAGAAAAGAGATTATGGTGTAGTTAAGATCCCTTGCAAAACAGCAGTGGCAAAACCTGCTCGGGATCTGGAGTATAAGGGTAGATTATAATGCTTGGCAAATGTATGCACGGAGCTCCAAGTAGCAGCCTCTAAAATGTCTTTGGTAGCCACTCCTCGTAAAAAAGCTGTGGTAGTGGCTGTAGCTCTTGTAGAGTGAGGTCTGATGTTCTCTGGAGTTTTCTTCCCATGGTGAGAGTAACAAAATCTAATGCAATTTCCTATCCACTTAGAGATTGTCTGTTTTGAAATTGCTTTTCCTTCCATTCCTGTTGCATATGCTACCAGTAGCTGGTCAGTTTTTCTATTGCTCTTGGTCCTGTCCAGGTAGTAGCGCAATTGTCTATGTACATCCAAGGTATGTAACAGTCTTTCTCCCTTGTTCTGTGGGTTGGGAAAGAATGTAGGCAGGTGGATAGCTTGGTTTAAAGATACCCTGGAAACCACCTTTGGCATAAAAGTAGGATTAGTTCTCATGGATACTCTATCTTGATGGAAGATAAGGAAGGGTTGTACTGCCATTAATGCCTGTAGTTCAGAAACCCTTCTTGCTGAAGTGACTGCAAGCAGGAAAGCAGTTTTCCATGATAAGTACTGTAATTCTGCTGTTGCTGCTGGCTCAAAAGGAGGTAGTGTCAACTTTTCTAACACAAAGTTCAAGTCCCATGCGGGCAATGGTGGCTTCCTAGGTGGCTTTACATTTTTAATTCCTCTCAGAAACTGCCTGAGCAGAGGATGTGAGAAGACTGGAGGGTCCATGTTGTATTCTGCTGAAATAGCTGATGCATGAATCTTAATGGAAGAATAGGACAGGCCATTGTGGAAGAGCTCTGCCAAGTATTCCAGGATGTTAGCTATGTTTACCAGTGACACATTTTCTCCTTTGCTGCACTCCAAATGAGGTATCTTTTCCATTTTGCTGAATAATTTTTCTTGTTGAGGGTCTGCGAGCCTCCAAGATAATGTCCTTAACCCTTTGAGATAATTCTGGGTTATTTTGTCTTATGCAATGTTCCAGGCAGCCAGTTGCAGTGTTTTTAGGTTCGGATGCAAGGTTTTGAAGTTGTTCTGTGTTAACAGTAAGGGAACTAGGGGCAGAGGCCATATTTGTTCCCGAGACATACTCCTCAGTAATGGGTACCAATGCTGCCTCGGCCAGTCTGGAGCTATCAGGATGATCCTTGGACGTTCTTTGATCTTCAATAGCACCTTGTGCATCAAAGGAAGAGGAGGGAATGCATATGCTGTCAGGTTTTTCCAACTGAAAGATAGGGAGTCCACCTTCCAAGCAAGTGGGTGGTATGCCCTCGTGCAGAATTTTTTCAATTGGTGGTTGTGTGGGGATGCAAATAAGTCTATTTCTGGTAGTCCCCATTTCCCTGTAATGGTTTTGAAGATGTCTGGATGCAGCATCCATTCGTGGGCATCCGTGGTAGTTCTGCTTAGGATGTCTGCCAGTATATTTTCTTTTCCTGGTACAAATATTGCTTGTAACTGAATGTTGAAGCTCAGGGCCACATTCCAGAGGTCCATTGCCATCCGGCATAGAGGGTATGAATGCGTGCCTCCCTGTTTATTGATGTACCACATAACTGTGGTGTTGTCCGTCCTTATCAGCAATTGACCCTGTTGAAGAAATGGTCTGAATGTCTGAATTGCCAATTTTACTGCCAGCATCTCCTTTTGATTTATGTGTAGGTGCAGCTGGTCTTGAGTCCATAAGCCTTGTATGCACTTGCCCAACATGTGTGCTCCCCAACCGAGGTCTGAGGCGTCCGTTGTGATGGTCTGGCTTGGTTGAGGTCTGTGGAAGGGCAGTCCTTTGTTCGATTGACAGGCCTGAGCCCACCATTGGAATTCCTGCTTCAGGCATGGAATTATTGGAATTCGGGTTTCTAGGCTGTGCTTGTGCTGAGACCATAAATTCCTTAGATACCACTGTAACTTTCTCATATGTAGCCTGGCATGTGGAATCAATATTATGCAGGATGCCATGTAACCCAGGGCTTGCAGGACTTTTCTTGCTGTTAGCTGGTCCTGCTTTGTTAATGCCATGAAGTAGAGAGGGAGGTGCTTCTGCTGTTAGGAATGCCATTTGGTTTGATGTGTCCAGTTCTGCACCCAAGAAGGTTATCCTTTGGGATGGTATCAGCCTTGACTTTTTTATATTGACTGTGTATCCCAGGGCTTGCAGTAGATAAATGACCTTTTTCAAATCTTTTGTTAATTTGCTTTTGCTGTCCGCTTGTAACAGGCAGTCGTCCAGGTAAGGGTAAATTTGAATTCCCTGAAGCCTGCAATGAGCCATTACTGATGCCAGGCATTTCGTGAATACTCTGGGCGCAGTAGATAAGCCAAAGGGCAATGCTGAGAATTGATAATGCTCTGATCCTGCAAGAAATCTGAGGTATCTTCTGCAATTTGGTCGTATGGGGACGTGCAGGTATGCCTCCTTGAGATCTAGAGTTACCAGCCAGGACTCCTTGCCCAGCATGGGAAGAAGCTGCTGTAGGGTCAGCATTTTGAATTTTGGAACAATGAGGTATGTGTTTAAAGCGGACAGGTCTAGAATAGGTCTCCATTGGCTTTCTTTTCTTGGTACCAGGAAGAGTCTGGAGTAAAATCCTTGCCCCTGTTCCATAGACGGTACCCTTTCTATGGCTCTCATCCTTAGTAAGTGATTTATTTGTTGTAGAGCTTCTGATTTCTGATTTGGAGGTAGGTTTGGCATTCCTCTCTTCCTTGGTAGAGTATGGAAGTGAAACCTGTAACCTTGGTCTATTGTCTGTAAAATCCATTTGTCTCCTGTGATGTAATGCCAGTTTACTGAAAATAAGGCTAGTTTTCCGCCTAAGGGTGCTTCTAGTTGTTCCCTGGTAGGCGGTGCCAGAGCCAAGTCACTGTGATTGTCCTGTGGAAGCGGTGGTGGCTGGATCTGTGGTAGTACCTCGCTGGTTGTTAGCCTGCCATTGACGTCCCCTGTAGGCACCTCTGGATTGACCCCTGCCTCTTGAGCGTCTATTCCTGCCTCTCTGGGCTCTGGAGGTGTCTGGAAAGGACCAGTTCTTGGAAGGCCAGTTCCTACTAAACCTTGGAGGCTGGACCTGCAAGAAATCCTTGACTGTCTGGACAGATTTTGCTATGTCTTCCACCTTCTTCAGCACCTGCTGTGCGGGGGAGCCAAACAAATAGAGCTTATCCATAGGAGCATCTAGGGGCTTTGATTTAACATGGTCTGGTAAGGATTGCTCTTTTAACCATGCATGTCTTCTGATCACTGTACCAGTCATAGCCTCCAATGCATCATAGCTGCATTTTAAGGAATGATTACTGACCTGCTGAATGTTATGTACCATTTCCTGAACAGACTTTTTGTCTAATGGTTCATCCGAGGACAGTTTTTTAGTTAACTGATCTAACATAAATTCCTGATACTGAATCATGTGGAATTGACAGTTTAAGGCCCTAGCTGAAAGAGTAGCGGAAGTGTAAACTTTTTTACCCCATCTCTCTAAGGCCCTAGATTCCCTTTCAGAGGGGAGGGTTTTTTTAGCAGAGGCAGCTGCTACAGCCTTGGGTCCCTGGGAAATAGTTTCAGGATCTGCAAAAGGAGCCTTATACAAATGATAATGTGTGTCCGGAACCCTGTAGTACCTATCGGGCTTAGCAGGGGCCGGAGGAAGAGAATCAGGAGCAGTACAAGCATCATTAAATGCATCATCCACAACAGTAAGTACTGGAGGAATGGCTAAAGGCCTATGCTGTGGCAAATGCAAAAAGGTTCTAAGCCTTTTCCTAGAGTCTGAAAAATCCTGGCCCTGCCATTGAAATTGTTCCCTCATAGCATGCAAGGTTTCCCCAAAAGAAAATTCCTCAGGCGGAGAGGCAGAAGGAATGGACACTTCTGCATCAGAGTCCTCATAAGGAGAAAAAGGGCCCTCTGGAGGATTTGTATTGTCTGAATCATCAGAGGAGTCATCTGAAGAAACTGGCTCAGGGGGCTCTGTTCTAGGCCTCTTCTCTGGAGGTGGGTGAGAGGCCCTGTCTGGGTGTGGTTGGGATCCCCTGATCAAAGAAATGAGATCCTCTGCTAGACTAAGCATTTGAGAACTAGAGCTAAGCCTGTGAGAGGGGGTCTTAGCAGGCACAGTTTTGGTAGATTTTGCTGCTTTAGCCCTGGCAAAAGCCTTAATCGACATGGATGCAGGGGGCCTAGCAGCTCCATGTGCAGGAGTAGAAATATCTAAAGGAATAGTATCAGATAAATCCTGTGAACCTGCAAGAGCAGGTGGGATTTCAGTAGCAGATTCAGCCATGCTGGATGAGGCCTCGGTAGGAGGTAAGCTTTCGGCCGAAGGAAGAACAGTGGACACGGTTTCAGCCGAAACCGAGACACTTGCGGTGGGCTTAACTGTGGTTTCGGCCGAAACCGCGGACCGCGAGTGTCGGTCCTTTTCCTTGCGCTTTTTAGTTATTTGCGTAGTTGGAGTTTCCGACGGCATAATGTAAGCAAAAGCGGAGCCGAAAAACTCCTCAGCAAATTCCGACCGACGTCTAGGCGTCCGTCGGTTGAAAGAAGCACAGGCTAGACAAGCTGCTACGTCGTGGTCTGGGCCTAAACAAGGTAGGCAGTAAGAGTGGAAATCTTTATGAGGTATTTGTTTCCCACAAGTTAAACAGTTATTCACTTTTTCTGACATCGGCTGAGGCAAGAAAGAGTCCCCAACGGAGTACTTAGCTTTTTAGAAGTCTTCGGTAGTAGTAATCTCTGGTTCTGACCGACCGGCACTTGCGAACAGCTTCTGCTTCGGGCGCCACGCGGCAAGAAAGACTGAGGAAAATGGCGTAGGCTGATCCCTTTATACCCGAATAACTGCAGCTATGACGTCGGGTGAAGTGCGACATCAGCCGAGGCCAGACCCAGACTTTGGAATCCGGCTGACCGAAGGGCTGCCTGACGACAGGACAACCCATTTGTAAGGACTGCAGATGCATCCTTGAAGGACATCTCTGTCGGTATGCGCATGCACCAAAGCACCATTCTAGTTTTGATTTTTTTGCGCCAAAGAAGGATCTGTGTGTGCCCGCCATTATTTTGTGCCAAAGAATCAGTGTGTGTTCTCGTTGAAGAGGGACTCGTGTATGGATTTGCCGTCATTGCCTTTGGAAGGGACAGCACTTACCTGTGTTAATAGGTAAGTACGGAGGGAGTGAATGAGTGAGTACATGCATGAAAGCAGAATGTTTGTGCATGTGAAAGTAGAAGAAGAGTGTGTGTGTGTGTGTGTGTGTGTGTGTGTGTGTGTGTGTGTGTGTGTGTGTGTGTGTGTGTGTGTGTGTGTGTGTGCATGACAGAGAGACACATGCACAAAGAGGCTAATGACGATCAATCTACCTACTGAACACAAGTAAGTTAGCTCACAAATATATTGTACATTAAAAGTACACTTTCATTAAATTGTGGCTTTCCTGATGGAGAGAGTGTTGTACTGAATATGAAATCATACCTCTCAACTGTATGGATTTTTGCTTCATTTTTCAATTTGTGTCTTTTTTTAGGAAATAAAATTAGTCATCCAAGGTAATGCAGTTCCAGGGAGTAAGAATGAGACAGCAGCCTAAGGTTAATGGGTCAATAGTGGATTGACTTTGTGGGACTGTAGCATATAGAGTGGGTCTATATTAGATCACTAAACACTTAGGTAAGTGAACGGTGATTAATCGACCCCATGTAAGCGAAAGCTTACAAAACCGAACTGTCAGGTGGTTACTTCAGGAAGTGAGCTACGCTGTAGCAGTGAGACTGAATGTGAGCCACAGCTGCTTGTGGGTACTGATGTTCCCTTGGACAGGGTAACTGCAAAGGTAGAGGTGAGTAGTAGTGCCCCCACACCCCCTTACTTATATATACAACCAACTCCGAGACCACACTACGGTGCTGAAAACGGCAAAGTACCGAAGCGGCCAAGCTAATTTTTTCCCATGGAAAGAATTCGCTTACATGCCGCTTCGATATTTTGCAGTTTTGGTTTTTGTCAGTTTGACCAAGGCTTATTCAAAAACATGCGTCTTTAGTCTGATTTATTTACAGTGTTTCTCAGTTGTAAGAATGTTTGCCTATTAGGAGTAGTTTTGTTTCTGTGACAGGTGTCCCATGCTTTGTCCCTTTGTTTCATAAGTTGCCTACTGCTCTTGGTAAGTCATGGGGCATAGATAGTTTTAGAGTGGATCTGTCTTGGTGGAGCAAGTTGGTTGAGAAGGCTTAAGAAGATAGTGTTGAAATACTCAACTGCTTCATCTAAAGGAAGTGTTAAAAGAGGGGAACAGTTAGAATGTTTAAGGGCTGTATTAAGGTCGTCAGCCCTGAAGTTTTTAGTGTATCTGATGTGTTTAAGAGAGCTAGTTCGAGTGAGTTTAGTTTGGTCTCTGATGGAAAAGGTTGGGAGATGGTCGCTTAGTGTGTCAGGTAGTGTACCAAGATTACGGGAGAAAGATGGGTGATTGGTGAGAATCTAGTCTAGTATTGATTCTTTTTTTGAGGTTTTGTCTACCCTAGTAGGGGCTTGTATAAGCTGTGAGAATCCATAAAGGTTAATATGATTTGAGGGGTGGGGTGATTTAAGTGAGGTCCAATCAATATTAAAGTTGCCTAGTATAATGGTTTTATGGGGGAGGGTGTCTGATGTCCATTGGAGAAGAGATTCTAGTGTTTTGATGTTATCTCCTGGAGGGATATATAATCCTAAGATATTTAGCTGTTTTTGTGTATTTAGTCTTACCTTAGCAAGTAGGATCTATGCATTATTAAATGGAGGGAATTTCTATGTTAAATAGTTCAACGTTGTTCTGATATAGGAGAATGACTCCACCTCCTGTTTTAGAAGTATGGTCTTTTCGTAGTATGCTATAACTAGGGGAAGTGCTTCTTAGTTTTTAATGTGTGGTTTAAGCCATGTTTCTGTGAGGAAGATGTCAAGCAAGTATTATGCTATAGTTGCATGGAGCTCAGAGGTTTTGTTAAGGATGTTTCTTATATTATGATTTATTATTAGAATATCAGATTTTCTCTTAAGTAGGCTAGTACTGGTTCTAGGCTGATTCTGGTGATTTGTAGGACATGTTATTAGACCTGGGTTGGGGCTGATATTGCCACTGCATAGCAGGTGAGAGGCAATGTTTATAATGGTTTGTAGGTATTTGCAGAAGGCTAAGTCACATTGTAGGAATACCCTAGATTTGCTTTGATAATGGATTAGTTTGTAGGGGTGTAGGTCATAGGTGGTGTGGCTAAAGAGTGAGGGTGAGATGAGTAAGAGGTAGTTAATGAATGTTGGAAGTAAGGTTGAGGTGGGGTTACTTATATTGGGGATTGTAATGTTGTTCAAGTAGGGTGAGGTTAGATGGGCTGTGATGACGAGTGCTAGTGTTAGAATTATTTGATGGGAGTACATGTTTTGTATGTTAGATGTGGTAGGACTGTATAGAGATAACAGTGTGGAATGTGTAGGGGTCCTGATAGTGTATACGTAGGATGAATTGTAGCAACTTTGTGAGTGGGGAGGTACTATGTGTAGATTGTGTAATATGCCAGCAAAGAGGGGGGAGGGGTGGTGGTTTCTGTGACTGGCTGAGGGATATGAGTTGAGTGTGATAAGGTTAGGTATAAAGGAAATGAGCTAGGGTGGGTGGGAATGGGAGTAGGGTACGGGAGGGGAGCGGGCAGAGCCCTACCTAGGCGATAAGAGCTGAAAAAATATATATTTGAAACTTTTCTGAACTTATAGAAAGTACAGTTGTGTACACCTACCATAAATGTAGATGTTCGAGTGTCTTCACTGTTGCAGTCATAACTGTAGGGTGATCCTGCCGGCAGGCAGCCCGAGGTCGGCCAGAATCCCAAAGTCTGGGTCCGGCGTCGGCTGTACCAGCAAGTACCCTGACGTCAGAACGCAGAGGTATAAAGCTGACAGCCTACGCCATCTTCTCCAGCCTTTCTTGCCCCAGATGTCAGAAGTCCCCCAAAATAACCAAAAGGTATCCAAAAAGGAAACACAAATACACCACAAAAGAAGAGGAAGATAGAAGAAGCAAAAAATAAGAGGGGATTGGTGGGAGGGAAACACCGACTGCAACAGTGAAGACACTCGAACATCTACATTTATGGTAGGTGTACACAACCGTACTATGTTCTTCGTGTTTCACTGTTGCAGTCATAACTGTAGGGTGGAATCCCAAAGCTGTGATGAGGGAGGAGGTTATGCAGAAGAAGGGGCAGCCAGAAGACCCTGCAAGACAGCAGAGGCAAAACCTGCCCTAGACTTAGAATACAAAGGGAGATTATAGTGCTTAGAAAAAGTATGCACTGAACTCCAAGTGGCAGCTTCCAAAATGTCCTTGGTAGGAACTCCTCTGAGAAAAGCTGCTGAAGTGGCAGCTGCTCTAGTAGAATGACTTCTAACAGTACCTGGAATCTGCTTCCCAAAGTGAGAGTAACAAAACCTTATCCCGTGGGCAATCCATTTAGAAATAGTTTGTTTAGAAAAAGCCTTGCCTAGAGAACTGGAGGCATAAGAGATAAGCAACTGATCAGATTTTCTGAAATCTTTAGTTCTGTCCAGGTAAAACCGTAGTTGTCTGTGTACGTCCAATGAATGCAAAATCCTTTCCCCTTTGTTTTGAGGATTTGGAAAGAAAGTAGGAAGGTGAATAGTCTGATTTAAAGCCACTTTAGGAATCACCTTAGGCATAAATGTAGGATTGGTCCTCAAGGCAACTCTGTCTTGGTGGAAAATAAGGTATGGTTCCACAGCCATGAGAGCTTGCAACTCTGACACCCTTCTGGCAGAAGTCAAAGCTAATAAGATAGCTGTTTTCCAGGATAAGAACTTGATATCCGAAGCAGCAGCAGGCTCAAAGGGAGATAAAGTTAGCTTCTCCAAAACATAATTAAGATCCCAAGCAGGAACAGGAGGAGTTCTAGGAGGTCTTAAATTCTTAGCCCCTCTCAAGAATTGTCTCACCAGCTGGTGAGAGAAGATGGGGGGATCAGTGTTGTAATGAGCTGAGATAGCAGAAGCATGGATTTTAATGGAAGAAAAGGAGAGGCCTTTATGCAAAAGGTCTGAGAGATAATGTAAAATGGAAGAAATATCAGGCAAAAGAGGATCAGAACCTCGATCCCGCATCCAAAAGCAAAATCTTTTCCATTTAGAAGCATAAGATTTTCTAGTGCTAGGGCGCCTAGCTTCTAAGAGAACATCCAAAACTTGTTTGGGAAAAGCAGAAGGAATCAAAGGCCCTTGTAGAGCCAAGCTGCCAGGCAAAGAGTCTTGATTTGAGAGTGTAGCATCTGACCCTGATGCTGGGACAGAAGAGAAGGAAACAGAGGCAGAATCCATGGAGGTTCCAAGAACAGGTGTCTTAAAGTTGGATACCAAAACTGCCGAGGCCAATTTGGAGCTATCAAAATAATAATCTTGGGTTTGTCCTGTTTTATTTTCAGTAACACCTGAGGCAGAAGAGGAAGAGGAGGGAAGGCATATCCCGAAAGATTCCTCCAGCTGAAAGACAGGGCATCCACTTTCCAAGCTGTTTTGTGGAAGGACCTGGTGCAAAAGAGAGGCAGCTGATGATTGAGATGGGATGCAAACAGATCTATCCGAGGGCAACCCCAAACTGTCGTAATTCTGCTGAATAAGTTGGGGTCCAGCATCCATTCGTGAGGATCCAAAAGATTTCTGCTTAAGCTGTCTGCTAAGAGATTCTGTTTTCCTGGAATGAATTGAGCTTGAAGATGCAGATTCAGATTTAGAGCTGTGTCCCATAAACTCATGGCTAGTCTGCAAAGGGGGTATGAGTGAGAACCTCCCTGCTTGTTTATATACCACATGACTGTGGTATTGTCTGTGTGAATTAGAAGATGTCCTGGTTGCAAAAGATTCTGGAAGGCTAGAAGAGCATTTTGGACTGCCAACATTTCCTTCAAGTTGATGTGCCAGGTAAGATGCTTCTTTATCCAATAGCCCTGCTGGCAATTGTTTAGGTAATGAGCTCCCCAAGCATAATCCGAGGCGTCTGTGGTTATGATCTGAGCAGGATGAGGTAGACGAAAGGGATTCCCTTCATTTAAAGCACAAGCCCTGGACCACCAGAGGAACTCTTTTTGGAGGCAGGGAATCAGAGGTATCATTGTTTCCAGGCTGTGGTAATGCTGAGACCATACACTCTTTAGGTACCATTGCAGTTTTCTCATATGAAGCCTTGCATTTGGGATCAACAGGATGCAAGAAGCCATGTAGCCCAAAGCCTGCAGGAATTTCCTTGCAGTGAGCTGAGTCAAAGTAGCCAAGGTCATGAAAATTGATGCCAGCTGTACTTGCTTTTCTGGAGTAAGGAAGGCCCTTTGTAAGCTTGTGTTTAGAAGGGCTCCCAAAAAGATCATTTGTTGAGAGGGGATCAAATGCGACTTTTTTGTGTTCACTGAGAATCCCAGTAGTAGAAGAAAACGCTGAACAAACTGCAGATTTTGAAGTAAAAGATCCTTGCTGTCCGCCTGAATAAGGCAGTCGTCCAGATAGGGGTAAATTTGAATCCCTTGGAGTCTGCAATAAGCTACTACTGGAGCCAGGCACTTGGTAAAGACTCTGGGCGCAGTAGATAAGCCAAAGGGCAGTACAGAGAATTGAAAGTGTCTCGAACCTGCCTTGAATCTGAGGTATTTTCTGGGTTCTTGTGTGATGGGAATGTGTAAATAGGCTTCCTTCAAGTCCAATGTCACCATCCAAGCATTCTGGGAGAGCATGGGAAGAAGTTGTTACAGAGTAAGCATCTTGAATTTTGGAATCTCCAGAAAGGAATTTAATACTGAGAGGTCCAGAATAGGTCTCCATGAGTTTTGTTTCCTTGGGACCAGAAATAGTCTTGAGTAAAAAACTTTTCCCATCTCTGGAAGTGGAACAGGTTCTATGGCTCTCATGGCCAATAAAGCATCCACTTGATTTAAGGCCTCTGACCATTGATGTTTTGGCAGATCCAGCCAACCCGAAGACCTTGGCAGAGTATGAAAGTGGAATTTGTAGCCCCTTAAAATCACGTCTAAAACCCATTTGTCCTGGGTAATATGAGTCCAATTTTGGTAGAAAAGAGAAAGTTTTCCTCCGAGAGGGGCTTCCAGGCAAGGAGGACCTGTAGCCCAACCGAGAGAGTCATTGGGTCTGCTTCTTTTGTGATTGAGGTCTGTCTTCTCCCCTTCTAGGTGAAGAAGCAGTCCATTGTCTGGACCTGTAAGAGGCCTGAGGCTGCGCCCGACCTCTGGAGCGTCTATATCTTCCCCTTTGAGGCCTGTCAGACGTGGGAAAGGACCAATTTTTGGAGGGCCAATTTCTAGAAAATCTAGGAGGCTGAACTTGTAAAAAATCTTTAACAGTCTGCATAGATTTTGCTTTTTCTTCTATCTTTTTAATAACCTCCTCAGCCTTGGATCCAAATAAAACATCATGCTGAACAGGGGCATCTAACAGTTTAGCCTTAACCTGCTCAGGTAAATTCTGTTCACGAAGCCAAGCATGTCTCCTGATAACAGTACCAAAGGCTGCGGCCCTGCAAGAAGCTTCCAAGGCATCAAAACCACAATGTAAACTATGTTTGCTAACTTGTTCAGTTGCTTGCAATACATCCTGTAATTCCTTGTCCTCTGCACATGCAGGAAAGGTAAACAGCCTTTGCTTTAAAACAGACAAAAGAAATTGCTGATACTTGAACATGTGAAACTGGCAATTTAGAGCACTAATAGAAAGAGTAGCAGAAGTGTAAACCTTTTTGCCCCACCTGTCCAAGGCACGAGAATCCTTTTCAGAGGGAATAGGATTTTTAGATGAAGCAGCCTTAGCAGCCTAGAACCCTGAGAAATGGTTTCAGGATCAGCAGAAGGGTTCTTAAATAAGAATTGATGGGAGTCAGGGACTCTGTAAAATCTGTCAGGCTTAGAAGGAGCAGGCGGCAAGGAATCAGGATTTAGGTTAGCTTCAGAAAAAGCATCATCCACAATATCAAGTACAGGAGGAATAGCCAAAGGTCTGTGTTGAGGGAGAAGGAGAAATTCCCTAAGTCTCTTCTTGGAAGCAGAGTAATCCTGGCCTTCCCAATGAAAATGCTCCCTCATCTCATGTAAGGTTTCCCCAAAAGAGAAATCTTCAGGGGGAGAAGCAGAGGGAATAGAGTCCTCTGCATCAGAATCCTCATAAGGAGGAAAAGAATAATCCTGGTCAGAGGAAGAGACAGAAGACACAGAAGCCTGATTAGATGAATCGTAAGGAATATCCTGTCTAGGCCTTTTTTCTGGAGGAGGGTGAGAACCCCTAATCATTGTAAGTAAATCTTCAGCCATCCGTAGTAATTGCTTCTAGGACTTGGGAGCTGTATCCGAGGAGGCCTGAGAAGAAACCCTTGGTTTAACAGGAGTCTTTGACTTTGCCTTTGTAGAAATAGTGATATGAGAAGGCCTGAAAACCCCCTCAGAAGCCGGTACCTGCACAGCGGTTCCAGACCCATCTGAAGGAGCGACGTCCGAAGGTCCTGCAGCAGATAAAATACTAGGCCTAGAAGGCTCCCCATGGGAGTCCGTGTTGGCCATCGGTTCCGAAGTGGCGGACGACAGGGGCTGCAAAAGCGCCTCACTGACGACCGCCGAACCTGAAGCTGGCTCCGGCTAAAAGTATCTTGTTTGGACCTCGGAGGCCTATCCTTGTCCTTGCGTTTCTTTTGAATTCCGGTTGTCGGTAAAGTATCCGACGACATCCTATAATTGAATCGTCTACTGAAATAATTCAAGGCCCAATCGTACCTACGCTTGATAGTGCGAGAATTAAACCTGGCACAGAATCGACAGCAAGAAACGTCGTGGTCAGGGCCTAAACAAGGTAGACAGTAAGAGTGGAAATCTTTATGAGGTATTTGTTTTCCACACGATATACAATTATTAACTTTTTCTGACATCGGAGGTGCAAGAAAAAAGTTTCCCCAATGGGGTACTTAGCTTGAGAAGAGAAGTAGAAAACTTCGGACCGACGACAATCAAAACACGTTGTCTTGAATGCACCAAGCAACGATTTGTGAGCTGCTTTCCACCGCACGGCAAGAAAGACTGGAGAAGATGGCGTCGGCTGTCAGCTTTATACCTCTGCGTTCTGACGTCAGGGTACTTGCTGGTACAGCCGACGCCAGACCCAGACTTTGGGATTCTGGCCGACCTCGGGCTGCCTGCTGGCAGGATCACCCTACAGTTATGACTGCAACAGTGAAACACGAAGAACATCATGTTGGTGCTATACAGACTTTTTATTGCTCCCAATTTAGCTTTAATCTTATCTTCTGTTCGTAATCTAGTTTCAGTTTTTTTGAAAACCAGTTCTTCTCCTCTAGAATTTTTAATCAATATATTTTTTTACTCCTATCATTTCAGTTCTTGACTTATTAAGACTTTTTCTAAGTCACTGAAGTCCTGCCTCTCCTTGACATGCAGCTCTCATTTGTCTTAATTCAGTAACAAGCCCTTGATAGGCCAATGCATATTTGGTGAACAGTAAATTTATGTTTTGCTTGTTCCCATCTGATTACTGCTCCCTCCACTTTTAGCTTTTCTAGAATTTTGTTTCTTTTCTTCTTTCTTTCCAAATTGTCTTGCTTCCCCTTCTCTTATCTTTTTTTAGTCTCATTCCTATTGAATTTACCTACATCTTCCAAGGTTTTGCTTCTCTCTCTCTTAATATTTTTACAGTAGCAATATATTTTAATCACACCTCCTTCACTGTCTGGGAGTCCAAAGGGTCATTCTGTTAAGACCCCTGGTTGTTTTGTTTTGGTTAGCATCATATCTTTACTTTTCAGCCTGTAGTAATCTAATGATGCAAGATATTTATTTATTTGTTTGACATTTGTTAACCGGGTCGGTCCAACTGGGCTAAAGCCCATTTTCAGTGGAGACCCAAGGAGAAAAGTTCAATGTACTTATACAATGTTATGAAAATAAGCAAAAATCCAAGTTACACAAAAGTATAAAAGCCAGTGGCATAACAATCAGTCAACAGCAATAACAATGACAATAAAAAACAATGGCAATATATAACACTTACATAATCGAGAATTCAAAAACAGGTTACAAACATAACTATGAATAGATACAAAAAAAACCAACACATGTATCACTTTATATCTTTTTTTTAAACTCAACAGACAAGTCTCAAAAAGTTGAACAGAGTAAAAAAGTCCCAAGCATAAAAACCAACAAGGAAGGTCACTGGGCAGTGACCTTCCTTGTTGGTTTTTATGCTTGGGACTTTTTACTCTTTTTTTAAACTATTTAAGTCCAACTCTCCTGTAGGAGTTATCAGTTAGAAGTAATAAGGGGGGAAGTACGTAGAAGAGAAACAGGTAAGGGTTTATACGGGGTCATGACAAGGGTATAGCCATGATTTAGCTAGACAATTTTTTAGCTCTATTTTGAAACATTTAGTTATAAATATTTATTTATTTTATTTTACATTTGTTTACCGGGAAAGTCTGACTGGACACAGGTCCTTTTTCAGCAGAGGCCTGGGGAGAAAAACTCCACTATTACTAAATAAATCATAGTTCAATATACAATAAAAGTTTGTCACATAAAGCAATACATTCAAAAGAATAGTAAGTAATATAAAGGTACATTCAAAAGAATATTGCATTAAGAGTACATTAAAATACATTTACAAGAGTAGTAAGTAATATAAAGGTAATGCAAAATAGTATAATGCCATACAAAAAAGACAAAGATTGTATTTACATGAAGAGGTGGTGGTAGATTGTAACCAGCTTGTCATGCATTACATCTCATATACTGGAAGCAAGCAGATGGAGACAGAGAAAGTATGGAAAAACACAACTGGAGATAGAGAGAATATGTAAATCATAGCACAGGAGAGATAGAAGAGCTTGGATATAATTATTAGCTTCTGAGGAAGGTAAATTGAGCTATCATGTGGGGTTGCAGGGACAGAGCCAGGAATTTGAAATATGTGCTTTTAGTAGTGTTTTGAATTGTGGAATAGAGCAGTTGGAGATGAGGGAGCTTGAGAGTTTATTCCATAATTTGGAAATGTAGTAAGAAAATAGTGATTCATCACCTGAGTTGTTTGCTTTTGAGACATGTAGGAGGGATTTGTTGGAAGAGCGGAGGTATTTAGAGGAGTTGTATGGCTGTAAGAGGTTATGGAGAGCAGGAGTTTTATCTGGGTGATGGAGAGTTCTGTGAGCAAAGGTAAGTTGATTAAAGTGCAGTAGTTGTGGAAGTTCCAGCCAATTTAGTTGTCTAAGTGATGTGCAGTGACAGGATCTATAGGACCTGTTGTAAATGTGGCTGTCTTATTATAGCAAGATTCAAGTTTGGCAAGGTCAGTTTTATGGAGGTTGGTAAGTACAGAGGAAGCATATAAGACAGTAGATAGTTGGTGTGGTTGGGCTACAGTGGATTTAGTGGTATTGGTTATGAATTTATTGTTCCTATACAGGAGACCAATATTCTTGAAGACCTTTTTTAATGGTTTGGGCAATATGTATATCAAACTTCAGATTGTTGTCTATTTCAACACCAATCAATTTTGTGTGGGTTGAGGGCGTAATGATAGTTCCATTATTGGATAAGATGCTGAAAGGTGTGTGGGGGGGTTATCTTGGCTGAAGGGGGTTTTGCCTGGATGGAAGAGGAGAAGTTTTGTTTTGTTTGAGTTAAGGATGGATGAAGGTGGGAGTTAGTGAGTCAGTTTTCAGCCAATAGGAAAGATTCCTGAGTGAGTTGGTGGAGTGTTTGAAGAGAGGATGCTGAGCATATCAGGGTTGGAATCGTCAGCATATTGGACTGTGGTGGCATGAGGTGTGTAGGTATGGAGTTGATTGGTAAAGACAGAGAAAAGTAGGGGCTCTAGGATGGAGCCTTGGGGAACTCCAAAGTGGAAGAAGGGGGATATTTGTTGCTGCCATAGGACGTCTTGCTGATGTCTTGCAAGGTAATTCTGGAACCAGGAGATGAATGAGGTACAGAGTTTTAGGGAGGAGAGGATGTTGATTAATTTAGGGTGGTTAACCATATTGAAGGCCTTGGATAGGTCAAGGAAAATGGCAGATGCATATTGCCCATTGTTCCTACAGTGGTTGAATGTGTTAGTAAATGACATCAGGGCTGTGGTGGTGCTATGAGAGTGGTGAAAGCCATGCTGTGCATCTGTTAGCAATCTTTCTTTGTGAAGGTAATCCATGAGTTGGGTATGGATAACTCTTTCTAGAATATTAGACAAAGGGGATAAGACGGGGGCGATAGTTGGTTAACTCAATGGAGTTACCGCCTTTGTGTAGGGGTATAATGTGAGAAATTTTCCAAATAGTGGGGATCAGACTCTCAGTAATTGACCTATTTATAAGAATGGCTACTGGGTAGGCTATTCCTTCTGCTGCAATTTGAAGGAATTCAGCAGGGAGATTATCTGCTGCTAGGGTAGTAGGTTTAAGCCTTTTTAGTAGTTTTTTATTATGTTTACAGAGACTGTTTGGAATGAAAACAGGTTGGTGGAGGTTTGAGAGTCAGTGGTATTTTGGTGTGTGACAGGAGTGGAGTTGTTGGTAGAGGACTGAGAGTCTGCAAGGGCTTGGATTGTCTCTGTAAAGTATGTGTTAAACTGGGTTGCAACATAGTCTGTGTTGCTGGGAGATGATGGGAGTGGGTGTGGCTGATTTACCTGGGTGTAATATGTTGTTTACTGGACCCCAGAATTTTTGTGGATTGTTTTGGTGTTTTATTTGAATATTTCAGTAGTAGTTGATTTTATCCCATTTCACAAATTTTTTGGCTTTGTTACATAGTTCAAGGTATTTCTGTTTTGTTAAGAGGGATCTATTTTTATGACACTGTATCCAGGCCTAATCTCGGGCCTTAAGAAGAGATCTACATTCTTTATTTAGCCAGGGAGAATAGTTTGATGTGACTCTAATGGTTCTGGGTAGTGTATTGTGGTTGGCGACGTTTAAGAAGGTGGAGTTGAAGAAGTTAACTGCTTCATAAAGGTAGCTGTCTGAGAGTTTCCCAGTTGCAGCTTTTTAGTGAGGCAATGAATTTGTTAGCGCTGAAGTTCCTTTTAGCTCTGATTTGATGGTTGGTGGGTATGATGGGTTTTAGCACGGAGGAGAAAGGTTGGCTGGTGGTCACTTAGGTTGTCAGGAAGACAACCTGAGTGCGACATTTGGGTTGGGTTGTTGATTAAGGTCCAGTCTAATATGGATTGATGTTTGGAAGTTTTATCTTTCCTAGTGGGAGATGTGATTAGTTGGGTAAACCTATGTAGGTTAATATGTGATGTTGGACTAGAGGAGGAGCATGTTAGCCAGTCAATGTTGAAGTCACCTACAAAGATTGTCTCTTGAGGAAGGGAATTAGATGCCAGTTAAGTACTCATTCAAGTGTGGGAATACTGGTCCCTGGTGGAATGTATCCACCTATGATATTTATACTTTTTGGGGAGTTGATTTTTAGCCTAGCAAGCATTATTTCTGCATTTTCCAAGGCAGGGAAGTTTATGTCTAATAGGTCAAGTGATTTTTAAATAGGATTGCTACATCACCTCCTTCTTTTGTTAACCTGTCCTTATGTAGTATACTATAACCTGGTGCTGTGATTTTGTTACTGTTAATGTTAAGTTCTAGCCAGGTTTCTGTTGATATTACAATGTCAGGGGAATAGAGAGAGAGCAGGGCGTGTAGGTCATGGACTTGGTTAGTGATACTTCTTGTGTTAATATTTAGGAGGAGATGGGAAGATTTATGTCCTTTCTGAAGGAGGTCAGGAGTGAAGGAAATAGACCTATGTGTATCATTACTTTAGAGGGTGGGATCCGAATTAGGGTGTACATTCCCAGAGCAGATTAGCTGGGCAGTTAGATGTAGTAGTAGTTTGGAGAGCTTGTTATGGAGTCTGATATATATATATATATATATATAGCAGGAATGTTGATAGTGGAGGTGGTAGTTTGAATCTGTGGTAGACTATGTAGGTGGTATTGAAGACAGTAGGGGCTATGGCTACGTATGATGGTTTGCTGGGGTTGGGAAAGGGTGAGGTTTGCCAGGGAGGGGGAGTGCAGGGTAGTAGTGCGATGCTACTGGAGGAGAGAGAATAGAGGGTGTTACTGGAGGAGAGAAAGTAAAGGGATTTAAGTAGCAAGCTTGTGGAGATGGGAAGAGCTATAGATGGTAGTGTATTGTTTTATTTATCTGGGAGAGACAATCTACGAACTGTATGCAGGTTAAGTGTTGAGGGTGTGGACTGGAGAAGAATGACTGATTTGTGGGTTGGGTGTGTGAAGATGTGATGGGGTAATTACACTGGAAGCAATGGTAGGAGGAGTAAAATAAAAGGATAGGACTGGTTGTTGGTATGGCTGTGGTTGTGGATGGGTATACATTTATTGGAGGTGGCTGGGAATTGGGGCAGGGTAGGGGAGCAGAGTGAACCTGAGCGGGGCGAGGGTGAACAGAGCAGGGCAGGTCCTCTAGAAGGAGCAGCGTCACGCACAGAAAACAGTCAGGTTTGTTACCAAGTGTTTTTTTTTCTTTTTTGTCTTTTCTTTTCTAGCCAGATAACAGAAGCCATTCAGTACTGTGACTGATGAATAATGGCTTAAGCAGCATTCTAACTTTAGCAATGATATACTACTTCTACTTTCAGCTTTTCCCGGTTAGAGGTCGCCACAGTGGATCACCTGTCCGCTCATGATTGGCAGTAGAGTTTTACAGTGTCGAGTTGCCAGCCCGGCGCCCAACCTTCCAAGGAAGGCACACACGTATGCACTCACGCCTAGGGCCAATTTAGAATATCCAATCCACCTACAGCATGTCTTTGGGATGTGGGAGGAAACCGGGGCACCTGGAGGAAACTTGCTTGTCCACAGGGAGGACATGCAGACTCCACACAGAAGGCAGCCCAGTCAAGGATCGAACCGTTGAACCTATTGCTGTGAGGCAACAATGTTAACCGCTGCACCACCGTGGTTGCCCTACTAGAGTGCCTTTACTACAACGACTTTTTGCATTTCCTAATGCCAAAACCCTGCAAACATCTACACACTTCTTTAGCTTTGAATCACAAGCCTTGTACCATTCAAACAAAATGGGTTCGTACTCAAATGAACAGCACATTCTGTCCTTATTGGTATTCTTGACTGAAGGTTATTTTCACTGAAACTCTATGCAGAATGTGAAGCCTACTGTAATAACGGCTGCATTTCTAGACTTATGCAGAGAGAATACTGTATTTTTGTACATTTAAATGATACCTGATCTAACACATATACACTTACATGCACCAACACATTTATACATATACCACAAACACATACCCACACATTTACCTATAGATCTGTAGGTATATCTTTATCTATATATGTACCTCTCTCTTTCTCTGTGTATGTATATATATATATATATATATATGTATATATATATATATATATATATATATATATATATATATACATATATATATATACAGTGAGTGAGTGAAACAGTGAGTTTGATAGAGTTAATAACAAGTTATTCTCCGGACGTGCGAAAAAGGGCCGAGATGAAGGTAAGAAGAGGTTCTAGAGTGGGAAATGTGTGGGAATGGACAGGAGACCATAGTCATGAAGTATGGTTAAATAGGAGAATGGAAAGAGATCATGAAGAAAAAATCTTTTTTGTTAACAGATTTTGCCCTTTTTTGAAAAGATTGAGGGACTTGGTCAGTAGTCTCTGGCCCATCATTGAAGAGGATGATACCTTGTGTAAAATTTTTCCCAGGAGGGTGGCCTTTTCATATAGTCGATTTTTAATTTGAAGGCAATATTAAATTTAAGAAAATGTTATGTGAAAGGAACCCATTTAGGTTTGTTCCCTTGTGGGAGATGCAAGGTATGTGCCGGGATTAAAAATCTGAATGGTAAGATTAATGGGAGAAATTATAAAGCTGTTGATCATTTTGATTGTTGTTCATGTGGTGTGGTGTACATCATAGGTTGTGGACGCACATCCATTAAATGATATGTCAGGCAAACAAAAAGAGTGGTTAAGAAGAGAATATTGGAACATCTAGGGGATATCAGGAATATTAACCTAAGACAGTCCTGTGGCCCAACATTTTCATGTTGCACACGCAGGTTCTGACAGCAGTTTTTTCTTTAGTGTTTTGGCCAAACCTTATCATAATCAGGGAAGCTATTTTATATAGAAATTACTGCAAATTGAAACTAAGTTTATAATTAATTTTAAGACTTTACAACCAAATGGATTCAATTTGGAAAGGAATCTTAACTTATAATTTATCATATGTTGGTGGTTAAATCTGAATCAAATGTATTTTATAATGTTTTGTACATGTATATGCTTTTGTGATGAAGGGTTGTGTATCATAATTTTCTTGGGGGGATTGATGTGGAATATTAAAATATTGTAGTTTGAGACACTTTAATTGTGAACACTTTAATGAGCTGATTAAGAGGTGTTAATTTGTTTGAATATAAGAAGGTTGCTTACATGGCGTTGATTTATTCCCTTGAAGGCATCAGCCGAGGTACCGGGAAGCACCAGTAAATGTTCTGTTTGCAGTTCACACTGTTTTGGCTCCATGTTTTTTATGTTTTTCCCCTATCTCACCCAGCATCTTTATCACATCTGCTCTGACCTCATCTAAGCTTGCTGCTTTCCCTGACTTCATTTTCCTTACTGCTACACTTGCTTATTTTAGGATGGGTTCCTCTTCTCTCACTGTAGGTTGGTTCTGGGGCAGTACAACTTCTGTGGGGTTTTCCTCATTCAGAAGCTGCTGGAAGTGCTCCTTCCATCTGCCTTTAATGTCCTGTGGGCTGGTGAGCAGGTTGTTGCAGGCATCCCTTATGAAGGATGTCTGACTATCTTCATCATCTTTCTGTCTTTGCCTCGTTGCCATAGTTTCATTGTGCCATCTACTGAGTCACTTTCCAGAAGTTGGTAAAGTGCCTCTGATACCCTATTCTTTGCCAATGCGACTCCTTTTTTAGTTTCTCTGTTACCCAACCAGTATTCCTTCCTATAGCTTGGTTGGGTCTTTTCTTTCACTTTTTCCTGCATTCCTTCTTTCTTTGATGACTTCCTGGGCTTCTGCATTTCACCACCAGCTTTCCTTATGTACCTTATTTCCATACCTGGTTTAGCCACATATCTGTTCTGTAGTCCTCACACATGCTGTTTTGAGGTGCTGCCATTCCTCTTCAACTCTACCTATTTCCTCCTCTTCTTGGGGTGCTAGAACCCTGAGTAACTCCTTGAACTGTTGGACTTTCTCTCCAGTTAACTTCCAGGTCTTCAGTCTGGTCTCTGTTTACCTTAGAGCCTTCTCTAACTACTGCTTGCACCTGACTGTGGCAACCAGTGGTTTATGCTGTGGGCTGGCTGTTTCACAGAACTGGAAACATTATGAGATAAGGCTTCTATATTACAATAAGCCTTTCCAAAAGGGAGTGTGCAGGTTACCAAAGGTAGTGCCAGTGAACATGAAAGGATCAAAGTATGTTCACTTAAACCACTTTTGTGGCTTTTCCAACAGTGGAGTTTCTCTTTTTCTCTAATGATGTGCAGTGTCAGAACTTGTGTATACAGGTTTTAGGAGTGTGTGTGGGGGGTGTCCATCCACATAGAGGGTGCAGGGAGCCTTGCCCCTTCTCAGCAAAAAATGAGTTTCTTGGATATTCTTGAAAAATGTTTCAGTGAATATTTTTCAAATTTTTTATGTCTGTCAAAACTATCTTCAGTGAAATCAACATAAATCCTTCTAAATTCCCTTCATAGAGTGAAAACGTCTTAAAATTTCAAACAGCCTAAGTAAACCTTGCTCTGGATTACTCACGTACAATATTGCAACATCTTCAAATAATGATCAAATGAATTAATAAAATAAATAAATATACAAATTAAACTCACTAGACAGCAACCCTTTGAGTTACTTTGACAGTTGGCTCTCTACATATTTCTGCTGTTGAAGCAATCAATTTCTTTGAGCACCCAAATTTCTTCATACCCAACTCACTTGATCAAATGCTTTCTCAGCATCCAGACTCAGTAATACCAGTGTCTCTGTTGTGATATCCAGCATCCAGACTCAGTAATACCAGTGCCTCTGTTGTGATATTCAGCATCCAGACTCAGTAATACCAGTGCCTCTGTTGTGATATTCAGCATCCAGACTCAGTAATACCAGTGTCTCTGTTGTGATATTCAGCATCCAGACTCAGTAATACCAGTGCCTCTGTTGTGATATTCAGCATTCAGACTCAGTAATAGCAGTGTCTCTGTTGTGATATTCAGCATCCAGACTCAGTAATAGCAGTGTCTCTGTTGTGATATTCAGCATCCAGACTCAGTAATACCAGTGCCTCTGTTGTGATATTCAGCATCCAGACTCAGTAATACCAGTGCCTCTGTTGTGATATTCAACATCCAGACTCAGTAATACCAGTGTCTCTGTTGTGATATTCAGCATCCAGACTCAGTAATACCAGTGCCTCTGTTGTGATATTCAGCATTCAGACTCATTATACCAGTGCCTCTGTTGTGATATTCAGCATTCAGACTCAGTAATACCAGTGTCTCTGTTGTGATATTCAGCATTCAGACTCAGTAATACCAGTGTCTCTGTTGTGATATTCAGCATCCAGACTCAGTAATACCCGTGCCTCTGTTGTGATATTCAGCATTCAGACTCAGTAATACCAGTGCCTCTGTTGTGATATTCAGCATTCAGACTCAATAATACCAGTGCCTCTGTTGTGATATTCAGCATTCAGACTCAATAATACCAGTGCCTCTGTTGTGATATTCAGCATTCAGACTCAGTAATACCAGTGCCTCTGTTGTGATATTCAGCATCCAGACTCAGTAATACCAGTGCCTCTGTTGTGATATTCAGCATCCAGACTCAGTAATACCAGTGCCTCTGTTGTGATATTCAGCATCCAGACTCAGTAATACCAGTGCCTCATTTGTGATATTCAGCATCCAGACTCAGTAATACCAGTGCCTCTGTTGTGATATTCAGCATTCAGACTCAGTAATACCAGTGTCTCTGTTGTGATATTCAGCATCCAGACTCAGTAATACCAGTGCCTCTGTTGTGATATTCAGCATCTAGACTCAGTAATATCAGTGCCTCTGTTGTGATATTCAGCATTCAGATTCAGTAATACCAGTGCCTCTGTTGTGATATTCAGCATCCAGACTCAGTAATACCAGTGTCTCTGTTGTGATATTCAGCATTCAGACTCAGTAATACCAGTGTCTCTGTTGTGATATTCAGCATCCAGACTCAGTAATACCAGTGTCTCTGTTGTGATATTCAGCATCCAGACTCAGTAATACCAGTGCCTCTGTTGTGATATTCAGCATCCAGACTCAGTAATACCAGTGCCTCTGTTGTGATATTCAGCATTCAGACTCAGTAATACCAGTGCCTCTGTTGTGATATTCAGCATTCAGACTCAGTAATACCAGTGCCTCTGTTGTGATATTCAGCATCTTGTCGAATTGTCAGCATTTTAGATATACTGTCATATACTTGCCTTCTATAAACCCAGACCGATCTATTAACTTCAGCAGAATCTTGGCTCTTCTGTTTGCAAATATCCTGATGAATAACAAGTCAAGGTTTAAAACTGATAATGGCATACAAGATAAGGGTTTGTGGCGTCCTTCCCTTCCTCCATGTCTCTGCTTCCTTTCCTCTTTTTAACACTCTGCTAAATAGGGCATACCACAATCTTTAATTTTCTGTCTTCCTGATTTCCAAATTTCTAACAGAATTCCACTGTCTCCTGGGGATTTCCCTGTTGATTTACGAGTTGCTGTTTTATTTTTTCTAAACATAGTATGCCATTCAAAGGTGCAAAATAAATTTTTCTTTTCACACAAAAATATCTTTACATGCACCTTTACGCATGCAAATGCTTTTCTGTGTAAAAAGAAAAATTAATTTTGCAGCCTTTAGAAAATTACAGAGTTTTAAAGTAGTCTTCCAAACGCAGAAGTCTAAACGATGGAGCTGTGTTTATGACATTAATGGTAATAGCCGGGCGGAAGGTGTTTACATCACTCTGGGTTCCAAGCTCTAATTATGCTGCTTTACTGTAGGTAAATTGTGTATTAATTATGTAAATGTCAAACTGTTAAATTAACAACTTGGCAAAAAATTAATCATTATTTTTTGCCAAACTGGTAATTTAGCAGTCTGGCACTTACATTACTAATGCACAAATACTTACATACACTAATCCAGCATAATTAGAACTGGAACCCAGAGTAAAGTAAACAACTCCTGCCCTCCCATTAATTAATTTATTTTTTATTTTATTTATTTTACATTTGTTTACTGGGAAAGTCCGACTGGACACAGGTCCTTTTTCAGACGAGGCCCAGGGAAAAAAAGCTGCAGTACAGATAAATTGGAGTTTAACAAACATGCAAAATGGATACAGAAGTAGCAATTACAGACAAAACATAAGTTAACAAACATTTAGGAATTACTGAATTGACAGCAAATAGATGCATAACAAATACAATACTTTTGCTCAAAGCATTCATATTATACATCTTCATGAATAAAATACAATTTAAATGATACAGTAGGCTAATAATAATATTAATTTTGTAAACAAGGCTCCATGTGTTTAGTCTTTTGCATTTGGAAGATATATTTAAAACAATGTAATTTTCTAAAGACTGCAAACAAACTTTACTTTTTACACAAAAAAATATTTGCAAGCAAACACTTTTGTGTGTGAAAAGAAAGGTTTGTTTCACACCTTCAGACACGACCTTTAAATGTTTCTCGTCTCGGAGTCTTTTCTTTTCCTGAGAGAGAGAATCATAAGCAATTCCCTGGCACTTTGGAATGCTTGCATAGTTTCTTGCTACCTTATTTCTTAATTTTGAAACTTCCCTCTCTGCTTTTTGTTGTTGTAGCCTCTGAGCTAACAGTTTCTACACTCTTGGAGAATTTTCAAAATACTTCCAATTGATAACAATGTTCCTAAATTAATTTAATCAGTCTAAATGTTCACATACTTTCTTTTTTAATGGCTCAATTCCTCTTTCTTCATTTGCTTTTTTGTTTCTTGTTTTGAAACTTATTTTCACTTTTGCCATTTCCTCAAGATCACTAGCGTAGCACTAGCTTCCCATATGACTTTTGATTTTGCCAATACTACTTTTGAGTCTTTCACATGCCTCTGCATTCCTGGCCATTTGCAGTAACTGATTTCCCTTATCCTTTAGTCATTCTTTAAATGACTGTTATTAACAGATGTGCAGGGAAGTGCCAGTGTTTACCCCACTGACAAACTTCACGCCTCTCAAAGCTGAATGGTGTCAGACTGTTAATAGGTGCACATCCATCTTCTTAAGTATACAAGCCTGTTTCTGGTTATGTATGGTCTAATCTGGCTCTATTTTCATACATGGGGGAACATATATGTAATCCTTGCTCTCTTCAATCACTTCTGTTATCTCTTCTAATCCAAATATTCTCACATACTCTTTCCAACATCTCCACTCTTGGTTATAGGTTCATAGGTAGGTACTAGGCTATTGGCCCTAGGGCCAATATAAGCCTAGCCAAAAAGGTACCCTGGCTTTCGCCATCCAAGAAAATTATTTTCCTGTGCCACTGTCGAGCAGAGCCACAAAAGTGATCTCCGGGGTGAATTTCCTATTTCCCATCCGATTATCAAGATTTTTCTTTAAGAATGCTAATGAGGAGCTTTTCTAGAAGACTTCTTTCTGTCCAAACACATCTGTTTTGTTAGAATAAGAAGTTATTTACCTACCATAACGTTACATGTTAGTTGTCTTCATCTCGCCTTCTTTCTTGCTGTTCGGGATCGGAGCCGATCCTCGGCTCCGACTCGGCCATCTTCAATAGCTCGAGAGCTGTTTACTGGCTTGAGGCTACCCCTTATCCCATAATGCCTAGTGATAGCTACCCAGATCTCATTTGAAATAGCTAATCCAGACATAATAAGAGAGAAACCAGTTATCAAAAAACTGGTTGTTTCATGCATTCTAATATCTAGAATAGGTTAGGAAGACCTGGCCAGAAGAATAACAATAAAAGAATACTCAGCCAGTGAAAAAAGGGTCTCCTCTCAATCCACTAGGACGGGGGACGGAGGGAGGGACACAAGAAAGAAGGCGAGATAAAGACAACTAACATGGAACGTTATGGTAGGTACATAACCTCTTAATGTTAAATTGTCTATGTCGCCTTCATTCTTGCTGTTTGGGACAGCGTCGCTAGCACTTAACACCCTGGGTGGCTCAGTGGAACAGACTCTTCAGAACAGTGGAACCAAACTCAGCTCTGCTCTGGGATACCATATCCACATTGTAATGAGAAATAAAGGTATGAGTGTTTGCCCATGTGGCAGCTGCACAGATGGAATCCATGGGCAACCTAGACTGAAAGACTATGGAGGTGGCTAACGCCCTAGTAGAATGACCTTTCAGTTTAATTGGTAACTCTTTGTTCCTTAACTGATAAATAAAAGTAATAGTGTGGGACAACCATCTGGATAGGGTCACCTTGGAAACTGGGAGACCTTGTGTTTGTTTAAGGCATAAGAAAGGAATAATTGGTCTGACTTTCATATTTCTTTAGTTCTGTGCAGGTAAAAACGCAATTGTCTATGAACGTCCAATTGGTGAAGTTTGTACTCTGCCTTGTTGCTATGATTTGGGAAGAACACAGGGAGATCTATAGATTGGTTTAAATTATTTTCTGAGCAGACTTTAGGAAGAAACGAAGGATTAGTCCTCAGAGCAACTTTGTCCTTGTGAAACACCAGGTAGGGAGGATGAACACATAGTGCCTGAAGTTCTGAGACACGCCTATCTGAAGTGATAGCTACCAGAAAGAGTGTCTTCCAAGATAGAAACTTGATGGAGCAGGAAGCTGCTGGTTCAAAAGGGGGCAGAATTAAAGAAGTTAGGACTAAATGAAGGTCCCAAGGGGGAGGGGGATCTCTCATTGGAGGTCTAAGAAGAGATGTTCCTCTCAAAAAAGTTTTACAGAGCTTATGAGACATAATGTTAGAATTTGACAAACCAATATGAAAATTAGAAATGGCCGCTAATTGTACCCTAATTGTAGCGGAAGTGGCCCCGGAATGAAACAGCTGTGCCAGGAATTCCAGAATTTCGTGGACTGGGGCTGAGAAGGGATCCACATTCCTAGACTCCGCTCAACAAGAAAAACGTTTCCATTTGCTAGCATAAGTTTTTCTCGTTGTAGATTTATGAGAGGAGACAATAATCTCACGGACTGCTGGGGAAATGCTGGGAAGCCTGGCTAAGGTTGGAAGTGGAGCAACCAAGTTGTGAGCTGAAGAGTTTGGAGGGATTGATGCAACCCGCATGACTGATGAATCAGGAGATCTGGAATTGGGTCCAGAGTCCAGGGCTGATCGAGAAGATAATGGTGCAGGAACAGGAACCATATCTGTCGAGGCCAGTAGGGGGCAATGAAGATCATTTTGCAACCCAACGATTTTGCTTTCTGTATGAGTTTCGGTATCAGGGGAAACGGAGGAAAAACATATAGAAGTCCCTGAGGCCAATCGTGGCCTACAGCGTCTCTGGGTATGTGACCTGGAAGCGGAAGAAGGGAGAAGTAGTTGCTGCATTTGCTGTTGAAGGGGGTGGCAAAAAGATCGCAGCAAGGCTGTCCCATTTGCAGAAAATAAGATCCGCAACTTCCTGATTCAGAGACCACTCGTGAGGCATGAGGATAGTTCTGCTGAGCCTGTCCGCTATGACGTTGGATTTCCCAGGAATGTGCATTGTAATCAGAAAGCGTTGGGAGGAAATCGCCCACTGACAAAGTCTGAGTGCTTCTTGACACAGGGGGTAGGATCTGGTTCCCCCCTGCTTGTTGATGTACCACACCACTGACATGTTGTCTGTTTGAATTGCAATGGTCCTGAAAGGAAGAGAGTCTTGAAGAGCTTGCAATGTTAGGAGCACAGCTCTCATTTCTAGGACATTTATGTGCAGATGGTACTCGTGAGGTTGCCAAGTGCCTTGGACTGTCCTGCCCAGATAATGCCCTCCCCACCCTATCAGGGAGGCGTCTGTCATCACTGTGGCTACCGGACGGGGTTGTATGAAAGGTCTGCCCTGAGTAACTAATGGGGAGACCATCCAAAAAGAAAGGTGTCTTTTGCATGTCTCTGTAATCAGGATCATGTGAGACATGGGTAGCTCTTGGAAAGTCCACTGTGTGAAAAGAAGCCACTGAAGAATTCTCATGTGGAAGCGTGCTAGTGGGATTAGAAGAATGGCAGCTACCATGGAGCCCAGAGTTTGAAGGACGTACCTGACTTGGATCCTTTTGCTCTGCATTAGAATTTGCATTTGTTGATGAATTGTGGACACTCTTTCTAGTGGTAACCTTGCGAACATATCAATTGTGTTTAAGTCTGCTCCTATGTAAGTGATAGACTGACAGGGCAACAAGGCAGATTTTTCGAAATTTATTGTAATACCTAGCTGGGTGCAGGATGTGATTGTATAATCCCGCGCTTGTAGGAGTTGATGCCTGGTGGTAGCAGTGAGGAGCCAGTCATCTAGATATGGAAACACCTGGAATCCTTGACGTCTCAGGTGAGCCGTGACCACTGCCATACATTTGGTGAACACCCTGGGGGCTGTGGTGAGACCAAAGGGCGGAGCTCTGAACTGGTAATGACTGGCCCCCACCCGAAAGCGAAGAAATCTCCTGGAGCATCTGTCCATCTTGATATGGTAGTACGCGTCTTGAAGATCTATCGAGCACATCCAATTGTCCTGACTCAGAAAGGGTAGAAAGGACTGTAGCGTGACCATCCAAAACTTTGTTCTTTGTACAGACTTGTTTAGTCTGCTGAGATCCAGAATCGGTCTCTAGTTCCCTTTTGGTACCAAAAAGAACCTTAAGTAAGTTCCGGATCTGTGCTGGTCTGCAGGGACTTCCTGGATGGCGCTTTTTTCTAGCAGTTTTGAAACTTCTATTACTGCTTGCTCCTTCAGATTGGGTGGAACATTTGGAAGGATTTTCTTTGACTGTAAGGGGGGTTGATGGGAGGGAATTTTGTAACCTCCGGATATAATGGACCGTACCCATCTGTCTTTTGTTAAATTTTGCCAGGCTTTTGGGTACAGTGAAAGTCTTCCCCTGGCTGTCTCCAGAGGTAAGCAGCCGGGCAACCCTTCAGGGATGCTGGAAGGGCTTATCCGAGAAAGATTCTCTGTTGCCCTGGTTCTGCAGACCCCCTCTGCCATGAGGGCAGCGTCTATTATTATTGTTTCCCCCTCTGCCTCTGGAGGAAAAATCACTACGTGTGTCAGGCAAGGCTCCCTGAGATTTACGGAACCACATCTTCCCACTCTTCTGACCCTTGGGGTAAGGTCTAGAGGGAGTGGAAAAAAACTGACTCCCACGGCAGAGAGAGTCTTGCCTTCTTGCTCACACCTAGTCAATGTGTCTTTCACCTGTGGCCCAAAGAGAAAGGAGCCATCAAAGGGGGTATTGATGGATGCTCGAAAGGGTTCTGCAAAGTGACACAGCCACATCCACACATGCCTCCTAAGGGCTACACCCGTGCCCGCGGCTCTACTTGCTCCATCGGCTGCATAGGAAATGAGCCTCATGGAGGAGTTAACTATAGAATTAAGCGTCGCTAGCTGGCAAGCTACTTTGGCTTGTGCTCCCTCAGCTGTAGGATCTTGAAGGGTATCTCCAAGCTCTTTAAGGAGATCCCTTTGAAGTTGAGTAAAATGACATAGATAGTTCAGTGACCTCATGGAGAAGGTCGCTGAAGCAAACATTCACTTTGCGTACCTGTCCATCGTCCTAGACTCCTTGTTAGGGGGATGAACAGATGAAGAGGTCTCTGCTAGCTCTTTTTTGGTGGCTGCTGCTACCACCATGGCATCAACGAGCACACCTTTAGAAAAGAATTGCTTATCCTGGGGAGCTGTAATAAATTTACCAGGTCTCCTCGGAGTTGGTTCCACCAACTCTCTAACTTAAACGAGTTCTACTAAGAAGGACTAAAAGGTACTCAACAACAAACACTAGTAAATAAAACTAAGAAAAGGTAATTATCTAATAGTTTTAAGAAGTATAAGGATATATTTCTACACAAAAATTTAGAAAATTTGAAAATACAAGTCTGAGCCAGAAAACGACACTTCTCGCAGCTGAAGCGGCAAACGAGATCTGGGTAGCTATCACTAGGCATCATGGGATAAGGGGTAGCCTCGAGCCAGTAAACAGCTCTCAAGTTATTGAAGATGGCTGAGTCGGAGCCGAGGATCGGCTCCAATCCCAAACAGCAAGAATGAAGGCGAGATAGACAACTTAACATCTTATGTTACAGTCTTCTATTATGCAGAATATTCCCTGTTGAATGGAACACTTCATCCAATACTTTTTTCAGACGTTTCCGATACATTTTAAGTGGAATATACATATTTTCAAAAGTAGTTTTCTTATCATTCCAGAATCTTCTCATCAAACCACATCTGGTCCCTATGTCTACTTTTTGTTATTCTATTACAACTGATGCACCCCCTGCAATGAGAATAACCACACCTCTCACTTTTGGCCCTTAACAACTTGCAAAAAAAAAAAACTCCTTGAAGCCCATTTTAATAGCTTACTATACTGCACCTGACCCAAAGGTGTTTTGTGTGAAACACTACTACACGTGGTTTACTCTTACTTGCAACAAGCATCAGAACCCTGGAGTCAGGCAGACAACACTACTGGCCACCTAGTCTTGTTCCGCCCTTCTGACCCTCGGTGAGTATCCTCCTTATTCTCCTCACTCCTGGCTGGTAAGGTAAGTACAAACATATACATTTTCATATGCTTTCAGAATGTCCATTTACACTTGGGTCTTTTTCTAGTTCTGCTCTTCTAAACTTCTTTAAGCCAATGTTTCTTTTACAAACTGCGTACAGATCCACTTTTATTAGCACACTGCTTCACAATGTTTGAGTAAAGTGCTATGATCAGGCCTTCCTCCCCATAAGCTCTAATGTTTTCATTTCCAAGGTTTTGCATGCCAAAGAGTATAATGGACACACTACTTTTCCTCTTCACTACTCTCCTCTTACTTCCAAATGACTTTCTCATCTCATTTTGGACTACTGTTTTATTCCACTGCCAGAATAATGTTAATCTTCCCGCATATCCATTTCTTACAGACTTTGTAATGGCTATTATTTAAACTGTTCTTTTTATTAATCTCATTTGTAAAATTTGTTTTGCTTTAATTCAAACTCTCTCTTGCTCGCCACAGAATTATCTGTATTACAGTTTTGATTTACCTTGTAAAAACATTGCATTTTTCTTAGATCATTGTGTTCTTCCCTCTTAGCTGAACTCTCACTTATATATGCTCTTATTAAATACATCTATTTTAAATAATTATTTCCTGTTGCTGTAGTACTTCTGCATCGTTTAAAATGTCCACTTCCCTCTTAACTCCTAAACGGAACATTATGGGTTTTTTCTGCATAATCATGGCTTTGGCCTATCAGACTGCTGGGTTTTTCCAAAGACTCTTCTCCTTCAGCAAAAACACACCCACTTTCCAATGCATCATTTTCTGTGACTGGAAATCAGATGAAAGTAACACAAAATCATTCAATTTATACGGAAATAAGAAGTTATGTACTCACCATAACGTTCCATCTGAGTAGATAAACTTCATTTGTCAGCAACCTGTGGGTATCGGATCTGAGCCGGCAGTTTTCCAGCTTAGATCCGAGCTCCTAGCTCCTCCCCCTACCCATAAACCCCTGCCAACCCTGACTGACCTCAGATCAAGTTTGCCCCCAAGCAGCAACTGCTACAGATTTATCAATTTCAAAGATTATCTCTGAAGACAACAAATGTGAACAATCGAAGGTCAGGGGGAAGGAGGGGGGGACGGTTGCTGACAAATGAAGTTTATCTACTCAGATGGAATGTTATGGTGAGTACATAACTTCTTAATCTGAAGTAGCTAACTTCATTTGTGCAGCAACCTGTGGGACAGATTCCGCAGCTACCTGAACCTTGGGCGGCCATCATGGAAGGATGTTCCGGAGCACTGCAGAGCCAAAGGATGCTCTCCCTCTGGAGATAATATCTAGCTTATAATGGTTGATAAAGGTATGAGATGAGGCCCAAGTGGCAGCCGAACAAATATCATCTAAGGATACCCTGGATCTAAAAGCAGCAGAGGCAGACATAGATCGGGTAGAGTGGGCACGGACTCCCTGAGGTGCGGGCCTACCAGAACTTTCATAAGCCAAAAGAATGCATTGCGAGATCCATTGAGACAATCTGAGTTTAGATACCGATTTACCCGAATTAATTTTGGCAAAGGATACGAACAACTGGTCGGATTGCCTGTGACCAGATGTCCTGTGAATATAGAATCGAAGTTGTCTATGCACATCCAAAGAGTGTAGTTTGTATTCTCCTTTGTTTTGGTAATTAGGAAAGAAAACTGGCAGGTTAATGAACTGATTGATATTCGATTCGGAAGCAACCTTAGGGAGAAAGGAGGGATTGGTCCTGAGGTAAACTCTATCCTTGTGGAAGGTTAGATACGGGGGTTTCACACAAAGGGCTTGAATTTCAGAAACTCTTCTAGCCGAGGTGATGGCGACAAGAAAGGCCGTCTTCCAAGACAAATACTTCAGATCCACTGAAGCTGCAGGCTCAAAGGGGGAAGCTGTCAAAGCCTGAAGCACTAATGTCAAATCCCACAGAGGTACCACTTCCTTTACCGGAGGTCTGAGTAAGAAGGTGCCCTTCAGAAAGGTCTTGCACAGTTTTGAAGTGATCAAGGGACGCAGATCCTGTCCAACATGATAGTGAGAGATAGCTGCTAGATGCACCTTGACAGTGGAACAGCTAGCTCCCTGGTCGAATAGTTCTGATAAGAAGTCTAACACAGCAGGTAAAGGAGCTGTGAAGGGATCCAAGTTTTGACGTTCCGCCCAAATACAGAAACGTTTCCATTTGCTACTGTAAATCTTCCTAGTAGAAGGCTTGTGGGCTGCTACTAGAATAGCTTTGACTGGGGAAGAGATGCCGGGAGTCCTAGCTAGGAGTGGAACTGGAGCAGCCAAGCTGTGAGCTTGAGGCTGTCCAGGTTCGGGATTGGGAGACCCAGAGGGTGGGAAATCAGATCCGGGAGGGGATCTAGAATCCAAGGAGGATTCACCAGATGAGACCAAAGGTAAGGAAACCAGGTTTGACGAGGCCAGAATGGGGCAATGAGGATAATCCTGCTCCCCAACCGACTGGCTTTCTGTAGAAACTTTAGCATCAGGGGGAGAGGTGGATAAGCATAAAGCAGACCGGGAGGCCAAGCATGCACCAGAGCATCTCTCGGGGTTTTCCCGACTTGGGGAATTAAAGTGAAATAGCTGTTGCATTTGGTGTTTGAGGGGGAAGCGAAAAGATCGCAACAGGGCTGCCCCCACTTGGCAAAAATCCGATTCGCTACATGCGGATTGAGGGACCACTCGTAAGGGGAAAGGATGGTGCGACCGAGTCTGTCCGCCAGGATGCTGGACCGTCCCGGAATGTGCGTTGCAATGAGGAAGCGGTTGGTGGAGATCGCCCATTCCCACACTCTCATGGCCTCTCGACAGAGTGGGTAAGACCTGGTTCCCCCTTGTTTGTTGATGTACCAGACAACCGACATGTCCGTCTGGATCACAATTGTCCCTACAGGAAGAAGGTTGTGAAGTGCTTGCAAAGCTAACAGCACTGCCCTCATCTCTAGGACATTGATATGCAAGGAGGTCTCCGTATCGTTCCATGAGCCTTGGACAGTCCTGCCCGAAGAGTGCCCCCCCCACCCGAGGCGAGAGGCGTCAGTGGTCACCGTGGCAAGGGGAGGGGCCATAGAGAAGGGGAGTCCCGTGTGGAGGTCCGGAGATTGCAGCCACCACACGAGAGCCCTCTTGCAAGCCCTGCTGAAGGGAATGGGATGACTCAGAGGGTAGTGATGAAAAGACCACTGGACTTGGAGGGTCCATTGTAAGACCCTCAAGTTCAGACGTGCCATTGGCAACAAATTGATTGCCGTTGCCATTGAGCCTAGAGCCCTCAGGACCAATTCCGCAGGAGGAGCTGAAGATTGAAGGATGGCCCGCACATGAAGCCTCAGGGTTCGAAGTCGCTCTGGAGTTAAGAAGGTTACAAGATTGATCGTGTTTAACCTGGCCCCGATGAAATCTATGACCCGAGTCGGGGTGAGAGCAGATTTGTCCATATTTATTGTGATCCCTAGCCAGGGAGCAAGGCGAAGAAAATAGTGCCTGGCTGTGCAGAGTAGCCTTGTTGAGCCGGTCAGGAGCCAGTCGTCCAGGTACGGAAAAACCTGAATTCCCTGAAGTCTCAGGTGGGCCGCTATCACTGCTAACACTTTGGTGAACACCCTGTGGGCTGAGGTGAGACCAAAGGGAAGAGCCCTGAATTGGTAATGAATGGCCCCTAGCCGGAAGTGGAGGAACCTCCTGGATCATCTGTCCATTAGAATGTGGTAGTACGCATCCTTGAGGTCTATCGAGCACATCCAACTGTTCTCCCGTAATAGGGGGAGAATGGATTGAAGGGTGACCATCCGGAACTTTTCTTTGGTTACTGACAGGTTCAAGAGGGAGAGATCGAGGATTGGTCTTAAGTCCCCCATCTTTTTTGGCACCAAAAAGAACCTGGAGTAATAACCCGATCCGAGCTGGTCTGGGAGGATGTGTTGGATGGCTCTTTTATCTAGGAGCTGCTGGATTTCCGCAGCTGCGACCTCCCTCTGATCGGGTGGGACATCGGGGAGGTGCTTGGGGAAGAGAAGAGGGCAAGAGAAGGGGATCTGGTAACCTCTGGATATGATGCGAAGCACCCAGCGGTCTGTCGTGATGGACTCCCAAGCTGCCAGGTGCCTCGAGAAACGCCCCCCGACTGCTTCCACAGTGGAGCGGTCGGGCAACCCTTCAGGGCTGTTGCGTGGGCCGGTCAGAGAAAGATTCTCTGGACCCAAAATTCTTCGGGCCCCCTCTGCCTCTAGGGTGGCGTCCTCCCTGTCCTCCTCTGCCGCGGAAGGACTGGGGGTCCGGAGTGGACTGGGACTGTTGCGACTTCCGGAACCACATCTTCTTCTGTCCCTTTTGGTTCTTGGAGAAGGACCTCTGGGGAGCAGGGAAGCGGACTCCGATGGCAGACATCGTCTTCCCGTCCTTTTCGCTCTGGACCAAGGTTTTGCGAACGGTCTTCCCAAGTAGGGCAGAACCATCAAAAGGGGCATTTATGAAGGACGCCTTGAAGGGTTCCGCAAAATCACAATGCCGGAGCCAGGCCTGACACCTCATGACGAGACCTGCTCCGCTGGCTCTAGCGGCTCCTTCCGTGGCATGGGATAGTAGCCGCATAGAAGTATTAGAAATGGACCTAAGAGTGGCCATACGGGTGGAGTACAGTTGTTTGTCCTCCACCGACATGGACTCCGGGGGCGACGCAGCGTATTCCTTAATAAGATCCCGCTGCAGCCGGATAATGTGTGCCATATAGTTCAGTGACCTCACCGAGAAGGACGCTGAACTAAACACCTGCTTCCCTAAGCAGTCCATTGCTCGGGACTCCTTGCCCGGGGGGTGGACCGAGGGGCTCTCCTGAGCTAGTTCCCTCTTAGTGGCTGCCGCCATCAACATGGCATCTATGGGGGGACCCTTGCTCCAATGGGGCCTATCGGCAGGGGGACTGAGGATCCTGTCAGGGCGCTTCGGGACTGGCTCCATAGTGTCCGGCTCCTTCCATGCCCTGGTGGTAATCAGGTCCACCAGGGGGTCAGCCGTAGGGGACACCCAAGAGGTAGAAGGGCCTGCTTCAAACGCCTCCAGGAACACGGACTCGTCCGAGGTCGGCTTTGGGGCAGACCATACCCCCTGATCCTGAGCATTTCCATGATGTCTCCAAAGGGGACATCCTCGGGGGGTGTCCTTGGGGAACCTTCCTCTTCCTCCAAATCCGTGTCTTCGGTCAAGGACTCAGGGGAGTCCAAGTGCCTCCTCTTGCACTTCCGCTTGTGGGGGATCTCCTCGGGGGGCGGGGGGGTATGTCCGAGGAGGCCTCACCAGCAACATCCCGTTCCAGGGGAACGACCTGGGACACTGAAGCAGGCTGTCCCCGGGGCCGGGTGATGAAAGTCGGACCCAACAGAGAAGGAGTGCGGGGTGGAGCTGTGGCAAGGACCAGGGGCCTGGAAGCAGTCAACAGAGCCTTCTCCACCACGTCAAACGCCAAGGGAGAGCCGCTCTCTCTGGGATCCGACAGCGGACCCTCACTCGGATCCAACAGGCAGACCGGGGCTGGCGCCGAAGCAATCAAATCCAAAGGCCCAGTATGCTCCGACCTGGACGGCTCCAAAGGCATACTGAAACCCTCGGATCCGAAGCTCAGCCCTCGGCTCCGAGAGCTCGGATCCAACAAAAACGGACCCGACAGGCTCGAGGGAAGAGTCGGCGCCGAAGTACCCGATACTGTCGGCGCCAACCCACCCCCAGTTCCAAGGCTGCCCGGCTCCAAAGGCTCCGAACCCAGGAAGCGGGACGGAGAAGGAGCTATTGGGGCAAAGAAAGGGGTCGAGCTCCCCTCTGGAGGGGTGGGGAGGCAGGAGCACTCCCATCTGCAGTTGGGCCTGGAGGAATCTTCACATCATCCGGTCCAAGTCTGCGTCGGAAAGGCTGCGCATAGATCTCAAAGAGGCCACCGAGGCGGGACGGGAGTGCCGCCTCGATGACCTTGAAGGAGATCGGGTCTCCTCCTCCTCAGGACCCGGTGAAAAACAAGGGGACCGGATCTGAGAAGGAGGAGACCGGGAAGCCCTGGAGGGAGAAGACTGCTTAGCCAGGGGAGCCGAAGCGGAGGCCTCGGCCCTCCGCTTGTGGTGCTTCTCCCTCCTCTTGTCTTTCCTGGTCTCCCTCTCCTCCGGGCCTACAGCGGGAGGTTGAGCCGGGGGGAGAGAGGCAGGAGTGGCCACCGCCGAAGCCGCGGAGGTAGCCACGGTAGGACTGGAGGCCGAAGCCGAATCTGGGGGCAAGAGACCCGCCAGGATCAGCTTGGATCTCCGGTCCTTGAGTGCCCTGGGGTTGAACGCCGTGCAGATGGTACACCCAGAGGAAAGGTGTCCAACCCCAAGGCGCAGAACACACCGAGTGCGGCCATCAGCTGGTGAAAGCTTATTGCCACACTCGGTGCACTTCGAAAAGATAGGTTTTGGGGTCTCCGGCATTTTTAAAGAAACACACACGCTAGGCCCCAACACACACACACACACACACACACACACACACACACACACACACACACACACACACACACACACACACAGACCCTAACGAACCAGCGAGGGAGAGGGAGGGAAAAATATATAAACTAAAGAAGATTTAAGCTAAGGGAAACAGGTACGGACCTAACACACGGCACTCACACCAAAAGTACAGAAAAAAAGTAAAAATTTTTCTATTTTTCTCTCACAGAAATTCGCTAACGACGGAGCTCGAGAATCCAGCTGCTGTCAACAAGCGCGGCAAACTAGATCTGAGGTCAGTCAGGGTTGGCAGGGGTTTATGGGTAGGGGGAGGAGCTAGGAGCTCAGATCTAAGCTGTTGAAAACTGCCGGCTCGGATCCGATACCCACAGGTTGCTGCACAAATGAAGTTAGCTACTTCAGATATAATTTTTAACACTATCGTGTGACATCTGTTACATTTAAAAAAAAGTAACTAATTTTATTTAACAAAAATCTTACACTTTATGCACTTAGCATGGGTACATTTAAATAAAGTTTATTCCCAAAATGATAGATACCCACTTTACAGAATCCTTACAGTCTTTTGACCATTAATGTTTTTTTGGTCTCATCGGATCTCATTCTACCAGCCTGGCCCCCCAGTGCCCCACACATCCATAGTGGGTCTAACAGCCACCCCCCAACTACTTCTAGATTGCTCAAGGCTAGTCATGGATCCTAAGGACTCCCTGGCGGCATAGCCATCTGTGCTTCCATCTAGGGGGTGTTCTTTTCTATACGTCTTACCCACACACCCTTCCCCCTCCCCCAATGCTCATCGACTACTTCCAAAGGCAACTCTCCTCTTTGGACCACACTTCCCCTTAGGGAGTGTCATCAACAAGCTCCCTCTCACCCAGGATGGGCATACTGATCCCTCCCTGCTGTGTAGCCAGTTGCCCAAGATGCTAATTGAACCTGGTTGGCCAGGGCTGTAGTCATACTTTAATCCGTCTATGTCCCAGAGCAGATTTATGACCATTAATGTTAGCTGATGTAGCACACATTTTGTTTTGCTTGCTT
The DNA here is from genome assembly GCF_019279795.1 of Protopterus annectens. Taxonomy (NCBI): domain Eukaryota; kingdom Metazoa; phylum Chordata; order Ceratodontiformes; family Protopteridae; genus Protopterus; species Protopterus annectens. Next base: position 21,168,540 of record NC_056749.1, read on the forward strand.
CACTGGAAGCCCCGTACTTCTTTTCCTGGCTCCACATCCATGAATGAATGCCTTGGTGCTTTTGAGAAAAAAAATACCTCAAGAGCTGCAGGTAAAAAAGTTTAAAAGTTAGTTATTTTCTTTACAGTTTCATCAAAGGAATAAATGTACTCTTTTCTGTGTACTATTTCACCTTCCGTGTTTATCTGTGTGTTACCTATTGTTTAACAAATTACATTTTTTGCCATGGTTTAGATAAGATTGCTTCTCTTTGTTGGTAGGTATGAAATCTGACTAGCAAAGATCTAAGATTTTTCTTGACGGTTGCTAAGCTGGAACAAATACATGTTGTGCGCCCTTCTTGATCTGAATTTCTTGTGAGGAAATTCAAATCCATTTACTAATTTACTTTTTCATAAATTCTATACAGTTCTCCCTCTCGATATTTTGACAGCTCGGCAAACATTACATTTCTCTTCTTAACCCGTGTTGAGGTTGTTAGCATATCCAAAGTGAAGTAAGTTCACTTGTGCCTGTCTTTGCACACTGCCAATTTATTCTTTCATTTCAGCTTATTTCTGAAGATATTGCAGTTCATATGCATGTCTGTTAAGGGTTTCTTCTGTTTCCTTCAGCTTCTTATTGCTTGTTTTTATGTAATCCTCCAACATACCACTGATCTTGAAAACATCATCATACATTCTGTAAAGCTTTCCTTGCACACTTTCCATACTTTTTATTGACTTTTGTATTCCACTCACATGACTCACACCTCCATCCACATGATTTTCAGCTCAACAGACTTTCCTTATATCTTTGATTAATTTCCTGATTTTTCTTCTGACTCCTTTACTGAGCTACTGGGGACTGATTTATCTACTTTTATTTACAATTATCGGTAATTTAATGCATTTTCTAAGGCTCTCATAGGATACTTAAAAATAGCAGTCTTCATTTACAAGGAGTCATACTGGAAACAATGACATTGCCCTGTCCAGGGAGTATCTCAACTGCCTATGCATACTGAGGGAGTGCAGACTCATCTCTTGTCTGTTCTGGGGAGTAGGACAGAACACTGGGAGATAACTGGACTGAATCAAGGACAACTCTGCTACCACCTTGGTCATGAAAGAAGGGCTGGTGAGTACTGTAATTCTGTCTTTGTGCAAAAGGAGAAAAGGTTCTTGGCACAACATCCTGTACTTCTGAAAATTTTCTGGCAGAAAAGTCAGCAGGAAAATGCTTTATATGTCAAGAATTTCAAAGCTGCTGGGTCAAAAGTGGGTAATGTCTGCTTCCCAAGGTGACAGTTAAGGTCCAATAATGGAATAAATTCCTTCTTGGGATGAGTCTCAGTTGTAGTATCCCCTTTAGGAATTGCTTTACCAGCAACAAGGAATAAAGGCAGATCCCAAGGAAGGCAGGCTGAAACAGTTGAGACAAGCTTCTCCACAAAGGCCTATGAAACCCTAACTTGTAAAGGCCTGACAGGTATGGATTACAGACCTAGGTCTATGTTTTGTCCAGTCCTGACTCCTTGCTTCCACAGATAGCTTATACACAAGGTATGAATGACACCCCCCCCCCCTTCAAGGCTCTCAGGCTAAGAATACCGCCATCACTTTCTTCCTTTCCCTTTGTAACAACCCCCCTGCATGTTCAGATCTCCTGAATGGGGTCCCAATGTAGTGTTTGAGGAGCACATTTTGGGCATCTGGGCCTAAACTGAAAGGTAGCCCTTTACTGAGACTTAAGTGTTGTATCTGTCATGAGGGCTCTTATGGCACGAGATGGACTGGATTCTACAAGGAATGGACATGTGGGCACCACCTGTTTCTCAGGTTGCACAAATCTTTCTCAGGTGTACATCTGGAATGTGAAGGCCATACAACCATGTATTCTGAGGATCTCTCTTGCAGTGATTTGGTTCTGCTGCAATATAATTAGAAGTAATTAGTCAAGAACAGGATTTCTTCTTTGGTGGAGGAAGGTCCTGTGGTGTATGGTGTCCAGATAAGCTCCCAGGAATAAATCAGAGGGCAATGAGTTGAATTCAAATGGGAACTCCCTGCATATTCTCTTCTAACTTCACCCTACCCACCCTCTTCTATGTCCAATCTATTCCCTCTCACACCCCCCTCCTGAGAACAATTTGGGCCAAGTTCTTTTGGCACGTTCCAAAATTAAAAACATACTACTTCCATGCGTCTTGACAATATCAGTGGATTTATGTTGAGAAGTGCAAAGTCCCACAAAATAAATCCCCCCTCCATTAATTCTTCAACCTGAGTCTTTCCACTGGTTATGGCCCTGATAGCTGTGGTGCCCTTCCAAAAACATGGTTCCTCTACTGACCTTGGGAATTGCAAGCCTGTTGTTTCAGTAGTATTATCTGCAAGAAATGGAACGTACTGCAGCTGAACTAATCACATAGGTGACGCAATATTCCTAGACACACACTAGCTTGGCTTTGTAAAAGACAGATAATGCCTGCTCAACCTTGTTGTGTTCCCTGAAAGGGGTACTGAAGGCATGAATAAGGGGCACACAATCCGCACTGCTGATTTGGACCTTGCCAAGGCCTTTGGCACTATCCCTCATGCTAGAAATATTGGCAAACTCTCCCAACTCAACTTTAACCCAAACATAGTTTGGTGGATTGGTAAATGGCAACCTGAGAAAACCCACACCATCAAGGTTGGGGTCTATTTGTTCTAGACAGAAAAATGTCACCAAAGGTGTCGCACAGGGCTCTACCCTCTTTGGTATATGCTTCTGGGGCATATAAGCCAACATCATGGGACTATGGCTAGCCAAGTTTGTTAATGACTGCAAACTGGGAGAGATTATCAAATCCCAGTCTGATACTCCAATTCTGCAGGAACAGCTAGACCAAGCAAATGCTTGGTGTATTAAATCATGGGCTTACACTCAAGCATGATAGTTTATTTTGTTCAATCTATCATCCCTACTGCTTACAATATGCATAACATTCCACTTAAATCTGACACAGTAATCAGGGACTTGGGTACAAATGTTGACTAACTATACTTTGACCACAACGTTTCTGTGATGGTTAGAAAACTTTCGACCTTGCACAACTTATCTTTCATGGTATCACCTCAAGGTCCAAGGAAGTTGCAGTCCCATTTTATTCATTCTTTATTAGACCTATCATTGAATAGAACACATCACACCCAAAAGGCAACGTCATTAATCAGCTGCAAGACCAATGAAGAAGGAAACGTATCCTGTGAGCACTGCAGCTTTAAGAGACATGTGAAATCCTTCTACTATGTATGTATGTGTCTTTCGGGTTTTCCCGGTTAGGGGTCGCCACAGTGGAACTCCGGTCCGCTAATGATTGGCAGTTGGTTTTTACGTGCCGAGTTGCCAGCCCTGATGCACAACCTTCAGTGAAGGTACGCCCATTCACGCATGTCTCCACGCAGAAGACGTTCTAGCTGAGAATCGAACCGGACAGCGTCTTACTGTGAGGCGACAATGCTACCGCAGCACCACCACCGCGGATAATCCTTCTACTAATCTTTACTAATTCAGTTACTTATTTGCAACAGGTCTATCTGATTCCCTAAACCCTTCACTCAAAATATGGAATCAAGCTTACCTGCATTAATTAATATGAAAAAATTATCTTTACTAATTCAGTTACTTATTTGCAACAGGTCTATCTGATTCCCTAAACCCTTCACTCAAAAATACAGAATCAACCTACATTAATTAATATGAAAAAAATCATCATTTAAGTTGCAAGACACACAGCTTGACTTGCTGAAAACTAAGACATAATCTAGTTAAGCTTGTGTTTAGTCTTGACTCAGCAGACAAATCACAGACCTCACAATGATATGAACAAAGGCAACATGAGAAATTTGGAATCAATGAAAGTTTGACAACATTCTTTTAAAAGTATGATGCACTAAGTTTACAAAGACAGCTATCTGCAGATTATTTATTACAGCCACAGTCCTTTATACCTCACAGTGTTCCCGGTACAGCAGCTGAAATGCTCGCAGGTACTCAGCACTGACCCCATCTGGCAGGCTTTTGCCTTGCAGGTCTATATCAGCAAACTCTGGAAGAGCTCGGGATGCATCTGCAATCAGTAAAAGTATAAAAAAATATATATATTTTATGTGCCAAATCATATTTACACATAAATTTCACTAAGTTTGTTCCTGTGAACATTTAGACAGTCTGTATTAGGAAATAAAAGCGTTACTGTAATTTGCTGACTTTTCACTCTCGCTGTAATGAATGGAATTGCTCCTACTGTGAGTAAGGTACTCCAGGCTGCTTTCTAATTTCAGTGTTTCACTAATACAACTACAGCCTTAAAAGGTGCCACTATGCCTCAAATCAGTCTTAATGCCTAAAGTCAAACTTCTTCATGCCAACAAGACATCGTTGAATATATTGAAATGATTACATCTGCTTCATGCCAACAAGACATCAGTGAATATATTGAAATGATTACATCTGCTTCATGCCAACAAGACATCAGTGAATATATTGAAATGATTACATCTGCTTCATGCCAACAAGACATCAGTGAATATATTGAAATGATTACATCTGCTTCATGCTCAGCATTAGAAACACGACTCTCAGGTTCACTCACATTTTTCTTTAAGCTTAACAAAAAAAAAAGAAAAAGTTGAGCCATTTGTGTGGAATTAACCCCCCCCCCAATTTAAAAAAAACAGTTTTGGAGAAAAAGAAAAAATGTTCAAAGTGGCACTTATGCTGACAGTCATTGATAGCTTTGCATACAAACTCCATGGTGAATAACCCCACTACTAAGGTGAATGCAGAGTTTCAAAGTAATCCAGTGTCTGTAGTTTGTTAGCAATACCTCAACTCGTTGCATGTTCCTGATCAGGAAAATCCAGGCTCTCAAACAGATAGGCTAAAAGCCCTGTCCCACCACTCAGTCTTGTACAGACTGCTCAGAGGTGACCTGCGTCTGGCAGACAAGCCCGTCTCAGACTCAGCCTTGACGGAGTTGCTGCATATCTGTAACTCAAACTCCACTCGGGCAACCCACACACAAGTTCTCAACCTAGTCTGTGACATTAACAGAACTTGTTGGCAGGACATATCTGTGTCCCAAAGACTTCGCCATCTGTGGAATAGACTCCCTCTCCATGTCAAACAGAGTACCTCTCTAGCCCTCTTTAAGAGGAAACTGGATGACTGGATGGGAAACAGAAAATACACCCCTGGGATACCTCCTGTGTCCCTGCTGGACAGGGGAAACAGGTGCTGACTTTGTGGGAACATGGGCAAAATTCGTGGCTAGGCTTATAAGGGCCTCTGGGCCAACAGCCTAGTATCATCCTATGAACTGGTGAACCTATGAATACCATCTGTTTCAAACATAATCTCAGTCCTGGCTAACAAGAAGCAGTGTTTGACAAATGAGTGAATCTTGGTTCATCGGAAGGGCCACTCAGTCAAACTAACCTATTTAGTTTGAAATCAATGCAGAAAGTTTTCTCCCCTCTAAAGTGCAAAGGGTAAAAAAATCTGTCTCTTTCAAATAGGACTCAATGAAGCACTTTCACTAAAATATAATTTTTTTTAACTCGCTTTCAATAAACTGTCTCACAAACATGCAAAAAAGTTATGAACAGCATTTCGACTCCAACCTAAAAGATATTACTGAAGGACATCTGCAAGACTACCGCAGACAATCTCTGGTGGTACAGGGTCTGACACCATCAGACGTTGCAAATGCTTGATTACTGCTAAGAAAAAGATACTTTTCAAGAATCATCACAAAACAGTCATTCTAACAGGGGTCAAAAAGACAAGCGAAGGCCATATGCTAAAACAGCTAGGCATACTGCACTTCTTCAGTGGTCACTGCATACCAAGGTCCACAAAACGCACTTGTGAAGTGAACCTACCTGGAGAGGATTCTCCTCACTAGTAATGGACCAATCCTAGGCTTAGGTTCATACTTTGTTAGCCAGAGTCCCTTAGTGTTGGCCTGTACTTCAGAGAAGTAGATGCCAAACAAGAGCGGTCCCAGGACTGAACCCTGAGGAATTCCACTTGTCACTTGTCTGGAGCTGCATTTGGAGTCGGCTACTTTTACAGTCTGGGTTCTGTCAGTAAGCCAGTTGGCAACCCACCGAGTGACGTAGGGATTTATGCCCAGCTTAGTAGGTTTATCTATGATTCCAGAGTGGGGGATGGTGTTGAAGGCCTTGGCGAGGTCCAGATAAGCTGTGTGGACCGCCTTACCCTCTTCTACAGCTCTGGAGACTGATTTGAAGAAGTCAAATCAGGTTCGGGAGACAAGATCGGCCCTTCACGAACCCAAACTGGGTGGGGTCCAGTGTTTGAAAGTTGCCAATGTCTTTGTTTATAAGCTCCATGATAATGCATTCCATGCCCTTGCAGATCAGGCTCATCAGACTGATGGGACGGTAGTTCCCGGGATCCAAGGTGGATCCCCCCTTGTGGAGTGGGGTAACTGTAGCTGTGCATTACTCAGTGGGCATGAAGCCTAAGGTGAGGCTATGATTAAACATGACACTTAGGTGAGATGCCAGTTCATTTTGTAGTTCATGTAGTACACAGCCTGGGATGTCATCTGGTCCCATAGATGCTGTATTCTTAGCTTTGGAGAGTGCGGTTTCTACCTGTGTGGCCGTGATTACCTGAATTTGGCAATCTTTTGGTATTAAGATGGGCCTTTTAGGGGGTGAGAGGGGGGTAAAGTTGGCACTAAATCGATCTGACAGGAGATTGGCAATATCCTTGGGATCAGTATATTTAATGCCATTCTGTTGTAGCTCAGAGCAGATCTGAGCATTGTCATTTAGATTCTTGACATAGTTATAGAATGCCTTGTGGCTGTCTTTGGAATCTTTGGCAATACATGACTTCATTTTGTGCTGTTTCCAAGTCTGTATGAAAGACCAAAGGGATCACTTGTTCAAGGTTGTCACTGTCAAGGGACCTTTCTCTTCATCCTGCAAGGTGAAGTGAACCCAGATTTCTATGAAGTGACATGGACTCATAAAGAAGCACAACTGTGGAATGTATTTATTACAAGCTGTGTGAGCATCTCCCCATAACAGTAGACACTTGAGTACATCTCCACTGCAGTTATTTATTATGTATGGAAATTGCTGAAGGTAGACGTCTCACCTCCTGTTCGACTTCCACAACTTTTAGGGACACCACCTACGACTGCAGCTCCTCCCAACTAGATGCTGGGCCAAAATGCGTCTTACAAGGAGGAAGCACTCACATCCTTGCACAGTTCTTTGTGGTGAAAAAGTATTCAGAAGTATGCTCTGACTGAGGGGTGAGCAGAGTTCCTGGTCCTTCACCAGTAAAGTTCGCAATGAGTTTCTGTCTTATTCCTAATCAGTAAGGTTAGGGCAATACTGACTTTGCCCCTAAAAAATAGCAAAAAGGGAATGACAGATTACAGCACAACACCCAAGGCCCTAGCACCTGATAATAAACTGGGAGCAAGTCCCTGGCCAGGGGATAAGAGGGTGGTAGCTTATACTGTAGCTGTGATCTGAAACTCAAAACATCTGCTGTTATGACAAGGTGCTCCCACAGTTGTATTATGTACATCAAAGGGATGCCCACTGAACTGTTACTCCCTATTTGTGGGACAGTACTAATGCATCAGTAAGGAATCCCCCTGGATATCACCACTGCACTGTTACTACTTGTACTAATGCAGCAGTAAGGAATCCCCCTGGTTATCACCACTTTACTGTTACTCCTTATTTTTTGGGAGAATGCTAATGCAGCAGTAAGGTATTCTTCAGATATCACCATTGCACTGTTACTGCTAGTACTGACACAGAAGTAGGAATCCCTCTAGATATCACCACTGCACTGATACTTGTTATTAATGGGAGAATACAAATGCAGCAGTAAGGCATCCCTCCAATATCAACACTGCACTGTTACTTCTTATGTAAGGGAGAGCACTAATGCAGCAGCAAGGCATACTTCAGCTATCACCACTGCACTGTTACTGCTTGCAGTAATGCACCAGTAAGGAATCCCCATGGATATCACCACTACACTGCTACTCCTTATGTATAGGAGAATACTAATGCAGCAGTAAGAAATCTCCCTGGATATTACCACTGCACTGTTACTCCTTATGTATGGGAGACTACTATTGCAGCAGTAAAGCATTCATCAGATATCACCACTGAAATGTTGCTGCTTGTACTGATGCAGCAGTAAGGAATCCCCATGGATATCACCATTGCACTGTTACTCCTTATTTTTGAGACAATACTAATGCAGCAATAAGGCATCCCTCAGATATAACCATTGTACTGTTACTGCTAGTACTAATGCAGCAGTAGGAATCCCTCTGGATATCACCACTACACTGTTACTCTTTATGTATGGAAGAATACAAATGCAGCAGTAAGGCATCCCTCCGCTATGACCACTGCACTGTTACTCTTTATGTACAGAGAGTACTAATGCAGAAGTAAGGCATTCCTCCGATATCACCACTGCACTGTTACTGCTTGCACTAATGCAGTAGGAAAGGAATCCCCATGGATATCACCACTAAACTGGTGCTCCTTATGTATGGGAGAATACTAATGCAGCGGTAAGGAATCCCTCTAGATATCACCACTGCACTGTTACTTGTTATGTATGGGAGAATACTAATGCAGCAGTAAGGAATCCCCCCTGGATATCACCACTGCACTATTACTCCTTATGCATGGGAGAACACTAATACAGCAGTAAGGAATCCCCCCTGGATATCACTACTGCACTGTTACCCCTTTATTTATGGGAGAGTTGTAATGCAGCAGTAAGGAATGTCCCTGGATATCACCACTGCACTATTACTCCTTATGCATGGGAGAACACTAATACAGCAGTAAGGAATCCCCCCTGGATATCACTACTGCACTGTTACGCCTTATTTATGGGAGAGTTGTAATGCAGCAGTAAGGAATGTCCCTGGATATCACCACTGCACTATTACTCCTTATGCGTGGGAGAACACTAATGTAGCAGTAATGAATCCCCCCTGGATATCACTACTGCACTGTTACTCCTTATTTATGGGAGAGTTGTAATGCAGCAGTAAGGAATGTCCCTGGATATCACCACTGCACTATTACTCCTTATGCGTGGGAGAACACTAATGCAGCAGTAAGGAATGTCCCTGGATATCACCACTGCACTATTACTCCTTATTTATGGCAGAGTTGTAATGCAGCAGTAAAGAATGTCCCTGGATATCACCACTGCACTATTACTCCTTATGCATGGGAGAGCACTAATGCAGCAGTAAGGAATCCCCCTGGATATCACTACTGCACTATTACTCCTTATGCATGGGAGAACACTAATGCAGCAGTAAGGAATCCCCCCTGGACATCACTACTGCACTGTTACTCCTTATTTATGGCAGAGTTGTAATGCAGCAGTAAGGAATGTCCCTGGATATCACCTCTGCACTATTGTTCCTTATGCATGGGAGAACACTAATGCAGCAGTAAGGAATCCCCCTGGATATCACCACTACACTATTACTCCTTATGCGTGGGAGAACACTAATGCAGCAGTAAGGGATTCCATGGACAAGCTCCCCATCCATGTGAAGCACAGTTTCTCCCTAAGCCAATTCAAGTGGCAACCCTGTTCTGGCAACAATCCAACCCATCCATGTACACCTTCATGGCTTCACCCAACTAGTCCAGTCACCAACAAGGATAAATAAAAACTCCAGCAAGCACTCTACCCTGGATTGGATACTAGTCAGTAAGAACCCCCAGTCATATATAACAGGCTGCTTATCAGATAGCCTCAGTGATCACTCCCCAACATTCCTACTCAAAAAATACCTGTACCAAGCTAAACCTGTCATCTATCGTCAAATACGTAAAAAAATAAACTTTAACCCACTCACATTCATCTCATCCCTCAAAGAATGTAACTGGCATGCTCTAAAGTACCTCAGTCTAGATGACGCAGTTGAATCTTTTAATACTACCTTCCTGAACATCCTTAATTACCATGCCCCCATAAGATTTTCCAGAACCAAAGCACAACCCTCCCCATGGCTACAGAAAACCACTAAGTCAGAAATGAAAAACAGGGATAAAGCCTGGGAGCACTGGCGCAAAACCAAAACCCCCGCAGCTAGACAGAAATTCCTAGAACTACACAATAGAGTCAAAAAGCCAATAAAACGGGACAAATTCCAATACTACCAGTCTGCCCTAGACTCCTCACAACACAGCCCCAAACAATTCTGGTCCTCCATAAACTCCATCCTCCACCCAGGTAAAGTCAGTACCCCTCCCCCTAACATCCCTCACTCCTCAGAAAATAAAATATTGCTACCTCATTCAACACACACTTCACCCAAACCATACTATCACTAGCTAAACAACACAACCCCCCTCCCCTCCAACCCACACCTTCAACTAGTAATCTCCCCACTGCCTTCTCTTTTTCTCCTGTACCTACCTACAACATAAAAAAACTCTTAACTAAACTTAAACCCACCAAATTGGCAGCCGACAACCTCCCAAGTGAATACCTACAAATCGCAGCTGATGCTCTGGCCTACCCAGTATCCATCTTGATTAACCGATCTCTGTCAGAAAGTTACGTTCCTACATTGTGGAAAGTCTCACATATAATTCCCCTCCACAAAGGCGGACCCTCTGCAGAACTAACCAATTACCGCCCCATAGCTATTCTCTCTCCACTCTCCAAAATACTAGAGAGATGCATACCCTCTCAGGTCTCACACTACCTCCTTACTAACAACCTCCTTTCCAGTACTCAGCATGGTTTCCGACCAAACCATAGCACCACCACTGCCTTACTCTCCTTTACAAACACTATCCTTCAGCATAAAAACAATGGCTATCTCTCCTCTGCTACTTTCCTAGACCTATCTAAAGCATTTGACATGGTCCCACACAAACAACTTATCTCTGTCCTCAATAACCTATCCTTCTCGCAATCAGTCACCAACTGGTTTCAGAGTTACCTGTCTGACCGCCAACAATCCGTTGTATGGCAGAATGACATATCTCCCCAACTACCTGTCTCCATAGGGGTTCCCAAGGATCCATCCTTGGACCCCTACTTTTCTCTGTTTACACCAATAATCTAGCCTCTGCCACCAAACATGGCACACTCATCCAATACGCAGATGACTCTACCATCATCTGCTCAGCCCAGTCCCTACCCAAACTGCAAAAAGTCACACAGGAAGCCTTTTCCTCTGTTGAAACATGGTTATCCGATGCCCATTTAATACTCAACCCAAACAAAACTAAACTACTCATCTTCCAACCCACCAAACATACTCAAAACAACTCTCACTTATACCCAACTGAACACACCAAATTGCTAGGAGTGGAAATAGACAATAAACTAAAATTTGACATTCACATATCCATGACCATAAAAAAAGTCCACAAAAAACTAGGAGCATTATACAGAAATAAACAATTTCTCACCAAAGCAGCAAAGATTTCAATAGCAAATTCCCACCTTATCTCCACCCTACTTTATGCCTCTCCAGTATATACCAACCTAAGGCAATGTGATCTAAACAAGCTAGAGACCTGCTACAACAAAATCGCAAAATACGCCACAGGGGCATCCTACCGTAGTCACCACTGTCTCTCACTTGCTGAACTGGGCTGGCTTGAACTCCCTCACCTCCTTCAGTGGTATCAACTCTCACTCACCCACAAACTAGTAAACCATCCAATAAATGTCCCATCCCTCCAGAATCTACTCCAACCCTATCGCACCACCAGACCAATAAGATCCAGCAACAAAAATCACTTGCAGATCACTAAAGCCAATAACTCTGCTGGTGAAGCACTATTCTCTTGCGCCATAGCCAAATTATGGAACTCACTCCCACCCACAATTACCTCCGTACCATCATGCACCAACTTCAAAACTTTATTAAAAGCGCACCTAAAAACATGCTGGCTATGCCCTTGCAACTCCCACTCTAATATCATCCACCCCATCCAACTACTACCTTTCACCTCCACTAACTACCTTGATGACAGCAAGCTCAGATGCTCATAAGCCTAGTACTTATTATACAGCAGGAACTTCTCATTGTTACATTTGTTAATGCCTGTTATGTACTTCACAGATAAAGATTCTAGTTGTCTACTGATGTACTATGTTCTTCATCTGTAAATATGTTGTAAGTAATTTATATGTTAAATTGTTAATCACTATGTAATCCAATGTAACTACTGTCTGTTTATTTTACTGTGGAGCTTTTCTCCCCGGGCCTCCGCTGAAAATGGACCCACGTCCAGTCGGACACTCCCGGTCAACAAATTTAAATAAATAAATAAATAAATAAAAAGTGCAACTTGGACAATTGGATGGGAAAACGGAAATTCATCCCTGGTTTGGCACCTATGTCTCTAATGGACACAGGTAACATGTAAATGGTTAATTTCCCAGGCCCATGCTTACACTTAACAAGGGTACCAGAACTTCTCAGAGATTTGGGATGCATAGCTAAGCTTAAAAAGGCCCTTGTGGTCATTTGTTTAGTAAACACTTATTAATCTATGATATCATCACTACACTGTTACTCCTTATTTGTGGGGCAGTATTAATGCAGCAGTAAGGCATCCTCCTGGATATCACCACTACACTGTTATTCCTTATTTGTGGGATAGTACTAATGCGGCAGTAATCCCCCTGGAAGCAGGATAAATCATGTCTTAGATGATGCCAGAAGCAAAACCTGCCCTGCTCTTTTAATGGATGTCCTGCTTGTAATAGATGGCTGCCCAATTAGGTGTATATATATATATATATATATATATATATATATATATATATATATACACATATATAGATATATATATTACACACACACACATATATATATATATATGGGTCTAGGACTATTCACTGAAAGCACATTTCACTGAAAGTCAAATGACTGTGCACAAATCACTGAAAGCTCAATTCACTGAAAACACAATTCACTACAACAAATTTCAATGAAAGTTATATATAGTCTTTTCCCCACTGTAGTGTGACTCTGGAGTTAGTATATATAGTAAGGGGGTGTGGGGGGCATAGCCCCCCAACTATTTTAAATATTTTGAACTGTATACATGGATACTTGCAATTCCAATAAATTACTCTTTTTTAAACATAATATATATCCAAACTATGTGTGTGTGTGGGGGGGCTATGCCCCAATACCCCCCGATGTGGGGGCAGTGCCCCCTACACCCCCTTACTATATATACTAACTCCAGGGTCGCACTACAGTGGGGAAAAGGCCATATATAACTTTCAGTGAAATGTGTTTCAGTGAATTGTGTTTTCGGTGATTTGAGCTTTCAGTGATTTGTGTGCAGTCAGTGAAATGTGCTTTTTTGGGGATGGGGGATATTTAAATGGATTTGTATGGAGTTTTGTATTCACCTGAAAAAGCCCTGCATTGAGTCAGGGTGAAAGTGCTTGTGTTTAAACTTGTTTTTTAACTTTTAAATTAAATTCTTCATTTTAGCTGTTTCAGTGTGCCTGGACCATTTCTTTTGGTTTCAGTTATTGGTATTTCACGGTCTGCATCTATTTTGTGGTGGGAGCCAGGATATGGTGGAAGAACCCCCACCAGTAGAAAGTAAATACCAAAAAGTTCCTTGCAAGGAGAAAGAGAGAAAGAAGAGGGGGATGGACGGAGGGAAACCAGGACTGTAACAGTGAATACACTGGAACATCTTAGTGTACACAACTGTACTATGTTCTTCGTGTTTTACTGTTGTAGTCATCACATTTGGGTTGATTCCCAAAGCTGAGGAAAAGGGTGGAGGCAGTCAAGAAGACCAGGGGCTGGCTATGATGCCCTGTATGACTGCAGTGGCAAAGCCTGCCCTGGATTTGGAGAAGATAGGCAGGTGGTAATGCTTGGTGAAGGTGTGAACAGATGTCCATGTGGCAGCCTCCAGGATTTCCCTGGTGGGGACTCCTCTGTGGAAAGCTGTAGAGGTGGAGGCTGCTCTGGCAGAGTGAGTCCTGCCCCCTTAGGGGGAGGTTTCCCATGTTGCTTGTAACAGAATTTGATGCAGTGGGCTATCCATTTGAAAATGGTTTGTTTGGATAGGGCTTTTCCCTCTGTCCCTGCAGCACAGTTGACTAGCAATTGATCAGTCTTTCTAAATGATTTAGTCCTGTCTAGACAGAATCTGAGCTGTCTGTGTACATCTAGAGTGTAGCCACACTGGACACCACTTTGGGCATGAAGGATGGGTTAGTCCTGAGGGACACCCCGTCAGCATGTAAGATGATGAAGTGCTCTACAGCCATGAGTGCTTGTAGCTGGAATACTCTTCTGGCTGAAGTGATGGCCAGAAGCAGGGCTGTCTTCCAGGAGAGAAACTTTAACTCTGCTGAAGATGTTGGTTCAAGGGGGGCAGGGTGAGCTTTTCCATCACAAAGTTTAGGTCCCAAGCTGGACTAGATGCTCTTCTGGGTTGCCTCAAGTTGCTAGCCCCTCTTAGAACGGTTTGAGGGTGTGGGAAAAGTGGGTGATCAGTGTCGAAATGAGCAGAGATAGAAGAGGCATGAATTTTAATAGAGGAAAAGGAGAGACCATTGTGTAGCAGGTCAGCTAGGTATTCCAGGATGAGATGTAGGGAGGGCTGTGACGTATCGACTCCCTTAGCGTGCATCCAGATGCAGAACCTTTTCCATTTGTCAGCATAAGACTTTCTAGTGCTAGGGCATCTAGCCTCATGTATAACATCTAGAACCTATTTACTGAGATTGGCAGCTGGATCAGTGGTCAGGGAATATGCCAGGCTGCCAAATTGAGGGTCTGCAATTGAGGATGCGTGAATTCTCCTTCCCTCTGGGTCAGGAGGGTTGGGATCTGAGGGATATGCCATGGTGGCAGTGTGGACAGGCTGCGCAGCAGTGGGTACCAGTGCTAGCGAGGCCAGTCTGGAGCAATCAGAATTGTCCTCGGTTTTTCCTCCCTTATTTTGAGCAGTACTTTGGTAATTAGTGGTAGTGGGGGAAATGCACAGACTGAGAGGATGACCCAGGGGAAGGATAGGGCATCCACTTTCCAGGCCCTGCAATGAGGCTCCCTGGTGCAAAACTTGCTGAGCTGATGGTTGAAGTGGGAAACAAAGAGGTTGGCCTTCGGGGTGCCCCATTTCTGAGTTATTACTGTGAAGGTTCTTTGGTCTAGCTGCCACTCATGTGGGTCCAGAAGATTTCTGCTTAAGTTGTCTGCCAGAGAGTTTAGAGAGCCTGGCAGGACTTGTGCTAACAGGTGTAGTTGTATGGCTGAGGCTGTGTGCCAAAGGGTCATGGCGAACCTGCACAGAGGGTAGGAGTGAGTACTTCCCTGCCTGTTGATATACCACATCACAGTGGTGTTGTCTGTTTTGATCAGGAGAGCCCCTAGGAGAGAGAAGGGGCCTGAAAGCTGTCAATGCATGCTGGACAGCTAACATCTCTTTTTGGTCAATGTGCAGATGGATTTGCTGTGGGCTCCATTGGCCCTGTATGCACCTGCCGTCCAGGTGTGCACCCCAGGCATAGTCTGATGTGTCTGTAGTGAGAGTCTGGGTGGCAGGGGGTGGTGAGAAAGGTAGTCCCTTGTTGTGGGAGCATGCTGCTGCCCACCAAAGAAAATCTTTCCTTAGGCAAGGTATCTATAAGAGTTTCCAAGTCTTGATAGTGTTGACACCAAAGGCTTTTTAGGTACCATTGACATTTCCTCATATGCAGTCTGGCATATGGAATGAGTAAAATGCAAGACACTACGAACCCCAGAGTCTGCAGGATTTTCCTTATGGATAACTGGGGTCTGGTGGCTAGTTGAGAGAAGTAGGCTGTCAGGTAAGTTTGCTTTTCTGGTCTAAGGAATGCCATCTGGGATGCTGTATCCAGTCTTGTTCCCAGGAATATAATCTTTTGGGTGGGTACTAGTTTGGATTCCAAGTCTTGAGAGTGTTGACACCAAAGGCTTTTTAGGTACCACTGACGTTTCTTCATATGCAGTCTGGCATATGGAATGTGTAGAATGCAAGACACTACGAACCCCATAAATAAATAAATAAATATAATCTTTGGGGTGGGTACTAGTTTGGATTTTTTTTCGTTGCTAGTGTGCCCTAGGGAGGTCAGTAGGGACATTACAAAGGCCAGGTGCTTGAGCAGCTTTTCCTGACTGTCTGCCTGAATTAGGCAGTGTATAAGCCAAAGGGAAGTGCAGAGAACTGAGAGTGCAGAGATCCTGCACTGAAATGTAGATATTTCCTGCATGATTCCCTGGTTGGGATGTGGAGGTAGGCCTATTTTAGGTGTAGGGTGGCTTAGCCAAGCATTCTTGGTTGTAGTTGCTGGAGAGTGAGCATTTTGAATTTTGGTATCACCAGGAAGGTGTTTAGAATGGCTAGATCAAGGATGGGGTGCCAGGTGCCCTCTTTTCTGGGTACCAGGAAGAGCCTGGAGTAGAAACCTTGGCCTATCTGTTTTGCAGGAATGCGCTCTATTGCCCTCATAGAGAACAGGGAAAGGACTTGCTTTTTGGCCTCTGCCCATTGGATTGGAGGAAGATCTGTGAACCCTTTTGAGGGTGGGAGAATGTGGAAAGAAATTTGGTATCCCTGGGACACTATGTTGAGGACCCAGCAGTCACTGATAATGCTGGCCCAGGTGCTTGCGTGGAAGAACAGTTTCCATCCTAGGGGCAAGTGCAGGTGGGCAAAGGGAGGGGGTGGAAGTGGAGAGTTATTGTGAGTTCTTACCATGAGGGGGTGGCTTTGCACTCCCTGGTTTTGTAGTGGAGGAACTCCAGTGCTTTGATCTCTGCATTTCCTGTGGCTGTTGTCTGGGGGGGGGGGGGGTCTGTGCTGAACTGACCTGAGGGGGCAGGAAAGGACCAGTGCTTGGAGGGGCAATGCCTACTGAACCTGGGTAGTTGGTCCTGTAGGAGATCCTTAACTGTCTGCATAGATTTAGCTTTTTCTTCCATCTTTTTTAAGACCCCCTCTGTGTTGGTGCCAAATAAGCTGTCTTTGTGCAAGGGTGCATCCAATAATTTAAATTTGACATGGTCTGGCAAGAGCAGTACTTTAAGCCAAGCATGCCTTCTAAGGACAGAACTGGTGACTGCTGCCCTGCAAGAAACTTCTAGGGCGTCAAAACCACAGTGTAAGGTGTGCTTAGTTACTTGACTTGCAGAATACATTAACCCTTGTAAAGTACAGTTTTGTACCTACCATAAATGTAGATGTTCGAAGATCCACATTGCTGCAGTCATAACCTGTGGGTAGTCCGCTGTCCTCGGTCGGCCCGAATACCAAAGTATTAGGCTGGCGTCGGTCATGGGCGCTCAGATCTGACGTCAGTGGGTCATGGTATTAAAGCGCATGACCGACGTCATATCCTCAGTCTTTTCTTGCCCCAGATGTCAGAAGGCCCTAAAAAGAAAGGACACAGCCTAAAATAGAAAAACCTCCAAAACCCATGTACAAACAACATCTATAACCCAAACCATACAACCACTCCAAACTACAGAGGGGAAGGAGGGAGGATAAATTGGACTGCAGCAATGTGGATCTTCGAACATCTACATTTATGGTAGGTACAAAACTGTACTATGTTCTTCATCTCACATTGCTGCAGTCATAACCTGTGGGTAGAATCCCAAAGCAAAGGTAAAGGGAGGTTGGCAAAATCATAAAGCATTGGGAGCTGCTAATATGCCCTGTAAGACTGCAGTGGCAAATCCAGCCCTAGATTTGGAATAAAGAGGGAGATGGTAATGTTTAGAAAAAGTGTGCACTGAACTCCAAGTAGCTGCTTCCAAAATATCTTTGGTAGCTACCCCCCTCAAAAAAGCAGTAGAAGTGGCAGTAGCCCTAGTGGAATGAGGTCTGATTCCAGCCGGAATCTCCTTACCATGATGAGAATAACAAAAAGTAATACAATGGCCAATCCACTTAGAAATAGTTTGTTTAGAAACAGGTTTCCCCTGAGAGCTCAAAGCAAAAGAAACAAATAACTGTTGAGACTGTCTGAAACTTTTAGTCCTGCTCAAATAATAACGCAACTGCCTGTGAATATCCAAAGTGTGCAAAATTTTCTCCCCTTTATTTTGGGGATCAGCATAAAAAGTAGGCAAATGAATAGATTGGTTCAAGGCCACATTTGAAACCACTTTAGGCATAAAAGTAGGGTTCGTACGCAGAGATACCCTATCCTTATGAAAAATCAGGAAGGGTTCAACTGCCATAAGAGCCTGTAATTCAGATACCCTTCTAGCAGACGTAATGGCCAACAAAAAAGCAGTCTTCCAAGACAAAAACTTTAACTCAGACGTAGCTGCAGGTTCAAAAGGAGGTAAAGTAAGTTTTCCCAACACAAAATTGAGATCCCAGGAAGGAGTAGGAGCTCTACGCGGGGGTCTTATGTTCTTTGCCCCTCTAAGGAATTGCTTAAACAAAGGATGAGAGAATAAAGGTGGGTCACAGCCATAGTGAGCAGAAATGGCTGCAGCATGAACCTTTACAGAGGAGAAGGACAAACCGTTGTCTAATAATTCTGTAAGATATTGAAGAGAAACACTCAAATCAGGCCTGGAAACATCAAAGCTCTTTGCTTTGCTCCAAATAAAAAATCTCCTCCATTTATCAGCATAAACTTTCCTTGTACTAGGCCTTCTGGCCTCCAAAATAACATTCAAAACTTGTTGAGGAAGCTGCGACCCTCCAGGTTCTAGAACAGAATATGCCATGCTGTTAGATGCAGGGACTGAATCCTGACATTGAGGAAATGATTGCCCTCCTGAGACAATAGGTGTGGAATTGAAGGCAAAGGCCAAGGAGGCTCCCGTACTAAACTCCTCAGCAGAGGGTACTAGTGCTGTCGAGGCCAATCTGGAGCTATTAGAATCATGGAGGGCTTGTCTTGTCTGACCTTCAAGAGCACCTTGGGAAGGAGAGGCAGAGGAGGAAAGGCATAGACGTGAAGATTGCTCCAACTGAATGATAGAGCATCCACTTTCCAAGCTGTTGGATGAAACATCTTCGTGCAAAACTTTGGCAACTGGAAATTTAGTGGAGAAGCGAACAGATCTATGTCTGGAGTCCCCCATATCACTGTCAACTGTCGAAATACATGAGGATCCAACTTCCACTCGTGGGGATCCACCATCTGTCTGCTCAAAACATCTGCTAGGGAGTTCTGTGCTCCTGGCAGAAACCTTGCTTGAAGAGTGAGGTGCAAACTGAGAGCAGTCTCCCACAAAATCATAGCTTGCCTGCAAAGAGGGTACGAATGGGTTGCCCCTTGCTTGTTGATGTACCACATGACAGTTGTGTTGTCTGTTTGAATCAACACTTGTCCCGGGTGAAGTAGATCCCTGAAAGCCATCAATGCAAATTGGACTGCTAACATCTCCTTCAAGTTGATATGTAAATGTTGAAGTCTGGCAGGCCACGTGTCTTGAACCCATTTTCCATTGAGGTGTGCTCCCCAAGCCTTGTCCGAGGCATCTGTCGTTAAGATCTGACTCGCCTCTGGTCGGGTCACAGAGAGTCCCTTGTTTAGGTGACATTCCTGAGCCCACCACAAAAATTCCTTTTGAATGCAAGGTATTATTTGAATGACAGTGTCCAGATCGTGGCAGTGTTGTGTCCACACATTTTTGAGATACCATTGTAGCTTCCTCATATGCAGTTTGGCATTGGGAAGCACCAGAATACAAGATGCCATGAACCCCAAGGCTTGAAGGACTGTCCTTGCAGTCAGCCTGGACCGTAGAGCCAATTGTTGGAAGTAAAGTGTAAGGTTCCTTTGCTTGTCCAGGGTCAAAAAAGCCATCTGGGAAGCTGTATTCAGTCTCACACCCAGAAAGCACATTTCCTGAGAGGGTACTAGACTGGACTTTGTTTCGTTCACAGAATACCCTAGGCACCTTAACACTGCCATAACATACTGTAGATGGTGAAGAAGCTTGTTTTGTCTTGAGCAAGAATCAGGCAATCGTCCAAATAAGGATAAATTTGTATTCCTCTTAACCTTAAGAAGGCTATCACCGGAGCCAGAACCTTTGTGAACACCCTGGGCGCAGTAGATAAGCCAAAGGGCAATGCAGAGAATTGATAATGTAAAGTCCCAGCCCGAAAATGCAGGAATCTCCTGCAACTGGGCCTGATAGGAACATGAAGATAAGCCTCTTTGAGATCCAGAGTTACCATCCAGTGATCTTTGCCCAACAGAGGCAGAAGTTGTTGCAACGGCAACATTTTGAATTTTGGAATGTCCAGGTATGTGTTGAGGATAGATAAATCCAAAATTGGCCTCCAAGTGTTTCCTTTCTTTGGTACAAGAAACAGGCGAGAATAAAATCCTAGGCCCACTTCTGACAGAGGGACCTGCTGTATAGCCCCCATTTGAAGAAGTAAAGAAATCTGTTTGTGAGCCTCTACCCTTTGCTGAGGAGGAACGTCTGGCATGCCCTTGAAAGGGGGCAATGTGTGGAAATAAAACTTGTAGCCTCGGTCTATAATGTCCAACACCCATTTGTCCTGGGTGACTAAAAGCCAGTTTTGCTTGAAGAGTGCCAACTTTCCTCCCAAAGGAGCTGCCAGACAGGCGGGATCTGGCAGCTGAAGATGCAGGTCATTGGGCCTGTTTACGAAAGGACTGGCCCCTG
The DNA here is from genome assembly GCF_019279795.1 of Protopterus annectens. Taxonomy (NCBI): domain Eukaryota; kingdom Metazoa; phylum Chordata; order Ceratodontiformes; family Protopteridae; genus Protopterus; species Protopterus annectens. Next base: position 21,189,262 of record NC_056749.1, read on the forward strand.
CCCTCACCTGTAGATTGTGCAGGGGAACTCCACGTTCTAGGTCTGAAAGAACCCTGAGCTCTGCCCCTACCACGCCTAGATCTGCCCCTAGACTGTGAATCAGAAGAAGGATAAGCCCATCCCTTAGTAGGCCAATTCCTGCTAAACGTAGGGGGCTGCACCTGCAAAAAATCTTTAACAGTTTGCATAGACTTAGCCTTGTCTTCCATTTTCTTTAAGACAGACTCCACAGGAGAACCAAACAAAACTTCAGACTGTAAAGGAGCATCCAAAATTCTAGCTTTAACATGCTCTGACAAATTCTGATCCTTAAGCCAGGCGTGCCTGCGAATAACTGATCCAGTGGCAGCCACCCTGGAAGAAGCCTGTAAAGCATCGAAACCACACTGCAAAGAATGCTTACCCACCTGATCAGAGGCATGAACCAAATCCTGTAATTCCTTACACTCTATGCCCTCTGCCAAAGCATCTACCTTAGATTTTAATTGAGTAATGAGAAAATTCTGGTACATCAACATATGAAACTGGCAATTCAAAGCCCTCATTGCTAGAGTGGAAGAGGTGTACACTTTCTTACCCCACCTATCCAAAGCTCTAGAATCTTTATCCATAGGAACTGGATTCTTTACAACAGAAGCCCTGACACCCTTGGGTCCCTGGCTAATAGTTTCTGGGTCAGACCTTGGGCTCTTATACAGATATTTATGAGCCTCAGGTACTCTGTAATACCTATCTGGTTTAACTGGCGCAGGAGGCAAAGAGTCTGGATTAAGGGAAGCCTCCGAGAAAACATCCTGAACAACATCCAAAACAGGAGGTATAGCTAAGGGCCGATGTTGTGGTAAAAACAAAATTCCTAAGCCTCTTTCGAATCCGAAAAATCCTGACCTTCCCATTTAAAATGCTCCCTCATAGAATGCAGGGTTTCTGAAAAAGAAAAATCCTCTGGAGGAGAAGCAGAAGGAGTGGAATCCTCTGCGTCTGAATCAGAATAAGGAGGAAAATCCTGAGTGTCTTCAGTCAAGACTGGAGTAATCTGAAGCCTGTTCCAAACTTTCCACCTCTGGCTCCACCCTAGGCCTCTTATCTGGAGGGCATAGATCCCCTGATTAAGGAAATTAAATCTTCTGCCATTTTAAGCATGTGTTTTTTAGGCACAGAACCTGCAGAACTAGGACTGACACCTGAGGAAGACAAACCAGGCCTGCCCTTAGAAGGTACCTTAGAGACAGAAGGAGAAGGCCTAACCACCTTAGGCAAAGAAGGGAGTACAGCAACCTGAGAGGCCCCCTCAGCCTGACCTGACTCCTGAGAGGCCACATCCTGCAAAATTAACGTCTCCCCCTGAGACTCAGCTGAAACCTCGGTTGGATCTACAGATTCCACCGTAGTTTCTAAAGAACCGGCGTCCAGAACGGACGACTCATCCTGCTTGGACCTTAACGATTTTTCCTTGCGCTTCTTAGCGGTAGCGGGCGTCGGAGGATCCGACGGCATATTGTAATTACACCGCTTACCGAAGACAAGCCTAGCGCAATCTAACCTACGTTTAATGGTGCGCTTATTAAACCTGGCACAAAAGCGACACCCGACTACGTCGTGCTCAGGCCCCAAACAAGGAATACAGAGAGTGGTAATCCCTATGCGGTATCTGTTTCCCACAAGAAATACAATTATTCACATTTTCTGACATCCGGAATTAACTGAGGCAAGAAAAAACAAAAATATTCCCCAACGGGGTACTTAGCCCAACTTGGTTTCGGTCTGAAACTCAGAATACGAAAATTTCAGAATGCCGAACGGCACTTGCAAACGCTGCTTCTGCTTCGGACCATGCAGCAAAAAAGACTGAGGATATGACGTCGGTCATGCGCTTTAATACCATGACGCACTGACGTCAGATCTGAGCGCCCATGACCGACGCCAGCCTAATACTTTGGTATTCGGGCCGACCGAGGACAGCGGACTACCCACAGGTTATGACTGCAGCAATGTGAGATGAAGAACATCTCTTTGTTTTCTGCACAAGCAGGAAAGGATGATATTTTTGTATGAGGAGTTCCATGGTATGTTGCTGAAATTTTAGCATATGTAACTGACAATTTAGTGCTCTGATAGCAAGAGTAGCAGAGGTGTATACTTTTTACCCCATCTGTCTAGTGCTTGGGAATCCCTATCTGAGGTGGTGGGGATTCTTAGCAGAGGTTGCTTTAATTCCTTTAGGCCTTTGAGAAATTACCTCAGGGTCAGCAGTTGGATTTTTGAAAAGAAATTTGTGTGAGTCATGGACTCTATAATACCTGTCAGGTTTCCTGGGAGCAGAAGGGAGGGTGTCAGGAGTCAAACTGAATTCCATGAAAACAGCATCCACAACATCCAGGACAGGAGGAATGGCCAGGGGTCTGTGCTGTGGAAGATCAAAGAATTCTCTGAATCTCTTTTTACACTGAGGGTAGTCCTGACATTCCCATTGGAAATGCTCCCTTAAAGTATGAAGGGTTTCCCCAAAGGAAAATTCCTCAGGTGGAGAGGCTGAAGGAATGGATTCCTCTGCATCAGAATCCTCATAAGCAGAGAGGGGTTGCATGTCTTCATATTCAGATGCATCAGAGTCATCAGACTGTTGTTCAGATAAAACTACTGGGGACAGATCTTTTTTTCTTTTGGAAGGGGTAGCCATTTTAAGCATTTGAGACTAAGGCGAGGAAGCAGGTGACTGAGACTGGATCATCTGTTTCTTGGACGTGGTTTGTACCCTGGGCCTTAGAAAGTCGGTAGTTTTCAAAAGAATGGTAGACGCGAAAGAAGTCATCAGTTAGTGTCGAGAATCGGTAGTGGGAAGTACTTCCTCAGAAGCCAGTAACTATTTAAAGGTAGAGACAACTGCAGGATCCTTAGTCGAAGAAGAGTTTTGTGGCATACTGGACTCCTTAAGGGTCTCGGTAGCGGCCTGTGAATCCACAGAAGCGGGCATCAGGGGCTGCGAAAGCACCTCACTGAGGACCGGAGAACTGACGACTAGCTTAACAGAAGCGTCGTTGGTAGGTTTGGACCTGTGCAGTCCGTCTCTGTCTTTATCCTTATGTTTTTTCAGAAGATCTGCTGTCAGATGGTTTACCAAAGCCATATCGGAATTCAAGGACTGTGAGCGAAAATATCTAGCTACAGTAAGAGCCCAATGACGTATAGTTCTGGCGTTGAACAAAGCACAAAAGCAACAGCGAGGGATGTCGTGGTCTGGGTCTAGGCAAGTGACGCAGTAAGAATGAAAGCTGACCATAACACCATTTATTTAGTAACCACTTTACTAGATATTGTTCTTACTAACAATTATATGACTTTCAATAATAATTTTTATTTGCAGAAATCAGGTGTAGCCATGGGCTCCCCGTGCGGTGGGAGCTTTGCAAACACAGTAATGGCTTTATGGGAGCATTCATTTCTTTTTTTGGACCCATTATTTCAACGAAATGTCTATTGGTACACTAGGTACCAAGATGACATGTTTTGTTTATGGGTAGGTGACCACAGTGAAATTCCTATATTTGTTAATAATATATCTAAGACTACCTCATTTTTGGATTTCACTTATGCCATTGGTGTGGATTCTATTAGTTTTCTTGACATATTATTGGAAAAAGATCAACTTAATCATTGTTTTAAAAGCAAGATTTATAGGAAGCCAACTTACTCTAACATTTTTCTTCACTATACTAGCTGTCACCCTCACCATCAAAAACGTGCTGTAATAAAAGGCCAAATGGTGAGGGCAGCACGAATGACATCTGACGATACAGATTTTGAACAAGAATGTAATTTATTAGAAGAAATGTTTTTGAATAGAGGCTATCCTAATTACATTATTTCTTCATTAAGATTAGAAGTAGAACAAAAAAGAGCCATTGGCTTTTTTTCTTCCATTACTGTCCCCTCGTAAGAAGTTGGAACATAATTTGAATCTTGCCATGGTAGACACCGACTCTGATTCTGATCTTACTAATTGTACTTGCTTATCAACTGAAAAAACATATCATATTAGTTTTTTGCACACTTTCTCTACAGATTTTGACTTAATAAGGAATATTTTATATAAGAATTGGGCCATCATTAATAGCAATGAAGTTCTTTTTAAAACACTAGGGAATAAACCCAAACTAACTTATAAACGAGGTTTGAACCTCAAGAACATATTAGAGAAAAAGAATGATATTTGTCACATATATTCTAGAATAAAAGGTATGTTCAAATGCGGATGTTGCCCTCAATGTAAATTCATTTTAGTTGCTAATTGTTGTGAAATCAATGGTATTAAACATCACCTCAATTCTAAATTCAATTGCGAGACTAAGGCAGTAACATATGCAGCCTTATGCCAAACCTGCGATGCGTTTTATATTGGTAAAACGGAGCGTAAATTTAAACAAAGAGTATATGAGCATTGTTATGCTATCAACAACAATGACCCTAATACTGCTCTAGCTAAGCATATTGCACATAATCCAACACACTTTTTTAGATTTATAATTTTGCAAAAAAGAACAGTAGATATTAGAGGTGGTCCTTGGCAGCTAAGATTAGAGCTGGATGAGTTAAAATGGCAAATTCTTACTACCGCCCAAGTTTTTCCAGGACTAAATGAAGCACTTTCTATTAAATGTGTATTACATTTTTATCTTTAAATAGATGATTTTTTTAATGTTTTTATAGCTTGTTCATTTTTTTTATATATATATTATAATATTTTCATTATAACTAAATATTTTCCTAATTTAAGTCAATATTTATATGAAATACTACAACTAGTATTATATGTTTATAATTTATTGAAATCAAATTAGATTATAACCCCACTATTTGAAGCATGTTTCATTTTTAGTAGATTCTTTTAAATGGCATTTTTCATGTATTCGAGATTAAGTTTTATGAAGGCATATTTTTAAAGCATTTTGCTTTAAATACTAATTAATGCTTTAATTGATGTCAATATTTAAATGCTTGTTGTATGTAATTTACTGTTTTGTCTGATGAAGGCTTGGAAAGGTCCGAGCCGAAAGCGCTTACATTAAAACAGTTTGGATTATTCTATCATTGCTGTTGGCTCCACTTGCTTCCAGTTTCAACCATAAAAGAATACCCCAATCAGGTTGTAAGAGGAGGTGTTAGCCAATAGGCCTGTCCCAAGAGGGGAAGGAGGGAGGGAAACCTGGACTGCAGCTGTATTAGCACTCGAACATCTACATTTATGGTAGGTACAAAACTGTACTATGTTCATCGTGTATACAGCTGCAGTCATAACAGATGGGTAGAATCCCAAAGCTAAGAAAGGGGTGGTAGGCACTAGGTGGAACTAGGAGGAGAATGCCCTGCAAGATTGCAGTGGCAAAGCCTGCTCTAGTTTTGGAGTATAATGGTAGGTGGTAGTGCTTGGAGAAGGTATGGACAGAACTCCAAGTGGCTGCTTCCAAAACATCTTTGGTAGGAACTCCTCTGAGGAAAGCTGCAGATGTAGCTGTGGCCCTTGTGGAGTGAGATCTGATGCCTGCAGGTACAGTTTTACCATGAAAAGAGTAACAAAAGCGTATGCAGTGGGCTATCCATTTTGAGATTGTCTGTTTGGAAATTGGCTTCCCTTGAGCTCCTATAGCATAAGACACAAAGAATTGTTCTGATTTTCTGAAAGGCTTTGTTCTGTCCAAATAATAACGCAGCTGTCTGTGGATGTCCAAGGAATGTAGTAGTCTCTCCCCTTTGTTTTGAGGATTAGGGTAAAAGGTAGGTAAGTGTATAGCCCGATTCAAAGCTACCCTGGATACCACCTTTGGCATAAAGGACGGGTTGGTTCATAAGGAAACTCTGTCCTGATGGAAGATGATAAAAGGCTGCACAGCCATGAGGGCTTGTAGTTCCGATACACTACGAGCTGAGGTGATAGCCAGAAGGAAAGCTGTTTTCCAGGACAAATATTGCAAATCTGTTGAGGCAGCTGGCTCAAAAGGAGGCTAGGTCAGCTTTTCTAGAACGAAATTGAGATCCCAAGCAGGTATTGGTTGTTTCCTTGGGGGTTTTATATTCTTAGCCCCTCTGAGGAACTGTCTTAAGAGGGGGTGAGAGAATAAAGGTGGATCAGTGTTGTATTCTGCAGAAATGGCTGAGGCATGGATTTTGATGGAGGAAAATGAAAGTCCACTGCTTAGCAGCTCAGCTAGATACTGTAATATTTGAGGTAAATTCAGTTTTCCAGGATTCTGGCCCTTTTTCTCATTCCAGGCACAAAACCGTTTCCATTTTGTGGAGTAAGCTTTTCTAGTAGACGGCCTTCTGGCCTCCAAAATGACATCCTGCACCTCCTTGGAGAGTAGGGTCTGTTGTGATGTTATGGAATCTTCCATGCGGCCAGACTGAGTGTTTTCAGCTGACTGTGAAGAGTTTTGAAGCTGTGCTGAGTCAGAAGAAGAGGCATTAGAGGTAGGGTCCATGGAGGGGAATGCGTCAGGCTCCTCAGGAGTGGGTACCAGTGCTGTCTTGGCCAGTCTGGAGCAATGAGAATCATCTTTGGTCTGTCTGCTCTGGTTTTTAATAGAACTTTGGGCAGCAGAGGAAGAGGTGGAAAGGCATAAACTGTCATTGTTGTCCAACTGAAAGAGAGAGTGTCCACTCTCCAGGCCTGTGGATGAAAAGTCCTTGAGCAGAATTTTGCCAATTGGTGATTTTTGTGGGAGGCAAAGAGATCTATGTCTGGCCTTCCCCATGCTTGAATTATCTCTGTAAAAACTTGAGGATGCAACTTCCATTCGTGTGGATTTGTCATATTTCTGCTTAGGTTGTCTGCCAGCGTGTTTTCCTTGCCTGGCAAGTACTGTGCTTGAAGTTCAATTTGTAATTCCAGAGCCATGTTCCAAAGTGACATGGCCAGCCTGCATAGGGGGTATGAATGGGTTCCTCCCTGTTTGTTTATGTACCACATTACTGTGGTGTTGTCTGTCCTTATCAATAGTTGACCTGGATGCAGAAGGTCTTTGAAAGCTATAATAGCATTTATTACTGCTAGCATTTCCTTTTGATTGATGTGAAGGTGCTTTTCTTTTTGGGACCATTTGCCCTGAATGCACCGATCTGTCATGTGCGCCCCCCAGGCGTAGTCCGAGGCGTCTGTTGTGATGACTTGATTTGCTTGAGGCTTGCAGAATGGGAGACCTGTGCTTGTTTGGCATGCTTGAGCCCACCACAGAAATTCCTTTTGAAGACATGGAATTAGTGGTATTATTGTTTCCAAACTGTGGCTGTGTTGAGACCATAGGTTTTTCAGGTACCATTTAAGTTTCCTCATATGCAGCGTTGCACATGGGATTAGTAGGATGCAAGATGCCATGAATCCCAGAGCCTGCAGGATTTTCCTTGCAGTCAGCCTGGTGAAATTTGCTAGTGTTCTGAAGTATTGAGTTAGTTGCCTCTGCTTCTCTGGCGTGAGGTAGGCCATCTGGGTGTTTGTGTCCAAGTTGGCACCCAGGAAAATTATTTTCTGAGAGGGTATTAGCCTTGATTTCTTTTTGTTGACTGTGTATCCCAGAGAATTCAACAACAGTATTACGAAAGCCAGATGTTTCAGAAGTATGTGCTTGCTGTCCGCTTGGATCAGGCAGTCATCCAAATATGGGTATATTTGTATCCCTTGAAGTCTGCAGTAGGCAATTACTGATGCCAGGCATTTCGTGAATACTCTGGGCGCAGTAGATAAGCCAAAGGGCAATGCAGAGAATTGATAATGGGTTGAACCTGCAAGAAATCTGAGGTATCTTCTGCAATTTTGTCTGATTGGGACATGCAGGTATGCCTCCTTGAGGTCCAATGTTACCAGCCAAGACTCCTTGCCCAGCATGGGAAGAAGCTGCTGTAATGTGAGCATCTTGAATTTTGGTACAGTAAAAATGTGTTTAGGATGGATAGGTCCAAAATAGGTCTCCAATCTTTTCCCTTCCTTGGTACCAGGGATAGTCTGGTAAAAAACCTTGACCTTGTTCGTGAGTAGGTACCTCTTGAATAGCTTTAATGTCCATGAGATCTGAAATTTGTCTTTGTGCCTCTGCCCTTTGATTGTGTGGCAGGTTTGGCATGCCTCTCATTTTTGGAAGGGTGTGAAAATGGAATCTGTAGCCTCTGTTTATAATGTCTAGGATCCATTTGTCTTTTGTGACAATATGCCAATTTTTTGAAAATAATGCCAGTTTTCCGCCTAAGGGTGCTGCCATTTGAGCCTTGCTTGGCATGCAAAGGGGAAAGTCATTGGGCTTGCTTTCTGAATGGCTGTGAACTATCCTCACCACCTCTTTGTGTAGGAGCTTGCCACTGTCTGCCTCTAAACGATCCTTGAGATTGCCCTCTGCCCCTCGGGTGCCTGTATCTACCTCTTTGGGGTCTGTCCGTGGCTGGAAAGGACCAATTTTTTGAAGGCCAATTTCTACTGAAACGTGGAGGTTGTACCTGTAGAAAATCTTTCACTGTTTGCATTGATTTAGCCTTTTCCTCCTTTCTTTAATACCTCCTCAGCTTTAACACCAAACAATACATCTTTTTGTAGAGGGGCCTCCAGTAATTTTGCTTTGACATGATCTGGTAAGGTTTGCTCCTTGAGCCAGGCATGTCTACGTATGACTGATCCTGTAACAGCAGCTCTACATGAGGCCTCTAGAGCATCAAAACCACATTGCAAGGTATGTTTACCCACTTGTTCTGCACTATGCATCAAATCCTGCAACTCCTTCAAGTCTGGTTGTTCAGGTTGTGACATTTTACTGCTCAACTGTGATAACAGAAACTGTTGGTACTTTAGCATATGGAACTGGCAGTTTAATGCCCTCATGGTTAAGGTGGCCGAGGTGTATACCTTTTTACCCCACCTAAGGATCTGGAATCTCTCTCTGAAGGTAATGGGTTTTTAGCAGTGGAGGCCTGAATTCCCTTGGGGCCCTGTGAAATAGTTTCTGGGTCAGCCGCATGGCTTTTGTATAAAAATTGGTGCGAGTCAGGAACCCGGTAGTACCTGTCAGGCTTGACTGGGGCTGGAGGTAAAGAATCCGGGTTAAGGCAGGCCTCCGAGTACACATCATCTAGTATGTCTAAGACAGGAGGTATAGCCAGAGGCCTGTGCTGAGGTAGCAAGAGAAAATCCCTAAGCCTTTTCTTGGAATCTAAGTACTCTTGGCCTTCCCAGTGGAAGTGTTCCCTTAAGGTATGCAAGGTTTCCCCAAATGAGTAATCCTCTGGGGGGGAGACAGAGGGAATGGACTCCTCAGCATCAGAATCTTCAAAAGGGGAGTAAGAATGTTCCTGTTCATCAGAGTGCTCTGAAATAATGGAGGCCTGGTCAGAGGAGGGGATTCTTCCTCCACTCTGGGCCTTTGTCCGGGGGTTGAGAACCCTGATAAGAGTAATCAAATCCTCAGCCATTTTAAGCATCTGTTTTTTAGGCATGGGGCCTGGAGAAGGGCCCTGTGGAGCTTGTCTCTTAGAATGCATGGCTGCTTTAGACTTAGTGAAAGCCTTGATAGAAAAAGAAGAGGAAGGTCTGAAGACACCTTGAGAGGAGGCAGACCTGTCTACATTTTGAGATTCACCACCAAGAGTGGCTTCGGTATCTGTAATCGGGGTGTGGGCCGAGGAGCCTGCGACCTCGGGCACAGAAGACACCGCCAATGAAGTGTGGTCTGTAGGCAGGGGCTGCGTAGGCGCCTCGCTGAGAACCGGACCACCTGTAGTCGGCTTTGGCGTGGTGTCGGTAGAGGCCGCGGACCTCGTGTGTCGGTCCTTATCTTTGCGTTTTTTAGACAAAACTGGAGTTGGAGTATCCGACGACATAATATAGTTAAATTTTTTGCCAAAATAGTGCTGGGCGAACTCCGTCCGACGCTTAATGGTGCGTTTGTTAAATGTAGCACAAAAACGACAGACCGAGACGTCGTGGTCTGGGCCTAAGCAAGGAATGCAGAGGGAATGAAAATCCTTATGCGGTATTTGCTTCCCACAAGAAATACAATTATTAACTTTGTCTGACATCGGTCTGAGGCAAGAAAAGTTTCCCCAACGGGGTACTTAGCTTTCAAGACGACTTCGGTTGCAAAATTTTCGTAATTTCAGGAGCTGGCCGACCACTTCGGGCACCGCGCGGCAAGAAAGACTGGAGAAAATGGCGTCGGCTGGTTCTTTTATACCCCTGGCGCACTGACGTCAGGGAAGAGGCGACGACAACCGACGCTGGACCTAGACTTTGGAATTCAGCCGACTGAGGACCCGCCTGACGGCAGGAGAACCCATCTGTTATAACTGCAGCTGTATGCACGATGAACATCGCTGGGGAAAGTTCTGCAGCTGTTCAGCAAAAAGAAATGCAACCTCCAGAAATGACTTCCAGTAACCTACAGAAAGATATAAGACGACTGCACAAAGACCGTGTTAAAATAAACAAAACACTGACGGAGTATATCAACACAAACAACAAAAGGCTGGAAAAAAATGGAAGAAGCTTTAAACAGATATTCAGATGAGGTGATAAAGCTCCAAAAATCAGAAGTCGAAATGAAGAAAAGGCTGGCTGAACATGAGACTGCTCAGGAAGAGATGTTTAAAAAAATAATAGAACAAAGAATGTAGGGAAAACCTGAGATTTTCGGCTATACCAGAGAAGCTGGAAGGAACAGACTGCATTACTTTTATACAAGCACAAACAAGCAACAGGTCTGGTATTCCACAGCAGGAGTTTATTAGTTGAAAGGGTACACTGTGTGTATGCTTCCAAACCTGGCTATGAGAAGGCAACCTAAACTTTTAACAGTAAAGATGCAATCCTATCAGCAGAAGGAGCTGATTCTGACAAAATTGTGGCAGGAGGACAAAATACTAAAAGTGGGAGACAGCAGTGTTTGTGGATAAGGATTACTCATTGTACACCAGGCAGCAGAGGAATAAATTCATTCCACTATTCAGGGAATGTCTTGACACAGGTGTGAGATTCAAACTGCTGCACCCATCTGTCTTCAAGGTATTTATCCCTGGAGGGACAAAAACATTTTTGGATGAAGTACATGCTAAGGACGAAATATAAAAGTTTGTCCAACACAAAGTGGCTTGTGAAACAGAAGGAGATTCTACTTCTTGTTCTTTTGGTAATAAAGACCAGAGAGAGACTATACCTGTGAAACCTTTTCCACTGTTTCAACGGAAAATGTTGGAGAGAAGGAAGGGAGCACAACAGCTGACTAGAAGAATCGAGAGTACATTGGAAATGAAGCACAAACAGGATTTGGGAGTTGGAGATGAACAGTAATAAAGCCAGTAACTTAATGTGGGACTACAATGCAATAATTATATTTGTGAGATAAGAACAAGAAAATCTGGAAATATTGGACTTTTTCAGAATTTGTTGGATTTGTGGGGACTCTAAAGTACAGTGGATATAAAAAGCTTACACACCCGTTAAAATGCCAGTTTTTTGTGATATAAAAAATGAGACCACAATAAATAATTTCAAAATGTTTCCCACCTTTAATGTGACCTGTACAATTCAATTGAAAAACAAACAAATCTGTTAGGGGAAAAATATAAAAAATAAAAAACCGTACAATAAACTGGTTGCATAAGTGTGCACACCCTTAAACTAATACTTTGTTGATGCACCTTTTGATTTAATTACAGCATTCAGTCTTCTTGGGTAAACACTGGCCACCAATTAAAGAGACTCTGATTATCCCCAAATAAAGTTCAGCTGTCCTAGTAGGATTTTCCTGACATTTACTCAGTTGCCTGCTACAGCAAAAGCCATGGTTCGCAGAGAGCTTACATTAAAGGGATCTCGTTGTAAGGTATCAGTCAGGAGAAGGGTATAAAAACATTTCCACAGTACTGGATAAACCATGGAATACAGTGAAGATCAGTCATCAAAAATTGGAGAAAATATGGGACAACAGTGACAATGCAAAGAAATGAACGTCCCCCCAAAACTGATGAAAAGACAAGACAAAAATTGGTCAGGGAGGCTGCAAAGAGACCTACAGCAACACTGAAGGAGCTTCAGGAATTTCTGGCAAGTACTGGTTGTGTACTACATGTATCAAAAATCTCCCGTATTCTCCAAATGTCTGGGCTATGGGGTAGGGTTGCAAGATGGAAGCCTTTTCTTACACAGAAAACATCCTGGCCCGGCTAAAATTTGCAAAACAATACAAAGTCTCCTAAAAGCATGTGTGAAAATGTGTTATGATCAGATAAGACCAATGTTGAACTTTTTGGCCACAATTCCAAAAGGTATGTTTGATGCAAAAACAACACTTTGCATCACCAGAAGAACACCACCCCCACGGTGAAGCATGGTGGTGGCAATATCATGCTGTGAGTTTTTTTTTTCTTTAGCTGAAACTGGGGCTTTAGTAGGTGGAGGGAATTATGAACAGTTCCAAATACCAGTATAACAGCAGAACACAGCACTGCAGGAACCAAAGACCCTTCTGTAGAAAATGTAAAAAATATCCAAACAGCAGCAGGGTCACCAGGACAAAAAGCATAAAATATCCAAACAGCAGCAGGGTCACCAGGACAAAAAGCATAAAATATCCAAACAGCAGCAGGGTCACCAGGACAAAAAGCATAAAATATCCAAAAAGCAGCAGGGTCACCATGACAAAAAGTATAAAATATCCAAACAGCAGCAGGGTTACATGACAAAAAGCATAAAATATCCAAACAAACAGCAGCAGGGTCCTCATGACAAAAAATATAAACTGTCCAAACAAACAGCAGCAGGGTCGCCACAACAAAAAGTATAAACTATCCAAACAGCAGCAGGGTCACCATGACAAAAGGCATAAAATATCCAAACAAACAGCAGCAGGGTCACCATGACAAAAGGCATAAAATATCCAAACAAACAGCAGCAGGGTCCTCATGACAAAAAATATAAACCGTCCAAACAAACAGCAGCAGGGTCACCACAACAAAAAGTATAAAATATCCAAACAGCAGCAGGGTCACCATGACAAAAAGCATAAAATATCCAAACAAACAGCAGCAGGGTCACCACAACAAAAAGCATAAAATAATTTATTAGTAACAGGATAAGCACTTTCAGAAAACAATTTCCTTTATCAGATCCTACCATTAACTGACATGCATATAACTATATATACTACTTTTAAAATGTCATAAGCCAATCAACAGAACTCCAATGGCCCATGCAATTTCCTAGTGAATCACAAAACAGCAGATGTAATTTCCTGATACATCATAACCCATTATCAAAACAAAAATATGCATATGTGAAAACACATACTAAAATTATATAAAATATAAAAGCATATAAAGGACATAACCATAACACATAAAGATTGTATAAAACTTCATAAATGTGTTTAACGTGTTTAACATAACTAGATCACAGTCTTCGAGCTTTCAGCACAGGTTTTAAAGAAATAAAAGCATTTAAACCTGGCAGAACATGTGCACGCAGTTCTGCTATCCAGTATGTTTCCCTTACCTCAGTGGCATTTTGCAAATCTCCACCCCTAATGTTACTGTTGATGGTATCTATAACCATAAAGGAAAAGCTGTGATCAGAATTTTATTTATTTTTTATTTATTTTACATTTGTTGACCGGGCTAGTCCAACTGGATACATGTCCATTTTCAGTGGAGGCCCGGGGAGAAAAGCTCCACACTTCAGAATAGAATCACAATAACATAAGTACATTACTAAGATTTAGCAAATTATACTAGTATATTACATTTTAGCTTAAGAGTAAGGAAAAAATCTTCTAAGCTACATAACACGTATGGATATACATACAACAAAATACAAGGTAAGTGAAACTGAGCACTATTTGAACTTTAAAAAGGTTATACAAACAATAATGTTAGTAAAACATAGGATGAGAAGGAAACCACACTCACTACAATTCCAGTCTCACATAGACCTACCACGGCAGCACATAGACACACAAAAACATACTCGGAGGCTCTAAATAAAAATCTGCCTAAGCAGCAGAGACCTCCAAAGCAGACACCCAAGCAACCGCTACCCCAAAACAAAACACGTGCAACACATGGCTCACAAAGCCAGTGTGCCGAACAGTCACAGCCCTTAAGGCTAAACAACACACCTGATACACTTGTAATAGGTGACTCTATCGTCAGGCACACTGACGTCTCGCTCACCAGGCTGAACAAGGAGAAGGTCACGGTGAGCTGCCTGTCTGGCGCTAGGATCTGCCACATAACACAAGCACTCAGGTCACTCCAAGGCAAGTACAAATATGACTCCGTCATTGTCCATGCTGGTGTGAATGACCTGAGACATACCTCCCTGGACTGCATGAAAAGAGACATAGAGGAGCTCTCTGAGCATGTAGCCCAGGCCGGTATGACCCTGACCTTGAGTAGCATCTTACCCTCACCAAGAATGATGCCACAATATGAAGACAAGATGATTAATTTCAACAATTGGCTTAAGTAGCGCCAGACAGGCAGCTCACAGTGACGTTTCCACCTTACTTCTTGACCTCTCCAAAGCCTTCGATACTATCTCACATAGCCTGCTCTTAAACAAACTCTCCAAACTTCACCTATCTTCCTCCTCTTTGAACTGGTTCTCTAGCTACCTATCCAACAGAGGTTAAGCTGTAAAATGGAAAAAAGCTACCTCCTCTTTCCTAAGTACCCCTACGGGAGTTCCCCAAGGCTCCATACTGGGTCCTCTTCTCAATATCTTTATAAATGACTTCCACAAATCAATCCCTTTCTCTAGCATCATCCAATACGCAGATGATTCAACTATTATCTGTTCTGCCTCTTCTATCACTACACTACAAAAACTTACTCAAGATGCCTTCTCCTCCACAGAGCAATGGATGCTATGTAATCATCTAGCTCTCAATGCTACCAAGACCAAACTAATGTTATTTACTTCTTCTAAAGTCATCCCTCCCGACATGGGTACATTCTCAATTACTACTCAACACAACTCACCTCTTGAAATAGTGTCAGAAACCAAACTACTTGGGGTCCAAATCGATAACCTACTTAAATTTAACTCCCACCTGCAAAGAAACATCAAAAAAACACACCAAAAACTTGGCATGCTTTATAGACAGAATGCCTACCTCACATCTGCCACTAAAATCACTCTCTCTACCTCCTTTCTAATCCCATCCCTTCTATATGGTGCCCCACTACTAACTAATCTTCAGTCCTTGTTAAAAAAACAACTTACCTCCTGCTATAACAAAATTGCAAAATTTGCCACCAGCCAAAAGTCCTCCACCCACCACTGTTTCTCCCTCCATAAGCTAAAATGGCTAGAACTTCCCAATCAACTAACTTACACTCAACTAACTCTAGCCCATAAGCTTATTCTCAACCCTTCCCTCTGTCCCTCTCTTTCCTCTGCCTTTAAAATGCACCTACTAAACAGAGTTCTAAGGTCAAATAATCAAAATCTACTCGAAGTACACAAACCGACTCATCCCCCAGGCAAAAACCTTCTTTCCTTCAGCCTCGCTCGCCTCTGGAACTCCCTACCTCCACTCATCCGCACCACCTCTAACCACTCTGCCTTCATAAAGTCTCTTCACCTTCATCTAGCATCACAGTGGGAATGCTCTTGTTCCCACCCCACATAACTAACTCTACTTAATTCTCCTTCAATACCATACTCTACTTCTGTAGCTATGATATTTGTTCTCTAATCAGTATTAATGTTTGCATTTATTCTATTACTAGTAGGTTTCTTCTTAATGTATTAACTGTTATGACTGCTATTCTAAATTTGATTAGTTCTACTTTTATTCTGTTTACATAATATTAATAACTCTCTGTACTAAGATTGTTACTGTTAAATGTTGAAAATACCTTCTGTTATGGAGCTTTTCTCCCCAGGACTCCATTGAAAACGGGTTCTTTATGGCCCAATGGACTATCCTGGTAAACCAACGGCAATAAATAAATAAATAAATAAATAAAGTATTGGTGTCATTCAAAGGGGATCCAATGCCTGTCAGCCTGGGATGACATGCTCGACAAGCCACGATGCTTCGCTAGGGACAGCTTGCACCTGTCACCCCTGGGCTTTCGGATATTGGCAAAGGCTCTTGCTACCCCCATAGTGCCTTTTTTAGGCAAGGCTCAAAAGACAAACCCACCTCCATAGGTATAACAAGGGATAAGAAACTAAGAGTAATGCTACTCAACGCCAGAAGTCTAAACCTCAAGATGCATGCACTCAAAACTCTCCTTAGCATGGAGAACATCAATATCTGTGCAGTAACAGAAACCTGGTTCAAGGCTCCCGAGAGCACCCCAGCACTACCAGGTTATACCTCATACCATGCTTTTCAGCCCCAAAACTTGGACCGAACCAGAAAAGGAGGGGGAGTGTCAATATTTGTCAAAGATACCCACACCTCCAGGTTGGTGGCACAGTCACGAAGCATCAGAGACTATCCATGTGCAACTAACAGTGGGTAAAACTGCCTTCCAGTTTATAGCCTGCTACAGACCACCCTCCCAAACCCAGGAACCCCACTCGGCCTTCCTGAGAACACTGGAAAATATGAAGGTCTCTCCAAAAACCATTATATTGGGCGACTTCAACTACCCAAACATAGACTGGGAGCATTACTCTGGCTCCAACACCCTAGCTCAAAGGTTCCTAGAATTTATAAACTCAAATGCTATGGAACAACTTGTTACCACTCCCACAAGAGGGGAAAACATACTGGACCTGATCATCACCAACATGTGGACTCTATGCTCCAGACCAGAAGTGTATCCCTCACTGGTAAGATCAGACCATAAACTAATCTCACTGGATATTCACATCCCGACCCCACCCCCTGCCCAGAAAACCACAGTGAAAAACTTCTCTAAAGCAAATTTCACACTCCTCAAAACTGAGGTGGAATCCTTCAAAGCCCCGGCCTGTGGAAAATCTGCCCATAACGCAGAATCCTTTATAAATGCATTCTATGAACACCTTCAGGAATGCATGGATCATGCACTCCCAAATAAAACCAAGACCCAATCCTCCAAAGGCAGACGTTCTGTCTGGTGGACCCCAGCCATAAACAAACTATACAATAGAAGGAGGAAGCTACTACATGATAGAGCAAAATCCCAAAAAGGGAAGGCATCTCTGATCAGTGTTAGCAAAAAACTACAGGCACTCATAAAATCGTCTAAGGCCAGCTTCGAGAGAAAAACTGCACAGGACACTAAGGATAATCACAAGGCTTTCTTTAGTTATGTTAGGAACCTGGGTGGGAATTCCCAGATATGCTCAGAATTAGTCCAAAATGACAAAAAATACACCAAACCCACAGACATTGCCAACATCCTAGCTGACAGGTTCAGCGCAAACTTCTCCCCCCCTCCCCACCAAAAGGGCAAATATGTATCCCAGCAGAGTGCTGCCCCCCCTGACATCTCAGATGTTCAGGTAAGAGCCGCCCTCTCCAAAGCAAAAAACACAGCATCAATGGGACCAGACAGTGTCCCGGGCTGCATCCTACATGAACTCCAAGAAGAGCTAAAACCAAACATAAAACTACTGTTCAGTCTCAGCCTTACCACAGGATATGTACCCAAAGAGTGGCGTACAGCAACAGTGGTCCCTCTCCACAAAGGTGGTTCCTCAACGGATCCTGGAAACTATCGCCCCATAAGCTTGACTAGCTTGGTCTGCAAAGCTATGGAAAGGATCATCATGGACCTCATAAATAAAGATATTGGGGACCTACAGACACTGGATCCTACCCAGTTCGGCTTTGTTAAGGGCAGATCCTGCCTCTTAAACCTGGTCGATTTCTTTGAAACAGTCACCAAGGCCATTGACGAGGGGAAGGTGGTCCACACAGCCTACCTGGACCTTGCAAAAGCCTTCGATACAATACCCCACCCGGGCATTATAGATAAGCTCACCAGCTTAAATATAAACTCCTATGTCACTAGATGGGTTGCAAACTGGCTCAAGGACAGAACCCACATGGTTAGAATTGCTGGAGCCATGTCAGACTCCAAACCAGTTACAAGTGGCGTCCCACAAGACTCAGTCCTGGGATCTCTCTTGTTCGGTATATATTTCTCGGAGGTACAGGCCAACACGGAAGGACTGTGGCTGACCAAGTTCGCAGATGACTGCAAACTGGGTGCCATAATCGACTCTCCAGCCGACACAAGCATCCTCCAAAAGGGCCTCATAGAAACAGACAACTGGTGCCAGAGCCATGGCCTCAAGCTAAACGCTAAAAAGTGTATAGTCATCCCCTTTGGCAAAAACAAAGTGCCCACAAATTACCACATAGGTGGTAATCCATTAAGTACGGAAGAAGTAATTAGGGACCTGGGGACTCAAGTTGACAGCAATCTCTCATTTGACAACCACGTGGCCAAAGTGGTTAGAAAAATATTTTATATAGCCCACCTAATCATGAAGAGATTCACATCTAGATCAGGGGAGGTCATCGTGCCTCTTTACTCATCCCTCAACAGGCCCATAATTGAGTACAATGCCCCTTTTGGGATGTACCTTACCAGACACCTGCAGCAACTGGAAAGACCCCAAAAGTACCTCACCAAGAGGATCAAAGGGCTCAAACAGATGCCATATGCTGCCCGGTTAAAGAAACTCCAGCTCTACTCAGTGGCATACCGCCTGCTCAGAGGAGATTTGTGCCTGACGTATAAAGCCATGTCCAATCCGGAATTAATGGACATGTTGCACCTCAGAAAATCCAAATCCCATCGAGTTAAGCGCTCGAGAGACTTGAACATCAGCACTGAAATAAATAGGACATGCTGGAAGGACAGATTCATAACCCAGAGGCTCCCTTCACTCTGGAATAAAATCCCAGTCCAGGTTAGGCAGAGTCCCTCATTGACTCTCTTCAAGAGGAATCTTGAGTGGATGGGGGATCGTAGGTTTACCCCAGGTATCACTTCTGTGTCACTGTTAGACAGAGGCACAGTATACTAACCTCGAAAAAGGGCATAGCAAAATTAATTTAAAATGGGTGGCGAAAGCCAAACGCACTCTGGCTAGGCTTATAAATGCCCTAGGGCAGATAGCCTAGTATGAACCTATGAACCTATAAAAAAGAATAGTTAGTTTGCGTGAATGAGAAGATTAGTGTTTGGAGACAGTGGAGGTAGTTAGTCTGGGTTTGCACAGGGGCATAGCCAGTGCGATTTAAGGTATGGTTTGAGTTTAGTTTTAAATAGGGTAACTGAAGGTAGGGAGGTTAGAGGTCAGTAAACACCTTAACTACTATTATGCCAACCTCCCACCCCTCATAGGTTAGTACTAGGCTAACCGGCCTTCTGGGCCTTTTCAAGCCTAGCCAATTACCCCATGTGAGAATCAAACCCTGTACCTTGTGTCTCTAAGGTAGGGAGGGAGTTCCAGGGTTTACCCACTGTGTTAGAGAAAAGAGAGTCTCCAGTCAGACTGTTGGTTTTACTTATCTTTACCATTAATTTATTTGATGAGCGCAGGGTCTTAAGGTTACTGTAGGGGGTGATTAGGTTAGTTAGTATTGGAGTAGTTGTAGGATGAAACAGTATCTTATGGGCAACAGTTAGCTGGTTTGATAGAATAAGATTTGGCAATTCTAACCACTCTAGTTTATTAAGATTGTTACAATGATGGGTTCTACAGGTGGAACCAGTTGCAAATCTGGCAATATTATTGTAGGAGCTAGCCAACTTGTTCAGATTGCTTTTGCATAGTTTGGTATGGATAGGGGATGCATATAGTAGGGTTGAGATAAGGTGGGTCCGGGCAATGGTGGTCCTGGGTAGTGGGGTAAGAAAGGGTTTGATCCTATAGAGGGAACCTAGTTTCTTGTTTACTGTTTTTATAGTGTTGTTAATATGTGGCTCGAAGGTGAGGTTGTTATCGATTAGTACTCCAAGTAATTTTGTAGTAGAGTCGGGAGATATGATTGTACCACTGCTAGATGTGACTGTGAAATGCAGTGAGGGGGCTCTGTGGGTGGGAGTAAACTGTAGCATTTTTGTTTTTCTTGGGTTCAGGATGAGACATCGTTGAAGAAGCCAGTTCTCTACCGTGTTAAACATGTCCTGGGTTAGGGAATGAAGTTGTGATAGTGAAGAGGCTGAGCATATTAGTGTGGAATCATCCACATATTGGATACAGGTGGCTTGAGGTAATACAGAGTGTAGGTCGTTAGTAAAAATAGAAAAGAGAAGAGAACCCAATATGGAGCCTTGAGGGCCACCAAGAGCAATTGGTAGGTGGGAAGACAAGTTATTCTCCCATAGTACAGCCTGTTGCCTGTTATTTAAATAGGACTGGAACCATTGTATAGCAAGTGGATCCAGTGGGATGTTGGTAAGTATGTTTATGAGTAGCTGGTGGTTGACCATGTCGAAGGCTTTTGACAGATCAATGAAGAGGGCTGAGGATAGAGTGCTGATATTACGTTTTTTGTTAATGACATCGGTGAAGGAAAGAAGAGCAGAAGAGGTGCTGTGAAATGGTCTGAATGCATGTTGGCAAGTAGCTAGTAGGTTGTTTGCTAGGAGGTGGTTTAATAGCTGTTCATGAACGCACTTCTCCATGATTTTAGCCAGAGGGGATAATATGGCTATAGGCCTATAGTTAGAAAAATCTTTGGAATTACCACCTTTATGCAGGGGGATAACATGTGAGATTTTCCAGATTGATGGAATAGTTCCTTCAGAAATAGTTCTGTTAATGAGGATGGATATCGGGTAGGCTATAGCTTTGGCTGCTTTTTGCGGGCATTCTGCAGGAAGTAGATCTGCAGAGAGGGTGGTGGGTTTAAGTTTCTTAATAAGGGTGCAGACACAGGATGTAGGAACGGGTTGGAAATGAAATATTGGGGGGCTATTAGGGATAATACTGGAAGGAGATGCAGTGTCAGGGGATAGCTGATTGGCCAAACATTGAATGGTGTCTGTGAAGAAAGTGTTAAAAGAATTGGCAATTTGGTTAGAGCTGTGGAGATTGGAGCCTGAGGGGGTGGGTGGAATTGAGCGACCTGGGTGCAAGAGTTTATTTATACCTGACCAGAATTTTTTAGGTTTATTTTTGGTGGGTTTGTTGGAGGTGGCAGTAAAAGTTTCTTTTATCTGACAATATGGCTTTTTTAGCTTTGTTTCTTAATTGTCTAAATTTTAGTTGATCCACCAGGTTTTTGGTTGTACGCCAGCTAGCCTAGAGTTTGTTTCTATGGAGGATTTTTTGTTTGGTAGTTTTGGTGAGCCAAGGGGCTGGTTTAGACCTACTTCTTACTATACGAGTTGGGGCATGGTAGTCTAGAATGGTTAAAAATTTAGAGTTAAAATATTTAACAGATTTTTCTAATGGTAGGTGTTTCAGGGGTGACCAGTCGCAAGCTGCAAGTTCTTTTTGAAAGCTGTCAGGGTTAAAATTTTTATTACATCTTATTTTCTTATATATGGTTGGGTTTGGGGTTATCAGTCTTATACCTGATTAAGAAGGTGAGTGAGTGACCACTTATATCTTCTGGCAGGGTCCCTACTTTGTAAGATTGGTTTTGACTGTTTGTGAGAATCCAATCTAGGGTGCTGTCATTATTATTATGTTTACTGGTTCTATTGAGGACTGTAATGGTTTCTGTAAAACCGTGTAGATTGATGTGGGTAGAAGGCTGTTCTGATATGCAAGACATCCAGTTTATATTAAAGTCACCAAGAATTATGGTTTCTCGTGGGTAGGTGGTGAACAGCCTACTTAGGATAGCTTCTAAGGTGTTGATATTGTTGCTTGGGGGAAGGTAAATACAGATTATATAAATGGATTTACATTTGTTAAGTTGAACTTTAGAGAGAAGAATGTCTGGATTGCTAGTTAGGGGAGGTTTAGACTCAATGGAGGTGACTTGTAATTCATATCTATATAAGATAGCTACTCCTCTACCTTTCTTAGAGTTACGGTCAAGTCTCAGGATGTTGTAACTAGGGGGAATAACTGTAGTATCTTGTATGGTTGGTATGAGCCATGTTTCAGAGAGGCAGATGATGTCAAATGAATGTACATCCATGAGGACATGTAGGTGAGCAACTTTATTGTTTATGCTTCGAATATTGAGACGGGCTATCTGGAGAGAGTTGGAGGGTTTGTTGACCAGGTGTGCATTAGTAGAATATGGGGTGCTAGGCTTGATAGAAGTGGTAAAATTTGGACCAGGGTTTGGGTGTATATCACCATCAATTACGGAGTGTACCTGTATTGCCAGAGTGAGTATTAAACATTTACATGTTAGGTTCTGGGGTTTTCTAGCTCTAGGGCTGTAGTATGTGATGTGAGTGAGTCTATGAAATTTGGATGATAAATACTTTGGTGGACAGGATGTGTAATTGTGGCTATGAGGGATGATGAGTGTTGGTGTGGAGGTTTGTTTCATGGGGTTATGAAAGTGCAGGTAGTTGAGGTGTTCATAGAAAGTAAGTAGATAGGGTATAGCTAAAATAGGTAGAAGTAATCGTAGGAGTAAGGGTTTAAAGTGCATATAGGTAGTGTTAGGTGACAATGTAGAAGTGTACTGTGTAGGTAAGTATACAGGGATGGGTGCTGATAGATATTAAATAGTGGGAGGTAGGCTGCAGAACTTTAAGGGGTTGGTCTATGTGACTGCTTGTACTGACAGGGGTGCGGTTAGTGTGTATAAATGTAGGAGCACTGGGGCGGGCGGTATTTGGTGGCAGGGTAGGGGAGGGGAGTGAGTCCATAGAGCGGAGCAGGTACAGCCACAGAAGGAGTGAGCCCTAGGAGAACAATCAGTGGAGAGCTGTTTGTTAAGGTAAGTGTAAGGTGCAGAAAGGTGGGAGATGTTAGCCTTCATAGTACGGATAGAGGAAGTACAGCTAACTGATACAGAGTAAGAAGATATAGGGATAGAGTAGGGCTATAACTCTACGAGCTGGAGATACTATGTTCCTGAGAGAAGAGTTTCAAGACAGAAAGATAGTTTTAGGACAAAGGTGCCACCTAGTGGCCAATGTCGATTTAGCTACAATAGTTCCCTTTAAGAGGTAGTAGGCATTGGAATTGGAATTTGAGGAGGAGGGAAGAATATTATGTATTTACAAGGGTATAGGAGAGAAAAAGGGCTAGGAAGGAGAAAAGTATGGTAGTGGTTGCTGGACGCCCTAGCAGAGGAGTATACTTTAAGAGCTACAATAAATTATACAATGTTACTTCTGTATAACACATACTTTCTTCAGTTGTATTGTTCTTGAGGGGTTGTTTCACAGGGCGAGAGAAGAGGGAAATCCTTGGTTTGGGGTGAAGATGGCAGCTAGTGGTAAAAGGTTGCTGGCCAACAGGACAGGGCAGGTCCACAGTTTTAGTGCCTTACGAGCAGGTAGGGCAATTTCTTCAGTTGTATTGTTCTTGAGGGGCTGTTTCACAGGGCAAGAGAAGAGGCAAATCCTTGGTTTGGGGTGAAGACGGCAGTTAGTGGTAAAAGGTTGCTGGCCAACAGGACAGGGCAGGTCCACAGTTTTAGTGCCTTACGAGCAGGTAGGGCAATTTCTTCAGTTGTATTGTTCTTGAGGGGCTGTTTCACAGGGCAAGAGAAGAGGCAAATCCTTGGTTTGGGGTGAAGATGGCAGTTAGTGGTAAAAGGTTGCTGGCCCACAGGACAGGGCAGGTCCACAGTTTTAGTTACTTACGAGCAGGTAGGGCAATTTCTTCAGTTATATTGTTCTTGAGGGGCTGTTTCATGGGGCGCGAGAAGAGGCAAATCCTTGGTTTGGGGTGAAGATGGCAGTTAGTGGTAAAAGTTTGCTGGCCAACAGGACAGGGCAGGTCCACAGTTTTAGTGCCTTATGAGCAGGTAGGGCAATTTCTTCAGTTGTATTGTTCTTGAGGGGCTGTTTCACAGGGCGAGAGAAGAGGCAAATCCTTGGTTTGGGGTGAAGACGGCAGTTAGTGGTAAATGGTTGCTGGCCAACAGGACAGGGCAGGTCCACAGTTTTAGTGCCTTATGAGCAGGTAGGGCAATTTCTTCAGTTGTATTGTTCTTGAGGGGCTGTTTCACAGGGCGAGAAAAGAGGCAAATTCTTGGTTTGGGGTGAAGACAGCAGTTAGTGGTAAAAGGTTGCTGGCCAACAGGACAGGGCAGGTCCACAATTTTAGTGCGTGACGAGCAGGTAGGGCAATTTCTTCAGGTTGTATTGTTCTTGAGGGGCTGTTTCACAGGGTGAGAGAAGAGGAAAATCCTTGGTTTGGGGTGAAGATGGCAGTTGTGGTAAAAGTTTGCTGGACAACAGGGCAGGGCAGGACCACAGTTTTCGTGCCTTATGAGCAGGTAGGGCAATTTCTTCAGTTGTATTGTTCTTGAGGGGCTGTTTCACAGGGCGAGAGAAGAGGCAAATCCTTAGTTTGGGGTGAAGACGGCAGTTAGTGGTAAATGGTTGCTGGCCAACAGGACAGGGCAGGTCCACAGTTTTAGTGCCTTATGAGCAGGTAGGGCAATTTCTTCAGTTGTATTGTTCTTGACGGGCTGTTTCACAGGGCGAGAGAAGAGGCAAATCCTTGGTTTGGGGTGAAGATGGCAGTTAGTAGTAAAAGGTTGCTGGCCAACAGGACAGGGCAGGTCCATAATTTTAGAGCCTTACGAGCAGGTAGGGCAAATAAAATGTGTACACCGGAGCTGGGGACGCACAGCAGCCAAGGGATAGACCGGGGAATAAAGTGCTACATGCTGAAACAAAGCATTGTGTTCTAAACTGTTACATATAAAATAAGGCATATCACTACTAATTCTCTTGCTAAACATATATCAGACTGGTTCAGGACATATGTTTATGTTTAGAGTCATCCAGGTACCAGCTAAAAATATAAG
The DNA here is from genome assembly GCF_019279795.1 of Protopterus annectens. Classification (NCBI taxonomy): domain Eukaryota; kingdom Metazoa; phylum Chordata; order Ceratodontiformes; family Protopteridae; genus Protopterus; species Protopterus annectens. Next base: position 21,214,155 of record NC_056749.1, read on the forward strand.
AGGGGGTTATACTAATAATAGGCTGGAAGTAATGGAGTATGGGTGGATCTTACTATTAAAAGGCAACCATACATCTGGCTTGAATGTTGCAGTTAAGAGTAAAGCCCATTTTGAAACAGAAGCAAATGAAGTTGAAATTATTTATTTTATTTAAAAACAGTATTTATTAGTGTTATTTATATGTTTCTAAATGTTACTGAATGACATGTGATATTAACATTAGTTTTTTTTGTCTAACTTTAAGGTTTTATTAGCTTAACTGCAACTGAAATTGTACTGGGGGTTCTGTCTCATGGCTATTTTGAATGTAATATTTAAACTTGTTTGTTAATTTTGTCTTTGAATGAACAATGATGAAGGGAATTCATCCTGAAAGCTTTGTAGTTTTATTACACCTTTGGCATTCTTGGAGTCCTGTATTTATTTTTTCTTTAATACTACTATATCAGCAGTTTCCCAAACTAAATTGCTAGGTGTAATAATTGATAAAGTACAGTTTTGTACCTACCATAAATGTAGATGTTCGAGTGTTCACCCTGCTGCAGTCATCACACTTGGGTTATCCTGCCGTCAGGCGGTCCCGCAGTCGGCCCGAATTCCAAAGTCTTGGTCCGGCGTCGGTTGCTGTCGCTTCTTAACTGATGTCAGTGCACCAGGGGTATACAAGAGGCATCCAACACCATTTTCTTCAGTTTTTCTTGCCCCAGATGTCAGGTGCCCCCAATAGGTAAGCAAAATATATATATATATATATATATATATATATATATATATATATATATATATATATATATATATATATATATATATACATATATATATATATATATATATATATATATATATATATATATATATATATATATATATATATATATATATATATATATATATATATGTATACATATATATATATGTAGCTAGATAAAAATAAAACAATATCTTTAGGCAGAAGCAAATACACCACAGAGATTGTATAGGATACAGTGGTATAGATAAGTTCAGCTAGTACAGAGGGGATGGAGGGAGGGTAACCAGGACTGCAGCAGGGTGAACACTCGAACATCTACATTTATGGTAGGTACAAAACTGCACTATGTTCATCGTGTTACCCTGCTGCAGTCATCACACTTGGGTTGAATCCCAAAGCTAAGGATGGGAGGTGGAGTAAAACAGGGTTAGAAGAAGCTAGTAGGCCCTGCAAAACTGCAGTGGCAAAACCAGCTCTAGTCTTAGAATATAGAGGTAAGTTATAGTGTTTGGTGAAGGTGTGCACTGAACTCCAAGTTGCAGCTTCCAGAATATCCTTGGTTGGCACTCCCCTGAGAAAGGCTGCTGATGTAGCTGTAGCCCTGGTGGAGTGGGATCTAATGTTAGCAGGTACCAGTTTCCCATGATGCATGTAGCAGAAACATATGCAATGCCCTATCCATTTAGAAATGGTCTGTTTTGAGATAGCTTTTCCTTGTGATCCTGTAGCATAGGCTACAAAGAGCTGGTCAGTTTTTCTGAAAGCCTTGGTTTTATCCAAGTAGTAACGTAATTGCCTGTGAATGTCCAAAGAGTGCAGGAGTCTTTCTCCTTTGTTCTTGGGATTTGGGAAAAAGGTGGGCAAATGAATGGTTTGGTTTAGGGCCACACTGGATACCACATTTGGCATAAAGGAAGGATTAGTTCATAGAGAGACTCTGTCTTGATGAAAAATGAGGAAAGGCTCCAATGCCATTAGTGTCTGTAGCTCTGAGACTTTTCTAGCTGAAGTTATTGCTAGTAGCAGGGCAGTTTTCCATGAAAGAAATTTTAAATCAGCTGAAAAAGCTGGTTCAAAGGGCAGCAGTGTAAGCTTTTCCAGAACAAAGTTGAGATCCCAAGTAGGTGTTGATGCTCTCCTTGGTGGTCTTATGTTCTTAGCCCCTCTGAGCTACTGTCTTAGGAGTGGATGTGAGAATAAAGGAGGATCCGTGTTGTAATGAGCTGAAATTGCTGAGGCGTGGATCTTAACAGATGAAAAGGAAAGTCCTTTGTGCAACATCTCAGTTAAATATTGTAGAATCTGAGGAATGTTTGGATCAAGTGGATTTTGGCCTTTAGCCTGGTTCCAGGCGCAAAATCTTTTCCATTTGTCTGAATAGGTTTTCCTGGTGCTGGGCCTCCTGGCCTCCAGAATGACATCCATAACAGCTTTGGATAGAGGTGTTGGCTGGTTGTTTAGGTAATTTGCCATGCAGCCAGGTTTAAAGTCTTGAGCTGGCTGTGTAGAATCTGATTGTCTCGTTGGGTGAGCAGGTGAGGAATCTGTGGTAAAATCCATGGTGGGCCGTGGGCCATGTTCCTTAGAATTGGATACCAATGCTGGCATGGCCAGTCTGGTGCAATGAGTATCATTTGTGGCCTCTCTAATCTGACTTTCAGCAGTACCTTTGCTAGAAGAGGCAGTGGAGGAAAGGCATACACTGTAAATGTTTTCCAACTGAATGAGAGGGCGTCCACTTTCCAAACTTGTGGATGGAATGTCCTTGTGCAAAATTTTTGAAGTTGATAGTTTTGGGGGCTTGCAAACAGATCTATGTCTGGGTGTCCCCATTTTTGAGCTATCATTGCAAATACTTGTGGATCTAGTTTCCACTCGTGTGGATCCATGATGTTTCTGCTTAGGTCTTCTGCCAATGTGTTTTTCTTTCCTGGCAGGAATTGTGCTTGTAATTGAATCTGGTAAGACAGTGCGGTGTTCCACAAGGTCATTGCTTGCCTGCATAGAGGGTAGGAATGTGTGCCCCCTTGCTTATGTACCACATTACTGTGGTATTGTCCGTCTTTATTATTAGTTGTCCTGGGTGTAAGAGGTCCTTGAAAGCTGTTAGGGCATTCTGTACTGCTAGCATTTCTTTTGGATTGATATGCAGATGCCTCTGATCTGTAGTCCATTTGCACTGAATGCACTGTCCTGCCATGTGTGCTCCCCAGGCATAGTCCGATGCATCTGTTGTCATAGTTTGCCTGGCTGTGGGTAAGGTGAAAGGCTGACCCTTGTTGAGGTGACATGCCTGCGCCCACCATAGAAACTCCTGTTGAAGGCAGGGAATGAGTGGTATCATTGTTTCCAAGCTGTGGCTGTGCTGAGTCCATGCGCTCATCAGGTACCATTGTAATTTCCTCATATGCAGTTTTGCAAATGGCATTAGTAGTATGCAAGATGCCATGAACCCCAAGGCCTGCAGAATTTTTCTTGCAGGGAGTTGGGTTTTTGTTGCCATTATTTTGAAATACTGAGTCAGCTGTTGTTGCTTGTCTGGCGTGAGATAAGCCATCTGGGCCATTGTATTCAAGCTGGCACCCAGGAATATTATGTTTTGTGAGGACACTAATAGTTTTGATTTCTTTTCGTTTACTGTGTACCCTAGGCAACTTAGAAGGTGTTTGACAAATGCCAGATGCTTTAAAAGAATGTCCTTGCTTTCTGCTTGAATAAGGCAGTCGTCCAGGTATGGGTATATTTGAATTCCTCTTTGTCTGCAGTATGCAATTACTGGTGCCAGGCATTTTGTGAAGACCCTGGGCGCAGTAGATAAGCCAAAGGGCAGTGCAGAGAATTGATAATGCGTTGAACGTGTAATGAAACGGAGGTATCTTCTGCAATTTTGTCTGACAGGGACATGCAGGTATGCCTCCTTGAGGTCCAACGTTACAAGCCAAGCATTCTTGCCCAGCATGGCAAGAAGCTGCTGTAGTGTTATCATCTTGAATTTTGGTACCTGCAGATAGGTGTTCAGAATTGAAAGATCCAGAATGGGTCTCCATGCTTTGTCCTTTCTTGGGACTAGAAAGAGTCTGGAGTAAAATCCTTGTCCTTGCTCCTGTGTAGGTACCTGTTGAATGGCTCTCATGTCCATGAGAGCTGTAATTTGTTTTTGTGCCTCTGCCGATTGATTTGGTGGCAGGTTTGATATTCCTTTTATCCTTGGTAAGGTATGAAAGTGGAATCTGTATCCTTGAGAGACAATGTTTAGGACCCATTTGTCTTTTGTGATGATGTGCCAGTTGTCTGCAAAAAATGCTAATTTTCCTCCCAAGGGAGCTGCCAGGAGAGATTTGCTTGGTAGTTTGAGGATTGAGTCATTGTGTTTGTCTTCTGCTAGCTTGGGGCCTGTCTTCTCCTCCTTTCTGGGTAGCAGTACCCCATTGGCGAGGTTTGTAAGGGCCTTGTGACTGACCTCTTCTGCCCCTTGAGCGTCTGTATTTGTCCCTCTGTGATCTGTCAGAAGTTGGAAAGGACCAGTTTTTGTTGGCCAATTTCTGCTGAAACGAGGGGGTTGTACCTGCAAAAAATCCTTGACAGTCTGCATTGCCTTATCTTTCATTTTCTTTAAAACCTCTTCTGCTTTGACACCAAATAATACATCCTGCTGTAAAGGTGCATCCAATAATTTTGCTTTAACATGATCAGGAAGGGTTTGTTCTTTTAACCAAGCATGTCTACATATGACAGAGCCAGTAACAGCTGCTCTACAGGAAGCTTCCAATGAATCAAATCCGCATTGTAAAGTATGTTTGCCCACCTGTTCAGCTGCATGCAACAGATCCTGCATTTCCTTAAATTCAGACTGTTCAGTATGTGTGCTCATTTTTTGTTTTAATTGAGACATTAGGAATTGCTGATATTTCAGCATGTGAAACTGACAATTTAATGCTCATAGCCAGAGTTGCTGAGGTGTATATTTTCTTTCCCCATCTATCTAGGGCTCTGGAATCCCTTTCAGAGGGCACAGGATTTTTAGCCATAGAAGCTTTAGCTCCCTTAGGACCCTGGGAAATTGTTTCTAGGTCAGCCACAGGGCTTTTATTAAGGAATTTGTGTGAGTCAGGTACTCTGTAGTATCTGTCTGGTTTTGCTGGAGCAGGAGGTAGAGAGTCTGGATTTAGACTAGACTCCAAGTAAACGTCATCCACAATATCTAAAACTTGAGGGATAGCAAGAGGTCTGTGCTGGGGTAGAAAAAGGAACTCTCTGAGCCTTTTCTTAGAATCAGAGTAGTCCTGGCCTTCCCAGTGGAAATGTTCCCTCATGGTATGTAAAGTTTCCCCAAAGGAATAGTCTTCAGGAGGAGATGCTGAGGGAATAGAGTCTTCAGCATCAGAGTCTTCATAAGGTGGAAAAGTGTAATCCTTTTCCTCAGAAGAATCTGAGGAAATTGAAACCTGGTCAGAGGAAGCATAATCCTCCTCTTGTCTTGGTCTTTTATCAGGAGGGGGATGGGAACCCCTGATTAGGGTAATCAAATCTTCAGCCATCTTAAGCATCTGTTTCTTAGGCATGGGACCTTGAACTGTAGACTGATGTACAGTCTTCTTTGGTTTTAAAGGAGTTTTAAGCTTGGCATAAGATTTAATGGTGAGTGTAGTCAATCTGAAGACACCTTCTGCAACCGAAGGTGTTTCCACTGCACCGGGGTCTACTTCTGCTCCGGTGTCGGAAGGACCTAATGAAGATGGCTGCGTCGGCCTAGTAGACTCCGCTTGAGAATCCGCAGCTGTCTGGGGTTCCAGTTCTGCGGTCGTCAGGGGCTGGGCTGCGTAGGCGCCTCACTGAAAACCGGAGAACCGGCGACAGGCCCAGCAGAGGCCTCGGAATCTGGCTTGTTCCTAGGCTGCCTGTCCTTATCCTTGCATTTTTTATGCATGCCAGTCGTTGGCTGCTCCGACGGCATGATATAATTAAATTTCCTACCAAAGTAATGCTGTGCGAAGTAAAAACAGCGTTTGACAGTTCGTTTATTAAACCTAGCACAAAACCAACAACCTGTGACGTTGTGGTCTGGGCCTAGACAAGGAATACAATAGGAATGGAAGTCCTTATGAGGTATTTGCTTCCCACAAGAAATGCAATTGTTAACTTTTTCTGACATCGGACTGAGGCAAGAAAAGGTTCCCCAACGGGGTACTTAGCTTTATTGAAGACTTCGGACTGAAATTCGAATCGAAAATCTCAGGAGTCGGCCGACCGGCACTTGCGAACTGCTTCTGCTTCGGGCACCGCGTGGCAAGAAAGACTGAAGAAAATGGCGTTGGATGCCTCTTATATACCCCTGGGGCACTGACATCAGGGAAGAAGCGACAGCAACCGACGCCGGACCAAGACTTTGTAATTCGGGCCGACTGCGGGACCACTTGACGGCAGGATATCCCAAATGTGATGACTGCAGCAGGGTAACATGATGAACATCAACATAAATTTGACAAACACCTATCACAAGCCATCAAAAACACAACATATAAAACTAGGCTCTCTTTACAGAATCAAACCTTGCCTCATGTCTACTACTAGACAAGAAATTGCCGGAACCTTACTATATGCCTTCCCCTATATTCACTAACTTAAAGAAAATGGAATTAGCAAAACCTGAGGCTTGCTATAATAAAATAGCTAAGTTTGCTATAAACACCCCTCATCGAACCCAACACTGCAAGGCCTTACGACAACTTAACTGGTCAGAACTACCCCACTACTTAACTTTCACCCATCTCACTACCGCCACAAATTCATTCACCAACCAGACAAATCCCCTGCCCTCCAACAACTGCTCCACCCCTACACTAACACACAAGTCTTCCGCTCCTCAAATATATCCCTCTTACATATTTCCAACTCTAACAATACTGTTGGTGACTCTCTACTCCAACCATGTTTCCAAAATTTGGAATGCCAGTCTACAGCCTAGCTTATTTACTGTTAACCTAACTCACTTCAAGAAACTACTCAAGGAATACCCGAGTAAAAACTGACTTTGCTCATGTTCCACCCCTGGCTAACTCCTAAGCTTCCTAGCTTTCTTATTTCCCCATCTACACTCCATCCACTTTATGTCTAACTCCTGTAAAATAAATCTTCTGCCACCCAATACTCCCCCCTTACAAATTACTTAGTTTAAGCCTACCTTTTCACTTTCCAGCCCCTAATACCATTAACATCCACCCCCCCCCTCATCTTCTCAATCTACCCACCTTTCCTTTTCTTGCTCCATATCCCTATACCTTTCTTCTACTAATTAAACTAAATCTTACTCTCTCCTTCTAGTCCTGGAAATATCCTTAACTCTTATCTACCTATGTCAGTTGCTATTCTGCAGCATTGATCATTCTGATATAAGCCTATTTATATGCTCTGTTCATCAATGTAAACATTCCAACATTTGAAAGCTTGTCTGTATATTAATATACAAGATGCCTGGATTCCTCACTATGTAAAATAATCTATCCTCTAACCTATGTGAAATCAGGAATTTATGTCCTTACTATTAACATTTCCCAATGTCATTTTTTTGTAATTTTACTACTGCTGTAATTTGTTGTACATTTTGTATACTTTGTATTGTTGTATTCCAGCATCATTGTTAGTTGTTAATTATTGTGGAGCTTTTCTCTCTGGGTCTCTCCACTGAAAATGGGCTGTGTTCCCAGTTGTACTTCCCTGGTAAACAAATGATAAATAAATAATACAACTCAGAAATCACCACCTATACCAAATTCTGACCTCTACTCAAACAATTACTATTATGACAAAATACTTGCAAGTGGCACAGATCACAAATGTAACCAAGCCAAACTCACCTACCCTCTAACTCCCTCTTCTCCCCCTCTCAACCGTACCTGCTCCAAACCTAGGAAATGTATAATATGTAAACACATACACAGTATTGTCTGCTAATGCATGCCTCTGCTTCTGGTACAGCCAACCTTTAACCTTCTTATACATTGTCACTGTTTCACATTTTTGTTTTCTACACCTCATGGATTGCTTAATGTGAATGCTGTAATTCCTTATTGACTGTGAACCAATTCTCAACATCTGCTGTTACGTTATTACCTCTAGATGAAAAAATGTCTTTTTATAATTTTTGTAAATTCATCAGCTGTGATTAGTGCTCTACTCTGGTTAATGAGCAAATAAGCAAACATACATGTATACATGTATATAAGTAAATAAATAAGTAAGCAAGTCTGATACCAACTTTAACATAAACAAACTTTTAATGCTAGGTGCTAACCCCATCACATCGAAAAAAACTGTGTATGGCCCCTTTACACATCAGGGTTTGCAGCTTAGATTTTCCTGGAAAAGGTAATGGCCAACAACAGCAGTGTCTTCCAAGGCAAAAATCTTAAAGTTGTTGAACTAGCTAGTTCAAAAGGAAGCAAACTCAAGAAGAGAGATGAGCCTCCTCTGGTGCCCCAGGTGAAAAATGTTTTAAGACCTGCCTAACTAGTCTGCTCCAGTTGCATATAGAGCTAAATTCCAGACTATGGACAGGCATATCAAGTGCTTGCTGGTTCAAGAATGGTGTGTGGGTGTGTCCATCCTGGAGGAGGGGTAATGGTCTCTGCCAGTGGTTGTGCCCATCTTGAAGGAAGGGATGGTGGTCTCTGACACAGCCTCCATTGCAAAGGGTAGGCATATCAGGATGTGGGAGCTACTGCAGGGGGAACATGGGAGCTCTTGGAACATGTAGGACGACATCCATGTGTGAATAAAATGATAAAAATTGTCCATGCAGTGGCACAAACACTTATGTCACCACCAGGGGAGGGGTTAGGTTTTTCATATTAAAACAGTCCACATAGCTAGTATGATGGTAACTGTACAAACAACCCCATTGTCAACCTGTATAATGATCACAGTGAATGGCTGTCGTTCCAGGGGACCTGGGAATGTGGGACTCCCCCATCACTGGTAAACAAATGGAATCCAGTAGGGGGAGGTCAGATAGCAGCCAGAGAAGGGAGAAAAACAAAATGGTAACTTGCTTAACTGTTGAGTTGGATGCTAAGGTGGGATCCATGATAATTTGTTCCATGGTTTTTCATATTAGACTATCCAAACAACTGACAAATGTACTTTAAATAGTAAAATAAAATAAACTACCTTTGAAATGTTTAGCTAGGCATTTCAGTACAACAGATGGATGGAAATTTTACATTCAGCCAAGTAAGACTTCCTAATGGAGGGTTTACTGGTATTTGCAAAATGCGCACCACTTCAGTGGACAACTGGTGCATGAAAGGAACTAGGCTGAACTCATCCATGCAGCTACCTACAAACGTTTCAGACTTTAGAGTACTAGGACTCTTTCATGCCATGTTAAAAGTCTGCAGACATTTGAGAGAGGTAATAATATAGCTCCTCTTTGATAATTTAGACTAGATGGTAGAACCAGATTTGTATTAGTCATACTGTGGCTATTAACACGAGTCCTGCATTTCCTTTCTCTCGTTCTTTTAGACATACCCTTAGAAGGAAAAGAAATGATAGGAATAAATGCAGCAGTTCTTGCCCCAGTGGACAGGGAAGACATTTGCTACAAAGGAAAACATTAATTCATATGTGCAGTAAATAGAAACATCACAGCCCCAGTCATAGGAAAGGAAAACATTCATTCATCTGTGCGGTAAAGTACAGTTTTGTACCTACCATAAATGTAGATGTCCGAGAGGTATGCATCTGCAGTCCTAACATATGGGTTGTCCTGCCTCAGGCAGCCCTTTGGTCGGCCGGATTCCAAAGTCTGGGTCTGGCCTCGGCTGATGTCGCACTTCACCCGACGTCATAGCTGCTGTTTGTTGGGTATAAAGGCATCAGCCGACGCCATTTTCCTCAGTGTTTCTTGCCCCAGATGCCAGGTGCCCTCTAGGAAGGCTAAATTTGGATAAATGCAAATAATTCCAAACAGTAGAGAGCAAACAATATGAAAATATATATATATATACATATATACAAACAAATACACCATAATAGATTCCCCCAGCTAGCTAAAAGAGGGGTAAATACCCTAGAAATACCACAGAGGGGAAGGAGGGTGGGTAATCCTGACTGCAGATGCATACCTATCGGACATCTACATTTATGGTAGGTACAAAACTGTACTATGTCCTTCAAGGATGCATCTGCAGTCCTAACATATGGGTAGAATACCATAGCCAAACTGGGGGAGGAGGCACTAAGATAAAGATGGTGTAGTTAAGATCCCTTGCAAAACAGCAGTTGCAAAACCTGCTCGGGATCTAGAGTATAAGGGTAGATTATAATGCTTGGCAAATGTATGCACGGAGCTCCAAGTAGCAGCTTCTAAAATGTCTTTAGTAGCCACTCCTCGTAGGAAAGCTGTAGTGGTGGCTGTAGCTCTTGTGGAATGAGGTCTGATATTATCAGGAATTGTCTTTCCATGAAAAGAATAGCAAAATCGAATGCAATTTCCTATCCATTTTGAGATTGTCTGTTTTGAAATTGCTTTTCATTGCATTCCTGTTGCATATGCTACCAGAAGTTGGTCAGTTTTTCTGCTGGTCTTAGTTCTGTCCAGATAGTAGCGTAATTGTCTGTGTACATCCAAGGTATGTAGCAGTCTTTCCCCCCTGTTCTGTGGGTTGGGGAAGAATGTAGGTAAATGAATCGCTTGGTTCAATGATACTCTGGAGACCACTTTTGGCATAAAGGTAGGGTTAGTTCTCAGAGAGACTCTGTCCTGATGAAAGATAAGGAAGGGTTGTACTGCCATTAATGCCTGTAACTCAGATACCCTTCTTGCTGAAGTAATTGCTAGCAGGAAAGCAGTTTTCCAAGACAAGAATTGTAATTCTGCTGTTGCTGCTGGTTCAAAAGGGGGAAGTGTTAACTTTTCCAGCACAAAGTTGAGATCCCATGTAGGTAAAGGTGGTTTCCTTGGAGGTTTTACATTTTTGATTCCTCTCAAGAATTGCCTGAGTAGAGGATGAGAGAAGACAGGAGGATCCATGCTGTATTCTGCAGAAATTGCTGATGCATGAATCTTAATGGAGGAGTAAGACAGGCCATTGTGGAACAGCTCTGCTAAATATTCCAGGATGTGTGCTATGTTTGCCAATGAGACATTTTCTCCCTTTGCTGCACTCCAAATGAGGTATCTTTTCCACTTGGCTGAATAAGTTTTCCTTGTGGAGGGTCGGCGTGCCTCCAGGATAATGTCCTTAACCCTCTGAGATAAACCTGGGTTATTTTGTTTTATGCAATATTCCAAGCAGCTAGCTGCAGTGTTTTCAAGTTTGGATGTAGGATCTTGTAGTTGTCCTGTGTTAGTAGTAAGGGGCATAGAGGTAGTGGCCATGCGTGTGTCCGAGACATGCTCCTCAGTAGCGGGTACCAATGTTGCCTCGGCCAGTCTGGAGCTATCAGAATTACCCTTGGCTGATCCTCTCTGATCTTCAGTAGAACTTTGTACATCAAAGCAAGAGGTGGAAATGCATATGCTATCAGGTTTTTCCAGCTGAAGGAAAGGGAGTCCACCCTCCAAGCAAGTGGGTGGTATGCTCTTGTGCAGAATTTCTTCAATTGGTGGTTGTGTGGGGAGGCGAACAGGTCTATCTGTGGTAGTCCCCATTTCTTTGTTATGGCTTTGAAGATATCTGGATGCAGCATCCATTCGTGAGCATCTGTGGTAGTTCTGCTTAAGGTGTCTGCTAGAGAATTTTCTTTTCCTGGTACAAATCTGGCCTGAAGTTGAATGTTGAGATTCAGGGCCACATTCCACAGGTCCATTGCCATCCGGCATAGAGGATATGAATGTGTACCTCCCTGTTTGTTGATGTACCACATGACTGTGATATTGTCCGTCCTTATCAGCAGATGACCCTGTTGAAAGAGTGGTCTGAATGCCTGGATCGCATGTTTCACTGCCAGCATCTCCTTTAGATTTATGTGTAGATTCAGCTGGTCTTGGGTCCATAGGCCTTGTATACACTTGTCCACCATATGTGCCCCCCATCCTAGGTCTGAGGTGTCCGTGGTGATGGTTTGGTTTGGATGAGGTTTGTGGAAAGGCAATCCTCTGTTCAACTGACAGGCCTGAGCCCACCACAGGAATTCTTGCTTCAGGCATGGAATTATTGGAATCTGGGCTTCTAGACTGTGCTTGTGTTGAGACCATACATTCCTTAGGTACCATTGCAACTTCCTCATATGCAGCCTGGCATGCGGAACCAATATTATGCAGGATGCCATGTAACCCAGGGCTTGCAGGACTTTCCTTGCAGTAAGCTGAGTTTGTGTTGTTAATGTCATGAAGTAGACTGGTAGTTGCTTTTGTTTTTCTTCTGTGAGAAAAGCCATTTGAGTTGATGTATCCAGTTCTGCACCCAAGAATGTTATCCTTTGGGATGGTACTAGTCTTGACTTTTGCATGTTGACTGTGTATCCCAAGGCTTGCAACAGTTGTATGACATTTTCCAAATCTTTTGTTAATTTTTCCTTGTTGTCCGCTTGTATTAGGCAGTCGTCCAGGTATGGGTAAATTTGAATTCCCTGAAGCCTGCAATGAGCAATTACTGATGCCAGGCATTTCGTGAATACTCTGGGCAGTAGATAAGCCAAAGGGCAATGCTGAGAATTGATAATGCTCTGATCCTCCAAGAAATCTGAGGTGTCTTCTGCAATCTGGTCATATAGGGACGTGCAGGTATGCCTCCTTGAGATCTAGAGTCACCAGCCAAGACTCCTTGCCCAGCATGGGAAGAAGTTGCTGGAGGGTCAGCATTTTGAATTTTGGAACAATGAGATATGTGTTCAGTGCGGACAAGTCGAGAATAGGTCTCCATTGATTTTCTTTTCTTGGTACAAGGAAGAGACTGGAGTAAAATCCTTGGCCTTGCTCCATAGGCGGTACCTTTTCTATAGCTCTCATCCTTAGTAAGTTGTTGATTTGTCTTAGAGCGTCTGTTTTTTGGCTTGGTGGTAGGTTTGGCATTCCTCTCTTTTTTGGTAGAGTGTGGAAGTGAAACCTGTAGCCCTTGTCTATTGTTTGTAAAGTCCATTTGTCTCCTGTAATGTAATGCCAGTTGTCGGAAAATAAGGCTAGCTTTCCGCCCAAGGGTGCTTCCAGTTGTTCCCTGGTAGGCAGAACCAGAGCCAAGTCATTGTGTCTGCCCTGTGGAAGTGGTTGTAGTTGAATCTGTGGCACTACTTCTGTGGTTGGTAGGTTGCCACTGACGTCCCCTGTAGGCACCCCTAGACTGACCTCTGCCTCTTGGGCGTCTATTTCTGCCTCTCTGTGCTCTGGAGTTGTCTGGAAAGGACCAATTCTTCTAAGGCCAATTTCTGCTAAACCTCGGAGGCTGGACCTGTAAGAAATCCTTGACTGTTTGGACAGATTTTGCTTTTTCTTCCACCTTCTTTATAACCTCCTGTGCAGGGGAGCCAAACAAACTTTGTTTCTCCATGGGAGCATCTAGGAGTTTTGACTTAACATGGTCTGGTAAGGATTGTTCTTTTAACCAGGCATGCCTTCGAATCACTGTTCCAGTCATAGCTGATCTAAAGGAAGCCTCCAGTGCATCATAGCCACATTTTAAGAAATGGTTACTGACCTGCTGAGAGTTATGTACCAAATCCTGAAGGGACTTGCGGTCTATAGGTTCAGGAGAGGACAGTTTTTTATTTAGCTGGTCTAACAAAAATTCCTGGAACTGAATCATGTGAATTTGACAGTTTAAGGCCCTGGCCGAAAGAGTAGCAGAAGTAAAAACCTTTTTACCCCATCTCTCTAATGCTCTAGATTCCCTTTCAGACGGAAGAGGGTTTTTGGTAGAGGCAGCTGCCACACCTTTAGGGCCCTGTGAAATGGTTTCAGGGTCTGCAACAGGAGCCTTATACAAATGGTTGTGTGTGTCTGGAACCCTATATTATCTGTCAGGCTTGGCAGGGGCTGGAGGAAGAGAATCAGGGGCAGTACAGGCATCATTATATGCATCATCAACAACTGTTAGTACTGGAGGAATGGCTAAAGGCCTATGTTGTGGTAAGTGTAAAAAAGTCCTTAGCCTTTTCCTTGAATCTGAAAAATCCTGGCCCTGCCATTGGAAGTGTTCCCTCATAGCATGTAAGGTTTCCCCAAAGAAAATTCTTCAGGAGGAGAAGCAGAAGGAATGGAGTCTTCTGCATCAGAATCCTCATAAGGAGAATATGGGCCTTCGTGAGGGTCTGAGTCATCCGAGGAATAGTCTGTAGAGACAGGTTCGGGGGGTTCAGTCCTAGGCCTCTTATCTGGAGGGGCTGAGAGGCCCTGTCTGGGTGAGGTTGGGATCCCCTGATCAAAGAAATGAGATCCTCAGCCAGGCTGAGTATTTGGGAACTAGAGGTAGGCCTATGTGAGGGAGTTTTAGCAGGTAAGGCCTTAGAAGATTTAGCTGCTTTAGCCCTGGCAAAAGCCTTGATAAGACATAGAAGCAGGGGTCTAGCAGCCCCACGTGCAGGGGTAGATATGTCTAAAGGAATAGTGTCTGACAAATCCTGGGTGCCTGCTTCTGTAGCAGTAAATTCAGTAGCAGATTCAGCCATGCTCTGTGAGGCCTCGGCTATCGGAGGCATGCTTTGGCGAAGGAAGAACCGAGGGCTCGGTTTCAGCGAAACCGAGACACTCGGTTGGCCTAACCGTGGTTTCAGCGAAACCGCGGACCGCGAGTGTCGGTCCTTTTCCTGCGTTTTAACTAATTGTGTAGTCGGAGTCTCCGGCGGCATTTTGTATGCAAAAGCGGGACCAAAAACTCCTCTGCAAACTCCGACCGACGTCTAAGCGTCCGTCGGTTGAAGGAAGCACAGGCTAGACAAGCTGATACGTCGTGGTCTGGGCCTAAGCAAGGAAGGCAGTAAGAGTGGAAATCCTTATGAGGTATTTGTTTCCCACAAGTTAAACAATTATTTACTTTGTCTGACATCGGCTGAGGCAAGAAAGAATCCCCAACGGGGTACTTAGCTTTTTAGAAGTCTTCGGTAGTAGAAATCTCTGGATCTGACTGACTGGCACTTGCGAACAGCTTCTGCTTCGGGCACCGCGCGGCAAGAAAGACTGAGGAAAATGGCGTCGGCTGATGCCTTTATACCCAACAAACAGCAGCTATGACGTCGGGTGAAGTGCGACATCAGCCGAGGCCAGACCCAGACTTTGGAATCCGGCCAACCGAAGGGTTGCCTGAGGCAGGACAACCCATATGTTAGGACTGCAGATGCATCCTTGAAGGACATCTAGGGACTCACAGCCTCAGTCATAGAAAGGAAACCATTCATTCATCTGTGCAGTAAATAGGGACATCACAGCCTCAGTCATAGGAAAGGAAAACATTCATTCATCTGTGCAGTAAACAGGAACATCACAGACTCAGTCACAGGAAAGGAAAACATTCATTCATCTGTGCAGTAAATAGGAACATGACAGCCTCAGTCACAGGAAAGGAAAACATTAATTCATCTGCGCAGTAAATAGGGACATCACAACCTCAGTCATAGGAAAGGAAAACATTCATTCATCATCTGTGCAGTAAACAGGAACATCACAGCCTCAGTCATAGGAAAGGAAAACATTAATTAATCTGTGCGGTAACTAGGGACATCACAGCCCCAGTCATAGGAAAGGAAAACATTCATTCATCTGTGCGGTAACTAGGAACTCACAACCTCAGTCATAGAAAGGAAAACATTCATTCATTCATCTGTGCAGTAAATAGGGACATCACAGCCTCAGTCATAGGAAAGGAAAACATTAATTCATTCATCTGTGCAGTAAACAGGAACATCACAGCCTCAGTCATAGGAAAGGAAAACATTCATTCATCTGTGCAGTAAACAGGAACATCACAGCCTCAGTCATAGGAAAGGAAAACATTCATTCATCTGTGCAGTAAATAGGGACATCACAGCCTCAGTCATAGGAAAGGAAAACATTCATTCATTCATCTGTGCAGTAAATAGGGACATCACATGCCTCAGTCATAGGAAAGGAAAACATTCATTCATCTGTGCAGTAAATAGGGACATCACAGCCTCAGTCATAGGATAGGAAAAAATTCATTCATCTGTGCAGTAAATAGGGACATCACAGCCTCAGTCACAGGAAAGGAAAACATTCATTCATTCATCTGTGCAGTAAAAAGGAACTTCGTAGCATCAGTCATAGGAAAGGATCACATTCAGTCATTCATCTGTGCAGTAAATAGGGACATCACAGCCTCAGACAAAGGAAAGGAAAACATTCATTCATCTGTGCAGTAAATAGGGACATCACAGCCTCAGTCACAGGAAAGGAAAACATTCATTCATCTGTGCAGTAAATAGGAAAGTACAGTTTTGTACCTACCATAAATGTAGATGTCCGAGAGGTATGCATCTGCAGTCCTAACATATGGGTTGTCCTGCCTCAGGCAGCCCTTCGGTCGGCCGGATTCCAAAGTCTGGGTCTGGCCTCGGCTGATGTCGCACTTCACCCGACGTCATAGCTGCTGTGAATTGGGTATAAAGGCATCAGCCGACACCATTTTCCTCAGTGTTTCTTGCCCCAGACGCCAGGTGCCCTCTAGGAAGGCTAAATGTGGATAAATGCAAATGATTCCAAACAGTACAGAGCAAACAATATAAGCATGTATATACATATATACAAACAAATACACCATAATAGATTCCCCCAGCTAGCTACAAGATGGGCAATACCCTAGGAGTACCACAGAGGGGAAGGAGGGTGGGTAATCCTGACTGCAGACGCATACCTCTCGGACATCTACATTTATGGTAGGTACAAAACTGTACTATGTCCTTCAAGGATGCATCTGCAGTCCTAACATATGGGTAGAATACCATAGCCAAACTGGGGGAGGAGGCACTAAGATGATTATGGTGTAGTTAAGATCCCTTGCAAAACAGCAGTTGCAAAACCTGCTCGGGATCTGGAGTATAAAGGTAGATTATAATGCTTGGCAAATGTATGCACGGAGCTCCAAGTAGCAGCTTCTGTCTTTGGTAGCCACTCCTCGCAGGAAAGCTGTAGTAGTGGCTGTAGCCCTTGTGGAGTGAGGTCTGATGTTTTCTGGAGTTGTCTTTCCATGAAAAGAGTAACAAAATCTAATGCAATTTCCTATCCATTTTGAGATTGTCTGTTTTGAAATTGCTTTTCCTTCCATTCCTGTTGCATATGCTACCAGAAGCTGGTCAGTTTTTCTGTTGGTCTTGGTTCTGTCCAGATAGTAGCGCAATTGCCTGTGCACATCCAAGGTATGTAGTAGTCTTTCCCCCCTGTTCTGTGGGTTGGGGAAGAATGTTGGTAGGTGGATTGCTTGGTTCAATGATACCCTGGAGACCACTTTTGGCATAAAAGTAGGGTTAGTTCTCAAGGACACTCTATCCCGATGGAAGATAAGGAAGGGCTGTACTGCCATTAATGCCTGTAATTCAGAAACCCTTCTTGCTGAAGTGATTGCAAGCAGGAAAGCAGTTTTCCAAGATAAGAACTGTAATTCTGCTGTTGCTGCTGGTTCGAAAGGGGGAAGTGTTAACTTTTCCAGCACAAAGTTAAGGTCCCATGTGGCAAAGGTGGCTTCCTTGGAGGCTTTACATTTTTAATTCCTCTCAGAAACTGCCTGAGTAGAGGATGAGAGAAGACTGGAGGATCCATGTTGTATTCTGCTGAAATTGCTGATGCATGAATCTTAATGGAGGAGTAAGACAGGCCATTGTGGAAAAGTTCTGCTAAGTATTCCAGGATGTTAGCTATGTTTGCTAATAATACATTTTCTCCTTTTGCTGCACTCCAAATGAGGTATCTTTTCCATTTGGCTGAATAAGTCTTCCTTGTGGAAGGTCTGCGAGCCTCCAGGATAATGTCTTTAACCCTCTGAGATAAATCTGGGTTATTTTGTTTTATGTAATATTCCAAGCAGCTAGATGTAGTGTTTTCAAGTTTGGATGTAGGATCTTGTAGTTGTTCTGTGTTAGCAGTAAAGGAACTAGAGGTAGAGGCCATGCGTGCGTCCGAGACATACTCCTCAGTAGCGGGTACCAATGCTGCCTCGGCCAGTCTGGAGCTATCAGGATGATCCTTGGGTGATCTTCTTTGATCTTCAGTAGCACTTTGTGCATCAAAGGAAGAGGTGGGAATGCATATGCTGTCAGGTTTTCCCAACTGAAGGATAGGGAGTCCACCTTCCAAGCAAGTGGGTGGTATGTCCTTGTGCAGAATTTCCTCAATTGGTGTTTGTGTGGGGATGCGAACAGGTCTATTTCTGGTAGTCCCCATTTCTTTGTAATGGTTTTGAAGATGTCTGGATGCAGCATCCATTCGTGGGCATCCGTGGTAGTTCTGCTTAAGGTGTCTGCTAGTATATTTTCTTTTCCTGGCACAAACTTGGCCTGGAGTTGAATGTTGAGGTTCAGGGCCACATTCCACAGGTCCATTGCCATCCGGCATAGAGGATATGAGTGTGTGCCTCCCTGTTTGTTGATATACCACATGACTGTGGTGTTGTCCGTCCTTATCAGCAAATGACCCTGTTGAAGAAAAGGTCCGAATGTCTGAAGTGCCTGTTTCACTGCCAGCATCTCTTTTTGATTTATGTGTAGGTTCAGCTGGTCTTGTGTCCATAGGCCCTGTATACACTTGTCCACCATGTGTGCCCCCCAGCCTAGGTCTGAGGCGTCCTTGGTGATAGTCTGGCTTGGGTGAGGTTTGTGGAAAGGCAGTCCTCTGTTCAACTGACAGGCCTGAGCCCACCACAGGAATTCTTGTTTCAGGCATGGAATTATTGGAATCTGGGCTTCTAGACTGTGCTTGTGTTGAGACCATACATTCCTTAGGTACCATTGCAACTTCCTCATATGCAGCCTGGCATGTGGAATCAATATTATGCAGTATGCCATGTAACCCAGGGCTTGCAGGACTTTCCTTGCTGTAAGCTGGTTCTGTGTTGTTAATGCCATGAAATAGAGTGGTAGTTGCTTTTGCTTTTCTGCTGTGAGAAATGCCATCTGATTTGATGTGTCCAGTTCTGCACCTAAGAATGTTATCCTTTGGGATGGTACCAGCCTTGACTTTTTCATGTTGACTGTGTATCCCAAGGCTTGCAGTACTTGTATAACCTTTTCCAAATCTTTTGTTAATTTGGTCTTGTTGTCCGCTTGTATTAGGCAGTCGTCCAGGTATGGATAAATCTGAATTCCCTGAAGCCTGCAATGAGCAATTACTGATGCCAGGCATTTCGTGAATACTCTGGGCGCAGTAGATAAGCCAAAGGGCAATGCTGAGAATTGATAATGCTCTGATCCTGCAAGAAATCTGAGGTATCTTCTGCAATCTGGTCGTATAGGGACGTGCAGGTATGCCTCCTTGAGATCTAGAGTCACCAGCCAAGACTCCTTGCCCAGCATGGGAAGAAGTTGCTGTAGGGTCAGCATTTTGAATTTTGGAACAATGAGATATGTGTTCAGAGCGGACAGGTCGAGAATAGGCCTCCATTGGTTTTCTTTTCTTGGTACCAGGAAAAGTCTGGAGTAAAATCCTTGCCCTTGTTCCATAGGAGGTACCTTTTCTATAGCTCTCATCCTTAGTAGGTGGTTGATTTGTCCTAGAGCGTTTGTTTTTTTGTTTGGTGGTAGGTTTGGCATTCCTCTCTTTTTTGGTAGTGTGTGGAAGTGAAACCTGTAGCCTTTGTCTATTGTCTGTAAAATCCATTTGTCTCCTGTAATGTAATGCCAATTTACGGAAAATAAGGCTAGCTTTCCGCCTAAGGGTGCTTCCAGTTGTTCCCTGGTAGGCGGTATCAGAGTCAAGTCATTGTGTCTGTCCTGTGGAAGTGGTCATAGCTGGATCTGTGGCAGTACTTCTCTGGTTGTTAGGCTGCCACTGACGTCCCCTGTAGGCACCTCTGGATTGACCTCTGCCTCTTGGGCGCCTATTTCTGCCTCTCTGTGCTCTGGAGGTGTCTGGAAAGGACCAATTCTTCGAAGGCCAATTTCTACTAAACCTCGGAGGCTGGACCTGTAAGAAATCCTTGACTGTTTGGACAGATTTTGCTTTTTCTTCCACCTTCTTTAGCACTTGCTGTGCAGGGGAGCCAAACAAACTTTGTTTCTCCATGGGAGCATCTAGGAGCTTTGACTTTACATGGTCTGGTAAGGATTGCTCTTTTAACCATGCATGCCTTCTAATCACTGTTCCAGTCATAGCTGATCTAAAGGAAGCCTCCAGTGCATCATAACCGCATTTTAAGGAATGATTACTGACCTGCTGAGTGTTATGTACCAAATCCTGAAGGGACTTACGGTCTATAGGTTCAGGAGAGGACAGTTTTTATTTAGCTGGTCTAACAAAATTCCTGATACTGAATCATGTGGAATTGACAGTTTAAGGCCCTAGCGAAGAGTAGCAGAAGTATAAACTTTTTGCCCCATCTCTCTAATGCTCTAGATTCTCTTTCAGAGGGAGGGTTTTGGCAGAGGCAGCTGCTACAGCTTTGGGGCCCTGTGAAATGGTTTCAGGATCTGCAATAGGAGCCTTATACAAGTGAAAGTGTGTGTCCGGGACCCTGTAATATCTGTCGGGCTTGGCAGGGGCCGGGGGAAGAGAGTCAGGGGCAGTACAGGCATCATTATATGCATCATCAACAACTGTTAGTACTGGAGGAATGGCTAAAGGCATATGCTGTGGTAAATGTAAAAAGGTCCTTAGCCTTTTCCTTAAATCTGAAAAATCCTGGCCCTGCCATTGAAAATGCTCTCTCATAGCATGAAAGGTTTCCCAAAAAGAAAATTCCTCAGGAGGAGAGGCAGAAGGAATGGAGTCTTCTGCATCAGAATCCTCATAAGGAGAATACGGGCCCTCTGGAGGATCTGAGTTTTCTGAATCATCTGAGGAATAGTCTGTAGAAACAGGATCCGGGGGCTCTGCTCTAGGCCTCTTCTCTGGAGGGGGTTGAGAGGCCCTGTCTCGGTGAGGTTGGGATCCCCGATCAAAGAAATGAGATCCTCAGCCAGGCTGAGCATTTGGGAACTAGAGGTAGGCCTGTGTGAGGGGGTTTTAGCAGGCAAGGCCTTAGAAGATTTAGCTGCTTTAGCCCTAGAAAAAGCCTTGATAGACATAGATGCAGGGGGCCTAGCAGCTCCACGTGCAGGAGTAGATATGTCTAAAGGAATAGTATCTGATAAATCCTGGGTGCCTACTACAGCAGGGGAAATTTCAGTAGCAAATTCAGCCATGCTGTGTGAGGCCTCGGCTATCGGAGGCATACTTTCGGCCGAAGGAAGAACCGAGGACTCGGTTTCAGCCGAAACCGAGACACTCGCGGTTGGCTTAACCGTGGTTTCGGCCGAAACCGCGGACAGCGAGGGTCGGTCCTTTTCCTTATGCTTTTTAGCTAATTGTGAAGTCGGAGTCTCCAACGGCATTTTGTAAGCAAAAGCGGGACCAAAAAACTCCTCTGCAAACTCCGACCGACGTCTACGTGTCCGTCGGTTGAAGGAAGCACAGGCTAGACAAGCTGATATGTTGTGGTCTGGGCCTAAGCAAGGAAGGCAGTAAGAGTGGAACTCCTTATGAGGTATTTGTTTCCCACAAGTTAAACAATTATTTACTTTTTCTGACATCGGCTGAGGCAAGAAAGAGTCCCCAACGGGGTACTTAGCTTTTTAGAAGTCTTCGGTAGTAGAAATCTCTGGATCAGACCGACCGGCACTTGCGAACAGCTTCTGCTTCGGGCACCGCGCGGCAAGAAAGACTGAGGAAAATGGTGTCGGCTGATGGCTTTATACCCAATTCACAGCAGCTATGACGTCGGGTGAAGTGCGACATCAGCCGAGGCCAGACCCAGACTTTGGAATCCGGCCGACCGAAGGGCTGCCTGAGGCAGGACAACCCATATGTTAGGACTGCAAATGCATCCTTGAAGGACATCATCACAGCCTCAGTCATAGGAAAGGAAAACATTCACTCATCTGTGCAGTAAATAGGGACATCACAGCCTCAGTCATAGGAAAGGAAAACATTCATTCATTCATCTGTGCAGTAAATAGGGACATCACAGCCTCAGTCATAGGAAAGGAAAACATTCATTCATCTGTGCAGTAAATAGGGACATCACAGCCTCAGTCACAGGAAAGGATCACATTCATTCATCTGTGCAGTAAACAGGAACATCACAGCCTCAGTCATAGGATAGGAAAACATTCATTCATTCATTCATTCATCTGTGCAGTAAATAGGGACATTACAGCCTCAGTCACAGGAAAGGAAAACATTCATTCATTCATCTGTGCAGTAAATAGGGACATCACAGCCTCAGTCACAGGAAAGGAAAACATTCATTCATCTGTGCAGTAAATAGGAACATCACAGCCTCAGTCATATGATAGGAAAACATTCATTCATCTGTGCGGTAACTAGGAACATCACAGCCTCAGATATAGGAAAGGAAAACATTCATTCATTCATCTGTGCAGGAAATAGGGACATCACAGCCACAGTCATATGATAGGAAAACATTTATTCATCTGTGCAGTAAATTGAGACATCACAGCCTCAGTCATAGGAAAGGATCACATTTATTCATCTGTGCAGTAAATAGGGACATCACAACCTCAGTCATAGGAAAGGAAAACATTCATTCATCTGTGCAGTAAATAGGGACATCACAGCCTCAGTCATAGGAAAGGATCACATTCATTCATTCATCTGTGCAGTAAACAGGGACATCACAGCCTCAGTCACAGGAAAGGAAAACATTCATTCATTCATTCATCTGTGCAGTAAATAGGGACATCGCAGCCTCAGTCACAGGAAAGGAAAACATTCATTCATCTGTGCAGTAAATAGGGACATCACACTCTCAGTCACAGGAAAGGAAAACATTGATTCAACTGTGCAGTAAATAGGGACATCACAGCCTCGGTCATAGGAAAGGAAAACATTCATTCATCTGTGCCGTAAACGGGAACATCACAGCCTCGGTCATAGGAAAGGAAAACATTCATTCATTCATCTGTGCAGTAAATAGGAACATCACAGCCTTAGTCATAGGAAAGGAAAACATTCATTCATTCATCTGTGCAGTAAATAGGGACATCACAGCCTCAGTCATAGGATAGGAAAACATTCATTCATCTGTGCAGTAAATGGGAACATCACAGCCTCAGTCATAGGAAAGGAAAACATTCATTCATTCATCTGTGCAGTAAATAGGGACATCACAGCCTCAGTCATAGGAAAGGAAAACATTCATTCATTCATTCATCTGTGCAATAAATAGGGACATCACAGCCTCAGTCATAGGAAAGGAAAACATTCATTCATTCATCTGTGCAGTAAATAGGGACATCACAGCCTCAGTCATAGGAAAGGAAAACATTCATTCATCTGTGCAGTAAATAGGGACATCACAGCCTCAGTCATAGGAAAGGAAAACATTCATTCATCTGTGCAGTACATAGGGACATCACAGCCTCAGTCATAGGATAGGAAAACATTCATTCATCTGTGCAGTAAATAGGGACATCACAGCCTCAGTCATAGGAAAGGAAAACATTCATTCATTCATCTGTGCAGTAAATAGGGACATCACAGCCTCAGACATAGGAAAGGAAAACATTCATTCATCTGTGCAGTAAATAGGAACATCACAGCCTCAGTCATAGGAAAGGAAAACATTCATTCATCTGTGCAGTACATAGGGACATCACAGCCTCAGTCATAGGATAGGAAAACATTCATTCATCTGTGCAGTAAATAGGGACATCACAGCCTCAGTCATAGGATAGGAAAACATTCATTCATCTGTGCAGTAAATAGGAACATCGCAGCCTCAGTCATAGGAAAGGAAAACATTCATTCATCTGTGCAGTAAATAGGGACATCACAGCCTCAGTCATAGGAAAGGAAAACATTCATTCATTCATCTGTGCAGTAAATAGGGACATCACAGCCTCAGTCATAGGAAAGGAAAACATTCATTCATTCATCTGTGCAGTAAATAGGGACATCACAGCCTCAGTCATAGGAAAGGAAAACATTCATTCATTCATCTGTGCAGTAAATAGGGACATCACAGCCTCAGTCATAGGAAAGGAAAACATTCATTCATTCATCTGTGCAGTAAATAGGGACATCACAGCCTCAGTCATAGGAAAGGAAAACATTCATTCATTCATCTGTGCAGTAAATAGGAACATCACAGCCTCAGTCATAGGAAAGGAAAACATTCATTCATTCATCTGTGCAGTAAATAGGGACATCACAGCCTCAGTCATAGGAAAGGAAAACATTCATTCATTCATCTGTGCAGTAAATAGGGACATCACAGCCTCAGTCATAGGAAAGGAAAACATTCATTCATCTGTGCAGTAAATAGGAACATCACAGCCTCAGTCATAGGAAAGGAAAACATTCATTCATCTGTGCAGTAAATAGGAACATCACAGCCTCAGTCATAGGAAAGGAAAACATTCATTCATCTGTGCAGTAAATAGGGACATCACAGCCTCAGTCATAGGAAAGGAAAACATTCATTCATTCATCTGTGCAGTAAATAGGAACATCACAGCCTCAGTCATAGGAAAGGATCACATTCATTCATTCATCTGTGCAGTAAATAGGAACATCACAGCCTCAGTCATAGGAAAGGAAAACATTCATTCATCTGTGCAGTAAATAGGAACATCACAGCCTCAATCATAGGAAAGGAAAACATTCATTCATTCATCTGTGCCGTAAACAGGAACATCACAGCCTCAGTCATAGGAAAGGAAAACATTCATTCATTCATCTGTGCAGCAAATAGGAACATCACAGCCTCAGTCATAGGAAAGGAAAATATTCATTCATTCATCTGTACAGTAAATAGTGACATCACAGCCTCAGTCATAGGATAGGAAAACATTCATTCATCTGTGCAGTAAATAGGGACATCACAGCCTCAGTCATAGGAAAGGAAAACATTCATTCATTCATCTGTGCAGTAAATAGGAACATCACAGCCTCAGTCATAGGAAAGGAAAACATTCATTCATCTGTGCAGTAAATAGGAACATCACAGCCTCAATCATAGGAAAGGAAAACATTCATTCATTCATCTGTGCCGTAAACAGGAACATCACAGCCTCAGTCATAGGAAAGGAAAACATTCATTCATTCATCTGTGCAGCAAATAGGAACATCACAGCCTCAGTCATAGGAAAGGAAAATATTCATTCATTCATCTGTACAGTAAATAGTGACATCACAGCCTCAGTCATAGGATAGGAAAACATTCATTCATCTGTGCAGTAAATAGGGACATCACAGCCTCAGTCATAGGAAAGGAAAACATTCATTCATTCATCTGTGCAGTAAATAGGGACATCAGAGCCCCAGTCATAGGAAAGGAAAACATTCATTCATCTGTGCAGTAAATAGGGACATCACAGCCTCAGTCATAGGAAAGGAAAACATTCATTCATCTGTGCAGTAAATAGGAACATCACATACCTCAGTCATAGGAAAGGAAAACATTCATTCATCTGTGCAGTAAATAGGGACATCACAGCCTCAGTCATAGGAAAGGAAAACATTCATTCATCTGTGCAGTAAATAGGAACATCACATACCTCAGTCATAGGAAAGGAAAACATTCATTCATCTGTGCAGTAAATAGGGACATCACAGCCTCAGTCATAGGAAAGGAAAACATTCATTCATTCATCTGTGCAGTAAATAGGAACATCACAGCCTCAGTCATAGGAAAGGAAAACATTCATTCATTTGTGCAGTAAACAGGAATATCACAGCCTCAGTCATAGGAAAGGAAAACATTCATTCATCTGTGCAGTAAATAGGAACATCACAGCCTCAGTCATAGGAAAGGAAAACATTCATTCATTCATCTGTGCAGTAAATAGGAACATCACAGCCTCAATCATAGGAAAGGAAAACATTCATTCATTCATCTGTGCAGTAAATAGGGACATCACAGCCTCAGTCATAGGAAAGGAAAACATTCATTCATTCATCTGTGCAGTAAATAGGGACATCACAGCCTCAGTCACAGGAAAGGAAAACATTCATTCATCTGTGCAGTAAATAGGGACATCAGAGCCCCAGTCATAGGAAAGGAAAACATTCATTCATCTGTGCAGTAAATAGGGACATCACAGCCTCAGTCATAGGATAGGAAAACATTCATTCATCTGTGCAGTAAATAGGGAAATCACAGCCCCAGTCATAGGAAAGGAAAACATTCATTCATCTGTGCAGTAAATAGGGACATCACAGCCTCAGTCATAAGAAAGGAAAACATTCATTCATTCATCTGTGCAGTAAATAGGGACATCACAGCCTCAGTCATAGGAAAGGAAAACATTCATTCATCTGTGCAGTAAATAGGGACATCACAGCCTCAGTCATAGGAAAGGAAAACATTCATTCATCTGTGCAGTAAATAGGAACATCACAGCCTCAGTCATAGGAAAGGAAAACATTCATTCATCTGTGCAGTAAATAGGGACATCACATACCTCAGTCATAGGAAAGGAAAACATTCATTCATCTGTGCAGTAAATAGGGACATCACAGCCCCAGTCATAGGAAAGGAAAACATTCATTCATTTATCTGTGCAGTAAATAGGGACATCACAGCCTCAGTCATAGGAAAGGAAAACATTCATTCATTCATCTATGCAGTAAATAGGGACATCACAGCCTCAGTCATAGGAAAGGAAAACATTCATTCATTCATCTGTGCAGTAAATAGGGACATCACAGCCTCAGTCATAGGAAAGGAAAACATTTATTCATCTGTGCAGTAAATACGGACATCACAGCCTCAGTCATAGGAAAGGAAAACATTCATTCATCTGTGCAGTAAATAGGGACATCACAGCCTCAGTCATAGGATAGGAAAACATTCATTCATCTGTGCAGTAAATAGGGACATCACAGCCTCAGTCATAGGAAAGGAAAACATTCATTCATCTGTGCAGTAAATAGGGACATCACAGCCTCAGTCATAGGAAAGGAAAACATTCATTCATCTGTGCAGTAAATAGGGACATCACAGCCTCAATCATAGGAAAGGAAAACATTCATTCATTCATCTGTGCAGTAAACATGAACATCACAGCCTCAGTCACAGGAAAGGAAAACATTAATTCATTCATCTGTGCAGTAAATAGGGACATCACAGCCTCAGTCATAGGAAAGGATCACATTCATTCATTCATCTGTGCAGTAAATAGGGACATCACAGCCTCAGTCATAGGAAAGGAAAACATTCATTCATCTGTGCAGTAAATAGGGACATCACAGCCCCAGTCATAGGAAAGGAAAACATTCATTCATTTATCTGTGCAGTAAATAGGGACATCACAGCCTCAGTCATAGGAAAGGAAAACATTCATTCATTCATCTATGCAGTAAATAGGGACATCACAGCCTCAGTCATAGGAAAGGAAAACATTCATTCATTCATCTGTGCAGTAAATAGGGACATCACAGCCTCAGTCATAGGAAAGGAAAACATTTATTCATCTGTGCAGTAAATACGGACATCACAGCCTCAGTCATAGGAAAGGAAAACATTCATTCATCTGTGCAGTAAATAGGGACATCACAGCCTCAGTCATAGGATAGGAAAACATTCATTCATCTGTGCAGTAAATAGGGACATCACAGCCTCAGTCATAGGAAAGGAAAACATTCATTCATCTGTGCAGTAAATAGGGACATCAGATCCCCAGTCATAGGAAAGGAAAACATTCATTCATTCATCTGTGCAGTAAATAGGAACATCACAGCCTCAATCATAGGAAAGGAAAACATTCATTCATTCATCTGTGCAGTAAATAGGGACATCACAGCCTCAGTCATAGGAAAGGAAAACATTCATTCATTCATCTGTGCAGTAAATAGGGACATCACAGCCTCAGTCATAGGAAAGGAAAACATTCATTCATTCATCTGTGCAGTAAATATGGACATCACAGCCTCAGTCACAGGAAAGGAAAACATTCATTCATCTGTGCAGTAAATAGGGACATCAGAGCCCCAGTCATAGGAAAGGAAAACATTCATTCAGCTGTGCAGTAAATAGGAACATCACAGCCTCAGTCACAGGAAACGAAAACATTCATTCATCTGTGCAGTAAATAGGGACATCACAGCCTCAGTCATAGGAAAGGAAAACATTCATTCATTGGTGCAGTAAATAGGGACATCACAGCCTCAATCATAGGAAAGGAAAACATTCATTCATTCATCTGTGCAGTAAAAAGGAACTTCATAGCATCAATCATAGGAAAGGATCACATTCATTCATCTGTGCAGTAAATAGGGACATCACAGCCTCAGTCATAGGAAAGGAAAACATTCATTCATCGGTGCAGTAAATAGGGACATCACAGCCTCAGTCATAGGAAAGGAAAACATTCATTCATCGGTGCAGTAAATAGGGACATCACAGCCTCAGTCATAGGAAAGGAAAACATTCATTCATCGGTGCAGTAAATAGGGACATCACAGCCTCAGTCATAGGATAGAAAAACATTCATTCATCGGTGCAGTAAATAGGGACATCACAGCCTCAGTCATAGGATAGGAAAACATTCATTCATCTGTGCAGTAAATACGGACATCACAGCCTCAGTCATAGGAAAGGATCACATTCATTCATTCATTTGTGCAGTAAATAGGGACATCACAGCCTCAGTCATAGGATAGGAAAATGGCAGGATTACCCTAACAGTTAACACAGCCACATACTTCTCTTCCAACAAATTCTGAAAACAAACCTGCAGCTAGTCCCTAAGCAATAGTCATTCATTTCTTCTTCATATGCCATCTACCACATTTGCCATCTGTGAAACATCCTGCTACAAACTTGCCCTAGCCTGCTTGAACTCCCTCCCTGAAGACATGAAAGAGCAGCAATCTTAACTGTTTCACGAAGTCACTCCACCCTCACTTGCTTGAGGAAAACAAATGTAATTGCTTGAAAGATACTCGTTAATATACTTTTACTGACTTGGCTACCTGCAACTTCTGTCTTTTTATCAGCTGTCATTTCATCAACATTTCTGTAGACCTACGAAAGAGAGAAAAATGAAAAGGAAGCTGTTATAAATGAGTGGGTGCCTGGAGTAAGGGGTGCTGGGTACCATCTGTGAGACTCAGAGGTACTGTAATGTCTTTTACAATTCTTGGCTTTTCATTTATTATATTTTTTTTTACTTCTAAGTATTATACTATGCCGTCTATTTTCTTAAGGTCACATCTATTACATTTTGTTTTATGCACACTTGCTACTACTAACACATTTACCCAGCTAACAAACAGACAAATAAATATAAAATCAACTAACAAAATTAGCATTCATATTGTTTTTCACAAACTTTTGTTTAACTTCAGTCTTAAGCCACTATTAATGTTTAGTATATTCACTTACTCTGCAACACATATCAAGTACAAAAAAAGAAATCTAACATACAGTGAAATCCTTGAAGACTCCAGCTCTGTGCCACAGAGGGACAAAACCCCGACTACAAAATAGGGGAAGAGACTTTGAGTAGCAACTTGGACTCTTCATGCAGCTGGCAAGACAGGACAGACATGCTTACAGGTGTCCCCAACTGACTTGCTAATGCTCCTGGTCACAGTAATGAAGCAGTGCAGAGAAGACATACGTTGAAACTACCAAAAACAGTTATGGTAGTCCTTGCCACATGTGAGGGAGTGTGCATGAGCAGGGCTGAGGGGCACAAACAGGCCCAGCAGTAATGCAGGTACTCAAATCACCACTACAGGTGGTGTCAGGGCATTAACACATGCCTTCAGTTGCCAGGATCCCAGTAAGGGAAAAACACCACTCATGGCTGCCTGAATGACAGCTCCCTGGAGCAGCTCTCATCTTCATTCAGTATCGGGCATATGTCCCTCGTATGGTGGAACAAATGGGCTGAGCCTAATAAGGAGATGGAATAATGTTCGACAAGTATAGGGGAATCGTATCTGGAAATACATTTTGCAGGGATTCAAGCCACTCATTTTGGGTCTATATCATATATTCAAAATTCCAAAATATCGAACACCATAAGTTTGAACTTGGAATTTCGAATTATGATAACATCGAACACTTTTTTCCAATCCCTGGGAAAAATTTCGCTGTTCCGAGAAACATACACACAACACAAGCACACCAAAATAAATAAACCACACACATACAGTTAACAAAACCCAACCCTACACTAAACCATACATACATTCCTAACTATCTACTTACCTTAACCCACACCCTAACCCTAAGGTCCATAACTATCACACACATACCCTACGAAACTATACACAAACAAACTAATTAATACACACACATACAATTAACAAAACCCATCCCTACACTACACCATACATACATTACTAACTATCCACTTATCAACACAAACTGGCGAAACAACCAATAAACACAAAAGCAGGCTCGATGGCAAATATGCAGTCGTAAAAAAGAAATTTATTTAAAGCGCTTTTCGTCAGCTCCAACAGCTGACTTCCTCAGAAACAGTCACATCCAATAAAAAGTTCATTTTATATATATATATATATATATATATATATATATATATATATATATGAACTCAATGAATCAGTACTAATTACGTTCATCAAGTTAAAGAGACAATACTTATTTATGTCATAAAATTAAAACTGATCAAACAAGGTAGATGACACAAGCTAACTACCAAGCGGCAAACACAAGTACAACTATGGTTAAAAATGAGGCACCCAAGTATAAAAACATTATGGGGTAATAAAAGCCCGCTTAGTAAACTTATTATTTAAACACAGCATAGTTTGAGTACATATGGAAAATAAATGTGTACTGCTACAGTTACAGCATGTTTGTGTTAATTCACCTTTTAAGGCTATTTAGTTTTAACACACTGCTAATCGAGCAGGAGTCGTTCAGCCCCGGGAAGCTGTAAGAATTCAACCTCACCTGCTTGGCTAATTCGAGTTCCTCGAGTTTGAGAGGTCTCGGACCTCCCCTATTGTCAACTTTAGTTTGGTCAATGACAATAAATTTAAAGGCATGATTCTTACAATAAGATATATGTTTAGCTAGAGCGTTTTCAAGTTTACATTTCTTTATAGCATACTGGTGCTCGTACATTCTGTCTCGTAGTCTTCTCTCGGTTTCTCCTACATAGAAGGCTGCACAGGATGTACACCTTGCTAGATATGTAACAAAGGTAGAATTACAGTTGTATTTGCCCTTCAGCCTATACAGTGTGCCATTAAAATGAAAGGAAGTTGTTTCCTCCACAAACTTACAGTAATTGCAATTCAAACATTTATACATACCTGGGTTTCTAACCACTAAAATGTTGTGTTGTTCCAATAATGTTTTGAGGTTTTTACCCCTCCTAAAGGTCACTCTAGGACCCTCACCTACTTTTTGATAAACATTTGGGTACATCTTGAATAACTCCCTATTTTTCTTCAAGATGGCTAGACATTGGTTACTATGTGTACTAAAGGTAGTAATAAAGTTGGTAGAGGTGTTAGTGTCCACATGACTAATGGTTTCAATTACATTGTTGTTGGTTTCTTCTAAGATAATTCCTAGGCTTATGGGTGATGCAGTAGGTTTAGGACATAAAAGTGGGACATAAACTCTATCACGTCTTTTGTCCATCACCTCCTGTATAATATCTAAAAGAGGTTCGGGGTACCCTCTGTGTAGAAACATATTCTTAATTACACTACACTCGTCAATAAACTCTTCATCCAAACTGACCATTCTGGAAGCTCTCACCAATTGCCCCTTAATGATAGATTTCTTTTGGTGGAAGGGATGGCTACTAGTATAATGGAGAAGAGTATTAGAGTACGTGTTTTTCCTAAAAATCCTAGCTATAAAAGCATTCAATACATAGTTCTTATTCAGGCATATGTCTAAGTATGCAATAGCATTAGAATTAAATGTGGACGTAAATTGTAGGAAATCAGCAGTACTGTTAAGGTAATTCAGTACTAGATTACTGTCACCTTCATCTCCATTAAACAAAATGAAAATATCATCCAAAAATCTGGTGTAAAACACAAAGGTATCAGAAAACCTGTCACCTTTAAAGACATACTCTGATTCCCAATAGGCCATGACTAAATTAACTATGCTACCCCCACAGGGGGACCCCATTGCAACTCCTATTTTTTGCAAGAAGAACTCGTTTTGAAACATGAAGTAATTATTAGTTAGTACTAAATCAATAAGTGCTGAAACCAGTCTGATTTCTCTAGTGGTTGCATTATGTTTCCTCAGCATGAGGACCACCCATTCCAATGCTATTTCGTGGGGTATACAAGTGTCTCACATCTATAGTGAGATTGTTGTAATTCACATTGAAATCCAGTGATCCTATCTTGTCTAGGAATGACCAAAAGTCTTTACATATTTGAGACTCATTAATTAGGTATTTTTGTAGGATAGCGTCTACAACCTTTGCACAAGCGTAAGTTGGTGATCCTCTGCTGTCCACGAGAGGTCTCAATGGAGTAATCTCAATGCACTTGTGGATCCTACGGATACCAAAAATGCATGGATATCTAGGAAATAAAGTTTTCATGTAGTTGTAAATCTTTTGGTCGATACTCCCATCAATAAATAAGTCCTCTATGCAATCCTTAATGGTGTTGTAAGCTTTGTTTACCTCAGATCGAGAACTAGGAATGTATGCTTCAATGTTAAACAACCTATTCATACGATGTTGGTAATCGGACGTGCTAAAAACCACCAACCCACCTCCTTTGTCTGGCTTACAGAAACGTAAGCCTTGTGTACTAAAAAATTGTAGACAATCACGCTCCTCCTTAGTAATGTTAGTAATGGAGTTACTCACACCCCTAGTCATGTTGGTGTGTCTAACATCCAATTCACAACATTTTTCAAATAGTTCTAACACCGGGTATAATGGTGGATTATAAGTACTTGGGACGTAAAATTTGTCCTGATGGTAAGAGCTAAAGACGTTGCCCATTAACACATTAAAATTTAATTTTCTAACGTAGGATTTAATATCTACAATAGTATCTACTATGTTCCATGGTTTAGATGGTACAAATGTCAGGCCCTTTGACAATAGATCAACCACAAATTCCTTTTCAAAAATCCTATTGCAGATCCTGAAACCATTTCTCAGGGTCCCAAGGGCATTAAGGCCTCTACTGCTAAAAATCCTACCCCTTCTGATAGAAATTCCAGGGTGCTGGATAGATGGGGTTCTGCAACCTTGGCAATCAAGGCTTTAAACTGTCAATTTCATATGTTTAAATACCAGTAGCATATCATGGGACTGTTTAAACAGAAAATGATGTTAATTTCTGACTGTGTGGAAAATAAAGATTTACAGAATTTATTGCATTCAGCTGAACAAGTTGGAAAACATACTTTGCAATGTGGATTTGATTCTTTGGAGGCCTCTTGCAGGGCTGCTGTAACTGGACCTGTGCTAAGAAGGCATGCTTGGCTCAAAGAGCAAACTCTGCCTGATTATGTTAAAGCAAAATTGTTGGATGCTCCTTTACAACAGGACTGTCTCTTTGGTAATAAGGCTGAAGAAGTTTTTAAAAAGATGGAAGATAAAGCTAAATCTATGCAAACTGTGAAAGATTTCTTACAAGTGCAACCTCCCAGATTTAGTAGGCACTGGCCTACTAAGAACTGGTCCTTTCCAGTTCCTTCAAGAGCCACTCAAGTTAAACCCAGACATTCCAAAGGCTCCAGGTTTCAGTCCCAAGGGACTTTTAGAACAAAACAATGGGGTGCCTCCTCCTCCAAATCTGGAAATAACAAGACACCTCCCTATGGTAAGCAGTCTCAATGACTTCCCTTTACACTTACCAAGCACTTACCTCTTAGCCATCCCTTTGGGGGGGAAACTGGCACTTCATGCAAGAAACTGTCAACTTATAACCCAGGACAAATAGGTTTTAAATATAGTATCCCAGGGATACAGATTTCATTTCCACACGTTGCCAATCCCAAACGGATGGCCAAACCTGTCCCCAAATCAGTGGGCAGAGGCCCAAAAACAAGTACTGTCCCTTGTGAACATGGGGGCTATTCAACCAGTACCAGAAAAGGAAAAGGGACAAGGTTTCTATTCAAGACTTTTCCTGGTACCCAAAAAAGACAAATCATGGCGTCCAATTCTACTCTAAACACATTTCTGGACATTCCAAAATTCAAGATGCTGACTCTTCAACAGTTACTTTCTATGCTAGGCAAAGATGCCTGGTTGGTAACTCTAGATTTAAAAGAGGTTTACCTGCATATCCCAAATCAGGGAATCTTGCAGAAGATACCTCCGCTTCAAAACAGGCTACTTGCATTACCAGTTCTCTGCACTGCCCTTTGGCTTATCTACTGTGCCCAGGGTCTTCACAAAGTGCCTGGCTCCAGTAATTGCATTTTTCAGGCAAAGAAATATTCAAATATATCCATACCTGGACGACTGTCTAATTCAGGCAGAAAACAAGGACATTCTTCTAAAGCATCTGGCGTTTGTAAAAAGGGTTCTAACTTGCCTAGGGTACACCATAAACGAAAAGAAATCACAAATGGTACCCTCTCAAAAAATTACATTCCTAGGTGCAAGCCTGAATACAACTGCCCAGATGGCTTACCTTACACCAGAAAAGCAAATTCATTTGGTAACTTACTTCAAACAGATGGCCACAAAAACACTGCTATCTGCAAGACAAATTCTGCAAGCCTTGGGGTTCATGGCCTCCTGCATTCTTCTAATTCCATATGCAAGACTGCATATGAGGAAACTTCAGTGGTACTTAAAAAGTTAATGGAGTCAAAATTGTCACAGCCTGGAAACTATGATTCCTATCATACCTTGCTTACAACTAGAGTTTCTATGGTGGGTAGAGGCCTGCCACCAAAACAAGGGACTACCATTCATTCCACCCCCTGCCGCCCAAACACTAACAACAGATGCATCAGACTATGCTTGGGGGGGCTCATCTGGCAGGGAAGTGCATTCAGGACAAATGGAGCCCAAATCAAATGCACCTTCATATCAATCAGAAAGAGATGCTAGCTGTACAGAATGCACTGACAGCATTCAAGGACTACCTTCATCCAGGACAATTACTAATAAAGACAGACAACATCACAGTTATGTGGTACATAAACAAGCAGGGGGGTATACACTCCTACCCCTACTGCAGACTAGCCATGGCATTGTGGAACACGGCCTTGACCTACCAAATACAACTACAAGCTCAATTCCTGCCAGGAAAGCTGAATACTCTGGCAGATGAACTAAGCAGAAAACTCATGGACCCACATGAATGGAAACTGGAACCACAAATTTTCAACATGTTGACACGCAAATGGGGGAGTCGAGACATAGATCTTTTTGCCTCACCCCAGAAATATCAGTTGGACAAATTCTGCACAAGAACTCATCACAAAAAAGCCTGGAAAGTGGATGCTCCATCATTCAGCTGGAAAAACTTATCAATCTATGCTTTTCCCCCTCTGCCTCTGCTCTCCAAAGTTCTACTAAAAGTCAAACAGGACAAACCAAAAATGATTCTGATTGCTCCAGAATGTCCTCGCCAACACTGGTACCCACTCCTGCGCAATGTGTCTCACTTTCCACCGTGGCACCTGCCTCAGACACCTTACTTACTGTCTCAGCAGAACAACCAAAGTCTGCACACTCAGCTCCAAACTTTGAATCTTGCAGCGTGGCTCATCACCTAAATTCACCCTTAGCATCCCTCAGCAAACCTGTGATGGATGTCATTTTGGAGGCAAGAAGGCCTAGTACTAGAAAATCTTATGCTGACAAATGGAAAATATTCTGTGCCTGGAATCATGGAAAATAATCTGTGCCTGGAATCAATCACAAGGAATAAGTATAGCAGAGCCCAATATTCCTCAGATTTTACAATACTTAACTGAGATGCTTCACAAAGGCCTGCCCTTTTCTTCCATAAAAATCCATGCCTCAGCCATTTCTGCTCATTACAACACAGAACTCTTCTCTCATCCTCTGCTGAAGCAGTATCTCAGAGGGGCCAAAAACTTAAAACCACCCAGGAGAACTCCAACCCCTGCCTGGGACCTCAATTTTGTATTGGAAAAACTCACTCTCCCTCCTTTCGAACCAGCTGCTACTGCAGACTTAAAATTTCTCTCCTGGAAAACAGCATTCCTTTTAGCAGTCACTTCAGTTAGAAAGATTTCTGAATTACAGGCTCTTATAGCAGTGGAGCCTTTCATTATTTTTCATGCGGACAGGGTGCGTCTCAGGACCAATCCATCCTTTATGCCTAAGGTGGTATCCAGTGTGGCTCTTAATCAGACCATTCATTTACCAACTTTCTTTCCCAATCCACAGAACAAAGGGGAGTGGATTCTGCATTCATTGGATGTACACAGACAATTTAGATTTTACTTAAACAGGACAAAATCTCTAAGAAAATCAGAACAACTACTGGTGGCATTTGCTACAGGGGCAGAGGGAAAGGCTATTTCAAAGCAGACTATTTCCAAATGGATAAGCCAATGCATTAGTTTCTGTTATATGCACCATGGTAAAACTATCCCCCAGGGGATCAGATCTCATTCCACCAGGGCTGCATCTACTTCTACACACATTACCATTTACATTTCTTCTCTAAATCCAGAGCTGGCTTTGCCACTGCTGTCCTGCAAGGCCTTATAGCAGGTCCTAATGCTGTATAAATCCATCCTCCCAACCATAGCTTTGGGAATCTACCCAAATGTAATGACTGCAACAGTGAAACACGAAGAACATAGTACAGTTGTGTACACTTACCATAAATGTAGATGTTCAAGTGTCACTGTTGCAGTCCTGGTTATCCTCCCTCCAGCCCCCTGTGTTTCTCTTACTATACCTCTACTTTCTTTTACTATGCTTAAAAGTCTTTCTGGTGTATTTGCTTTTGTTTGGAGGTATAATTTTTGTGTTTTTTAATTTTATATATATATATACACATACATATATATATATATACATATATATATATATATATATATATATATATATATATATATAGAGCTCCCCATTTGTGGGGCACCTGACATATGGGGCAAGACAAACTAATGTAATGGTGTCGGCTGCATGTTTTATACCCCCTGACGACCTGACATCATGGAAGAAGGGACAGCAACTGACACAGGACCCAAGACTTTGTTAATCAGGCTGACTGAGGGCAACCTGCCAGCAGATTACCCAAAGTTAATGACTGCAACAGTGAATACACTCGAACATCTACATTTATAGTAAGTGTACACAACTGTACTTTATCGACTTTATGTTTAAAGGGAGACAGTGAGCTTAACATGAACGACAATGTTACCAAAATGCAACACTTCCATAAATGCAGGAAACTTTAGCCTGCTGTGGAATGATCAATAATGAAATAGGAAACAAAAAGAAAAAAAAGAAAGAATAATGACATAGGAAAGCACCAAACATTGGACCCAACCCAGTTTGATTTCATCAAGGGCAGGTCAGGCCTACCCAACCTAGCGGACTTCTTTCAGAAGGTCATTAAAGCAATCGATGTGGACAAAATGGTTCACACTGCCTACCTTGACCTGGCCAAGGCATATGACAGAATATGCCACTCCGGCATTGTTGATAAACTCAAAATGTTACGTATAAACCCTTATGTCACCTGGTGGATAGCCATCTGGCTAACAGACAGGACCCAGAAAGTTAGACTTAGGGAATGCACTTCTACAAAGAGGCCACTCACCAGCAGATTCCCTCAAGGATCAGTCCTAGAACTTCTCCTTTTTAGTATTTACTTCACTGCTGTCAAGGCCAATGTCAACAGCCTCTGGCCAAATTTGCAGACAATTGCAAATTAGGAATGGTCAGAAAATCCCCCAACCTACACTAATGTTCTCCAAGCAAGGCAGATAAAGACAAATAATTGGTGTCAGAACCATGGTCAAACTAAACACTAAGAAATGTATAATAGTATCCTTTGGGAAGTCAGCCACCCCTGGTAACTACTGTGACGCCCTTCTTCTGAGCCAGCAATCAAGGAGCCTTAATCTTCACCAATGACAATGGAGAGGGACATTCACTTGGAACAAAAATAGATACAGACAGTATTATCAGATGCAGCTGTCCGCACCAAGCACAATTTCCCTTAAGAGAACACAGGGGAATGCACTCAGTGCAGTGGCTGTGCTTCCCTCTCTCTCTCCAAGCCCCCGGTAAGACTCCCCAATAGTACAGCTGAAGAGTTGCGTCCTCGGCAGAGTGTTCCAAGTCAATTCCTCCACCACCCTCTCTGTGTCTCTGGGACACAGACGCAGACACAGACGCAGACGCAGACGCAGACACAGACACACACACACACACACACACACACACACACACACACACACACACACACACACACACACACACACACACACACACACACACACAGGGAAAGGCTGGTACAGATTTACAAGCTATGACCCCCTGCCCAGACTATAAGGTAGTTACACTGCTCCCAGGCAGCTGTTCTAAGGCTCTCACAAGGGTACCCAATTACACTAATACAAATGGTAGTGTTTGACCAATGCAGCAAGGCTTTCAGGAATGGCCATAGTGTCACCAAATAAATATAAGTACTCTCAAAGGTTAAAATATTTTCTAAAAGACCAGCCACAATGAAAAGTATAAATATATTTAATAATAAATAATAAAAAGAAAATTAAGATACTGATTATCTATTTACAATAAACACACGAGTTTCAATCACAAGAAATATTAACAATAACACAGCTGGACAGATTCACACAGATACAGAAAAACAGCACTTAACTAATCTCACTATATTCTCCTGACTTTTCTAAAGAATCGCTATTTCCTACTTACTTAATAAAGCAAGGCAAGATGAAATGAAGGAGTGGTCTTGTCAGTTCCAAACATAGTCTGAAATTTTTGTCTCATAGGTAGGTACTAGGCTATCGGCCCAAGGGCCTACGTAAGCCTAGCCAGCAAGGTACCATAGCTTACTCCACCCAGGAAAGTTATCTAGTCATCTAGTATTAAAACATCATTTCAGTGCTGGATTACAGAATGACATCACATACATCTGGTCACCTGACTCTGGTTCCCACACTACTTCTGTTCCTAGAAACTGAACCAGAATCTAGCACTTACGTGTCATAACACACACAAATAGAGCTTTGCTAAGATGTGTTATACAGCATCTGAAATCTATAAAGCCATTTCAAAACTTCCACCCTTCCAGGGTAGCAATTACTTCACCCCTAAGGACAATGCAGTATGATTCCTAGCCCTGGTTTTCACAGACATTTCGTTTCTGCCTGCAATCATAGCTGTAAGATACAATCTTTATGGCCTAAACCAGGTAATTTAATTTCAAACTATTTTTCAAAGTTACAAAATGACACAGGCAGAAAGGTGTAACATAATCAATAAGGCCAGTGAAAGAGACCCAAACTTTAATATAAAATGTACAAAAACCAATACAAGCTCCAGCGTCTCGGCCAAATAGGCCTTTCAAGAGTCAAAAAGCATAACACCAGCAAACAATTAAATACATCACTGTATTAAAAAATCCACCAATAAAAATAATTCAATTAAACAAAAAACAATCAAGTAAAATAAAGCAATTTAGTTCAAGTACCCTATACTTTATAAAAACACTTTCCAGTTGCATTCTAAATTTAGGCCATTAGGGGTCAGAGTACTCAGAGTACCATATCTCAAAAATAAGTAAACTCTCTTTAAAAAGTAGCTTCTGTTTTAAATCATTGTCCATAAAAATGTTTACCTTTTCTAATATGGTACCCTGAAGAAGTTTTTCATTCCCATAATGGCAAAAGAAAAGTGCATGGCAACTGAATTTTCCACACTTTGGTTTCTTACATCCCTCAGATGTTCTAAAAGCCTGGTTCTAAATGCTCTTTTTGATTCTCCTATGTAAAAAAGATTACATGGGCACTTCAGGGCATATACTACCCCTTCTGTACTACAACTATAAAACTCCTTAGGTGTAGAAATTATATCATTAATGGTCTAAATTTAGAATTCAACTGGAAAGTGTTTTTTTATAAAGTATAGGGTTCTTGAACTGAACTGCTTTATTTTACTTGATTGTTTTTTTTTTTTAATTTGTTTAATTGAATTATTTTTATTGGTGGATCTTTTAATGCAGTGATGTATTTGTTTGCTGGTGTCATGCTTTTTGACTCTTAGAAGGCCTTTTGGCCAAGGTGCTGGAGCTTATATTGGCTTTTGTACATTTTATATTAAAGTTTGGGTCTTTTTCACTGGCCTTGGTCGTTATTTTTCAAAGTTAAATGGACTGAGAATAACCTCTTCTTTTCCAATATCCTCTGTTACAATATATTCATTTCAACAGTCGCAATACAATCTGACATACAGGTGTACTTCTTTTCTATCCAGCAGGACCCACTGTTGGTACATTTTTAACACAAGCAGCTTTACAAATACATTTTCAACACAAGCATCTGTACAAATCAGTTTGATATACAAATGACATATAATTCTTTACAAAACACCAGCTAGCTATGCTGGCATATCTTACACATCCACTACCCTACTTCTCCTGGCACAGATGGCAATACCTCACACTGTCACATCTCTTCCCCCTTTGAAGACACAAGCAAGTTTCTCAAGTTACCTTGGAGAAACATTGCTTGAGAGGAATGAGCCTGTCTGGGAATACATTAACCCATACCCTGTCTTGAGAAACCATCTGCACTGGCATTGCTGACCCCACTACAGTGCTGCACTGCCATATCATATGCCTGGAACCCTGGGCTCCACCTTAATAACTTGGTATTTTGCTGGTTGGCACGATGTAGCCATAGACCCACTCAGACTCCTCCTGTCATCCACTTCAAATACTCAGCACCAGAGCCTCCCTATCATGGTAAGGATTTATCATGTTAACATTGTAAAATTTCTGTCCCTGCCTCCTGCCTAGCATTTCAACCATGTAGTTAACATCACTGACCTTCCTTACCACTTTGAATGGTCCCTCTCAAGCTACCTGCAGCTTACTGTGTCTGACAGGAATGAGCACCACAACCTGCTGTCACACAGCATACTCTCAGGCTCAAGGATTTCTGTCATACCAGACCTACTTATTTATTTAGTTATTTGACATTTGTTAATGGGGATAGTCCGACTGAGCAAAAGCCCTTTTTCAGTGGAGGCTCAGGGAGAGAAGCTCCACAGTTAAATAAATTATTACATCACAATGTCTAGTAAGCTACAATAGTTTGTTTGTTTGTGTCTTTCGGCTTTTCCCGGTTAGGGGTCGCCACAGCTACAATAGTAAAATGCAATAATAATATTTGTAGGCATTACAGATATAACACATTAATACACAGATTGCAATGGTCAGTAAGATACAATAGTAAAAAACATTAACATTACATGCAGACTTAGAGATATAACACACTATTACACACATCTATTTTACAGTGATTTTAGTATAACCCAAAGTTCAAGGAGTAGAATTAAGCAGAATTTGTAGTTAGTTAGGAGAGGAAACAGCTTATAGAATTGGTGGTTAAGCATGTGTGTAAGTTTTGATAGGAGGTAAGGTAGGGGAAATAGTAATATAGGAGAGTTAGGTAAATAATAACTGGAAAAGAAGATTAAGACGGCGAGGTGGTCAGGTAAGGAGTATAGTGGCGAAAAATACAGGGAGAGCTGGGCTAAGAAGAAGCAGATAAGATGATATGTAAGACAAAATATAAAAGCATACTAAGAAGAAAGTGAGATTTGGATTGTGGTTGTTGGATTTTTCTGCTGTTGGGCTCCTGCCAGGTTCTCTTGGGCTAAGCCCATGTGCTCCCTACGCCTTATCCTGAGGTTTAGGACATAAGCCATAACAGACTCCTTATGGGATTCACACACACCCTCCCACGCATCACAAATCAAATCTAAAGGCTCCCTTACCATATATGCTCATACAGCAACTCAAAGGGTGAAAAACCTGTGGATTCCTGAGGTACCTCTCTTTATACAAATAGCAAATGGGACAAATATTTGACCCATTCTCTCAAACTGGTCTGCAAATGCCCATAGCATGGACTTAGTGTAGAATTTAACTTCTCTACAAGATCATTAGTGTGGTGTTGCTGGTGGGGGGGGGTCTTTAGGTGCTTCACTCCACATCACTCCCACAAACAAGCCAGCAGGTCTGACATAAATTGGCACCTCTGTCAATCAACATTTCTCTTGGAAAACCTACCCTGCTGAAAATCTCTAAGAAAGCATTTGCCACCTTATCTGCCATGATGGAGGACACAGCCACTTGCCTTAGGGCATCTAGTAGCATAACCTATTACCACCAGGATATACTTCTTCCCTGTGAAACTTGGGGTACTCAGAGGGCCCAGAATATCCATTGCCAACCTCTGAAATGGCTCCTCAATCACAGGCAAGGGCACCAAAGAAGCTTTGACCTTGTCCCCTGCCTTGCCTACTTTTTGGCACTGCTCATAGGTCCTGCAGTACCCAGTTACATCCCTTGCAGTCCCAAGCTAATAAACGTTCTGCATAATATGTCTCTTGATACACTTTATGCACATATGATCTGCAAAAGGAATGACATGGGCTATGGGTAGAAGTGCCAGATGGTAGGCTTTAGGCACTACCAACTGCTGTATTACCTCACCCTATAGCCTACCCGCAGGGGTCCACTCTAAATACAGTAACCCTTTGTTCCAGTATATAGGCCCCTTTTTACTTGAGAATCAAGTGCCTCCCTAGCTACCTTCCTCAAGACTCGTACTGTAGGGTCCAAGAGCTCAGCCTGTTTCAACTCTACCTTTGTGAACCTTCCCAGCTCCCTTTCCACAGGAAGTCTGTTTTCTTCTGATAGCCATGTCTCACTGTCAGCCTGGGTACTACCACTCACCTCTGCCCTTGCAGTCAGTCTGTCCAAGGGAACATCAGTATAAATCAGCAGCTGTGCCTCAATTTCAGGTTCCCTCCTACAAGGTAGCTCCGTCCCTGAAATAGCCACACCACCAGCCCCAGCTTCAGGTGTGTGGTCTGTCTGGGTCTTCCCCAGGCTACCAGCCCCACATGCCTGTCTCCAAGCCTGACTGCAAGTAACTGCACGCACACAAGGTACTGCATAATCAAAATCATTTCCTATCAGGACATCTGGAGGGATATCCTCAAACACACCTACTTGCTTGCTTTCTTTTCCACCCTCCCAGTCAAAGTGAAGTCTGGCCAAAAGCATTTGGAATGGGGTACCTCTTAAAGCTCTGACTGGAGTGGACTGCCCATTCAAGTACTGCTCCTCCTTAACCACTGCAGGCTTCACAATGGTTATGTCAGAGGCTGTCTCTCTTAGCACTGGCCTGTTTTTCATCCACTAAGATAGGATATAAACTCCGGTGATAGTCTGGCAACTCTGTTGTCTCCAGACAACTTACCACTGGCATACTGTTATTCCCACTTGCTGGCTCCCCTACCTTTTGTCCCCACCTTGCTTCCATGGACATCTGTATGCTACATGGCCCCACTGGTTACATTTTAAATATCTAACCCTTCGTCCTGGTCATGTACCTGAACTAGTGGCTTCCCCTGTTACTAGTGGACTATGCTGGGGTGGTTCAGGCTGCCCACCATGAGTTCCCTTACAAACATGTACAGCATTGGGTAACCCCATCTTGTGCACTGATGCCCTGCTTGCTAAGTAGA
This sequence comes from Protopterus annectens, assembly GCF_019279795.1. NCBI lineage: Eukaryota > Metazoa > Chordata > Ceratodontiformes > Protopteridae > Protopterus > Protopterus annectens. The sequence continues at coordinate 21,257,719 of NC_056749.1, forward strand.
GATCCCCCTTTTTCCCCAGCTCATCTGTAGAGCTGCACTTCCGGTCTGCCAACCAGATTCTCGTGTCCTCCAGAAAAGTGCTAAGGGCTTGTTCCCTCACCAAAAGGTCTGCTAGCCTTTCAAAAGTGGTGACTTGACACTCACTCATCCGCCTATAAAAATAAGTGCTTAACTCAGCAATATAGTCCCATGCACTTTTATGTGCCTTGCGTCTATGCTCACAAAACTTTTTTTTCTGTAAGCCTCAGGTGTTAACTTAAAACATTCCACTAAACATTGTTTTATTTTATCATAGTTTAAACAATCAGTATCAGACAATAAACAAACAGCAGTTATAGCTTTACCATGAAGTAAGGGGGACAGTAACCGTACCCAGAGCCCTTGGTCAGCATCATACTTTTTATATACTCTTTCAAATATATGAATAAAACTAACAAAATTATCACCCTTTCTAAACTGTGGAAGAAATTTACTGACCTTTATTGCTTCTGGGGTTCGATTATTCCCTTCCCCATTACCTCCATGACCCTGGCGAAGAGTCAGCATCTCTCTTTCTCATGTTGGCACGGTTTCTCATTTTCTTCAGCCTCCAAACACTGCAATCTCTCTACTGATTCTAATTCCGTCTGTTTCTCATTTTCTTCAGCCTCAAAATGCAGCAGTCTCTCTGCTGATTCTAATTCCAAACATTTGGCCTCCAGTTCACATCTCAAAAAAAATCCATCTGGCGTTCCTCTGAGGAAAAGTTGAACTCTCCTGTTTCTGAAGGCTGTACATCCCCATCACCAGACTGGTTGCCTTCCTGGTTGTTGGTCTGAGCTGCGACTAAGGATAAAATCATTTTCTCTTTACTTAGGTTGACATGCACCAGTCCTTTGGCTTAGCACACCGTGGCCAAAGGGTTCTTTGTCAGCTTGCCATACTCCTCTGCTGACATCTTTGCCTGCTTTCCCTGACTAAACTAAACTAACAAAAATAAATAAAAACTGTTGTGAAAATGAAACTCTGTATGTTTACCTTGTAGCTGATGAGAGAACACACACCTTCAGTGACAACTGCTTACAGGCTACCGAAGTTCAATTAATATTCCACCATTACCATTGATATGTGACACCCCTCTTCTGGGCCAGTAATCAAGGAGCCTTAATCCTCACCACTGACACTGGGGAGGGACGTTCACTTGAAACAAAAATAGATACAGTGTTTTCAGATGCAGCTCTCTGCACTATGCAGAATTTCCCTTAAGAGCACACAGGGAACATGTTCAGTGCAGGGGGTGGATTTCCCTCTCTCTCTCTCTGTCCAGGCCCCCAGTAAGAATCCCCACTGGCAGAGCTGTAGAGTTGACTCCTCAGTTGAGTGTTCCAAGCCAAGTCCTCCACCTCTCTCTGTCCAGGCCCCCAGTAAGACTCCCCTCTGGCAGAGCTGTAGAGTTGACTCCTCAGTTGAGTGTTCCAAGCCAAGTCCTCCACCACCCTCTCTGTGAAGCCAGAGCTCTGTGTCCCTGGTCAAACGTTGCTGACACACACACACACACGTGGGAAAGGCTGGAAGTGATTTACTAGCTATGCCTCTCTGCCCAGACTATAAGGTAGTTTCACTGCCACCAGCCAGCTGCTCTAAGGCTCTTATAAGGGACCCAATTATACTGAGTATTTTTTTTTTTTCAAACACTCTTACTGAATTATCACTTGTGACATAGGCAAGTTTATATTCATATAAATGTAATCAAACTGCATTAACATAAACATTATACTTCACATAAATTGCTATAAAAAAGAAGTATTTTTATTAAACCAACATTTACTACGTAGGTAATCATACATTTATATAAATGAAAACAAACCACACCGACACAATCCTAGTTGTGACCATTTTACATCACAAGGCATACTGACACATTCCCAATTGCAAATATTATACATCACTTATAATCTACTCAATCTTTCTCACTCAAACATTGCATAGCTCATTTAAGTCCTGCCGCCTTTCAGACGTCATTCCTCCTTTGTATGTACTGTTCCCACAATTCCCATTTTTTCCTATGTAGTTTGCTCCTACCATTTTCTAAAGATCTCAATTCCAGTTGTTTTATCTGTTACTATATTCATTATTTCCAGTACAGTTGGTTTAGATTTTGATTTCCATTTTCTAGTAATTACTTTTTTGGCAGCCACCATTATTAGACATAGCAAGGCCTTATCATGTCTAGGCAATTTTGATTCTGTATCACAGCTCAGAAAAATCATCTCCCCCGTCAGACCAATCTGCCCACCCAGCAGTAGTCCTACAGATGTAATGACAGTGCATCCAACGGGGAAGCATTAAAGCCCATCAACTCACACCACTCCCAGAAAATATGCTCCCAATTACCTTTTTCTCCTCCTTCACACCTCCAACACTTACTTGTCTGCCTAAGGAAACATTCTCTGGAGTCTACTTGGGGTATAAAAATGTCTATGTAAACATTTCCAGGCAAAAAGCCTAAATCTTCTAGATTTTGTAGCATATTTGGGAGACATACATATATCCTCCCATTAAGCTGAGTAAAATTAATACTAATAGAAATGGTAGTGTTTGAGCAATGCAGCAAGACTTTCATGAGCAGCCACAGTGTCACCAAATAAATGTAAGCACTCTCAAAGTTTAAAATATTTTCTAAAAGACTAGCCACAATGAAAAGTTTAAGTATACTTAATAATAAAAAGAACATGAAGACACTGAATATCTATTTATAATAAACACCGGATATTTAATCACAAGAAATATTAAAAATAACACAGATGGATAGATTCACACAGATACAGAAAAACAGTATTTAACTAAGCTCACTTTATTCTCCTGACTGATCTAAACAATTACTGTTTCCTACTTACTTAATAAAGTAAAAGCAAGATGAAGTGGGTGAGTGGTCTTGTCAGTTCCAAAAAAAAAAAAAAAAAAAGCAGACTGCCCTGACACTTCTGACTCATCTCATATTAAAACATAATTTCAGTGCTGGATTATAGAATAACATCACATACATCTGGTCATCTGACTCTGGTTCCCATACTACCTACGTTCCTAGAAAATGAACCAGAAGCTAGCACCTATGTGACATAATACATACACATAGAGCTTTGCTAATATGTTATAGCATCTGGAAGCTATAAAACTATTTCAAAACTTCCACTCTTCCAGGGTAGCAATTAGTTCATCCCTAAGGACAATACAGTAGGATTCCTAGTCCTGTTTTTCACAGACATGTCGTATCTGCCTGCAGTCAGAAAGTACAGTGGTGTACAATTACCATAAATGTAGATGTTCGAGTGTATTCACTGCTGCAGTCATCACATTTGGGTTATCCATGCCAGGGTAGCCCTCGGCCGGCTTAAATACCAGAGGTTTAGCAGTTCTGCATCAGTTGCTGTCACTTCAGGACTGACATCAGGTTGTCAGCAGTATAAAGTAAGGCAGCCAACGCCATTACATCGGTTTATCTTGCCCTAACCTGTTAGAAGCCCCCAAGTGGGAGCCAGGTTCTGGTGGAAGAACCCCACCAGTAGAAAGTAAATACCAATATGTCCCTTGTAAGGAAAGAGAAGAAAGAAGAGGGGGTGGAGTGAGGGAAACCAGGACTGCAACAGTGAATACACTTGAACATCTACATTTATGGTAAGTGTACACAACTGTACTATGTTTTTCGTGTTTCACTGTTGCAGTCATCACATTTGGGTTGATTCCCAAAGCTGAGGAAATGGGTGGAGGCAGTCAAGGAAACTAGGGGCTGGCTGGGATGTCCTGCAAGACTGCAGAGGCAAACCCTGCCCTGGATTTGGAGAAGATAGGCAGGTGGTAATGTTTGGTAAAGGTGTGAACAGATGTCCAGGTGGCAGCCTCCAAGATGTCCCTGGTGGGGACTCCTCTGATGAAAGCTGCAGAAGTGAAGGCTGCTCTGGTGGAGTGTGTCCTGACTCCCGTGGGGGGAGGCATTCCATGTTGTTTGCAGCAGAAATGGATGCAGTGTGCTATTCATTTGGAAATGGTTTGTTTGAAGATGGCTTTGCCCTCTGCCCCTGTAGAAAAGCTAACCAGAAATTGATCAAACTTTTTGAAGGATTTAGTCCTGTCTAAATAGAATCTGAGCTGTCTGTGCACATCTAAAGAGTGCAGGATCTTTTCCCCCTTGTTCTATGGGTTAGGGAAAAAGATGGGCAAATGAATGGACTGACTGAGAGCCACACTGGACACCACCTTGGACATGAAGGATGGGTTATTCCTGAGGGATACCCCATCAGCATGGAAGATGATGAACGGTTCCACAGCCATGAGGGCTTGCAGCTCGGAGACCCTTCTGGCTGATGTGATGGCCATAAGGAAAGCTGTCTTCCATGAGAGAAATTTTAGCTCTGCTGAAGAGGCTGGTTCGAAGGGGGGGGGGGGCAGGGTGAGCTTTTCCAACACAAAGTTAAGGTCCCAAGCTGGGGATGGTGCTCTTCTGGGTGGACTCAAGTTGTTAGCCCCTCTTAGGAACTGTTTGATCAGAGGGTGTGAGAAAATGGGCTGCTCAGTGGGGAAATGAGCAGAGATAGCAGAGGCATGAATTTTAATAGAGGAAACAGATCTCAATTCCAGTTGTTTTATCTCTGTTACTATATTCATTATTTCCAGTACAGTTGGTTTAGATTTTGATTTCCATTTTCTACTAATTACTTTTTTGGCAGCCACCATTATTAAACATAGCAAGGATTACCATGTCTAGGCAATTCTGATTCTGTATCACAGCTCAGAAAAATCATCTCCTCCTCGTCAGACCAATCTGCCGACCCGGCAGTGGTCCTACAGATGTAATGACAGTGCATCCAATGGGGAAGCGTTAAAGCCCACCAACTCACACCACACCTGGAAAATATGCTCCCAATTACCTTTTTCTCCTCCTTCACACCTCCAACACTTACTCGTCTGCCAAAGGAAACATTCTCTGGAGTCTACTTGGGGTATAAAAATGTCTATGTAAACATTTCCAGGCAAAAAGTCTAAATCTTCTAGATTTTGTTGCACATTTGTGAGACATACATATATCCTCCAATTATCCTGAGTAAAATTAATACTAATAGAAATGGTAGTGTTTGAGCAATGCAGCAAGACTTTCAGGAGCAGCCACAGTGTCACCAAATAAATATAAGTACTCTCAACGTTTAAAATATTTTCTAAAAGACCAGCCACAATAAAAAGTTTAAATATACTTAATAATAAATAATAAAAAGAACATGAAGACACTGAATATCTATTTATAATAAACACCGGATATTTAATCACAAGAAATATTAAAAATAACACAGACAGATAGATTCACACAGATACAGAGAAATAGTATTTAACTAATCTCACTATATTCTCCTGAATATTCTCCTGACTGATCTAAAGAATTACTGTTTCCTATTTACTTAATAAAGTAAAGCAAGATGAAGTGGGTGAGTGGTCTTGTCCATTCCAAAAAAAAAAAAAAAAAAAGGCAGACTGCTCTGACACTTCTGACTCATCTCGTATTAAAACTTTTAGTTATGTACTTACCATAACTTTAGATGTTTGGGATCCATCTCGCCTACATTCTGTACTGATGGGTTCGGAGCCGATCCTCGGCTCCGACTCGGCAAGCTATACTATAGAACGAAGTCTCTTATTGGCTGAGCTATCCTACATCCCAGGATGCACCACCACTGCTTCCCCAGATCTTGTTTGTCCGCACACATGCACACACACATAGACTGTTGATATAACATTGCCAGGTGTTTCAAGATGAAACGGCTGAACTCAAACCGTCCGGTCTCTTCTGATCTCCAAGGCAGGGGGAAGGAGGGTGGGTTATTAGGAATGTAGGCGAGATGGATCCCAAACATCTAAAGTTATGGTAAGTACATAACTAAAAGATGTTATGTGATCCTATCTTGCCTACATTCTGTACTGATGGGACAGCGTCCCTAGCACCTGATTCCTGGGTGGCTCACTGGAAAACACTCCTGAGAACTGTGGAACCGAAAGAAGCTCGCCCCCGAGATGCCACGTCCACTTTGTAATGAGAAATGAAGGTGTGAGGAGAAGACCACGTAGCCGCAGCACAAATGTCACTAATGGCAAGCTTAGAATGAAAAGCTGCCGAAGTAGCCATAGCACTGGTAGAATGAGCTTTCACAGTAGATGTAAGCTCTTTATTAGAAATGAAGTAAGTATGACTGATACAGTCTCTGATCCACTTGGCAATAGTGACTTTCGTGACGGCTTTGCCCAATTTATTGTCCGAAAAGGACACAAACAACTGATCTGTTTTCCGTGTTTGGTGCGTCCTATCCAAATAGAAGCGCAATTGCCTATGAACATCTAAGGTGTGAAAGATGTATTCAGCTCTATCTGAGTACTTTGGGAAGAAAACTGGAAGTTCCAATGACTGTTGCAGACAAAAACTAGAACAAACCTTAGGAACAAAGGATGGATTCGGTCTGAGGGATACTCTATCCTTGTGAAAAACCAGGTATGGTGGTTTGACACATAGGGCTTGAAGTTCCGAAACTCTTCTGGCTGATGTAATTGCAACTAAGAAAGCAGTCTTCCAAGAAAGAAATTTCAAGTCACAAGTTGCTGCCGGTTCGAAGGGGGAAGAAGTCAAAGCACCTAATACAACATTAAGGTCCCACGGTGGAGCGGGATGAGATATCGGGGGCCGAAGCAGCCCAGCACCTTTCATGAAGGCTTTACACAATTTGTTGCTCATCAAAGGTGGATCTATGCTCTCATGAAAAAGTACAGTTTTGTACCTACCATAAATGTAGATGTCCGATAGGAATGCATCTGCAGTCATTACAAATGGGTTGTCCTGTCGTCAGGCAGCCCTTCGGTCGGCCGGATTCCAAAGTCTGGGTCTGGCCTCGGCTGGTGTCGCACTTCACCCGACGTCATAGCTGCAGTTATTTGGGTATAAAGGCATCAGCCGACGCCATTTTCCTCAGTGTTTCTTGCCCCAGATGCCAGGTGCCCTCTTGGAAGGCTAAATTTGGATAAATGCCAATAATTCCAAATAGTAGAGAGCAAACACAAAAAATAAGCATGTATGTACATATATACAAACAAATACACCATAATAGATCCCCCCCAAGCTAGCTGAAGGCTGGCAAATACCCTAGGAGTACCTCAGAGGGGAAGGTGGGTGGGTAATCCTGACTGCAGATGCATTCCTATCGGACATCTACATTTATGGTAGGTACAAAACTGTACTATGTCCTTCAAGGATGCATCTGCAGTCATTACAAATGGGTAGAATACCATAGCTAAACAAGGGGAGGAGGAAAGAGTAGAGATTATGGTGTAGCTAGGATCCCTTGCAAAACAGCAGTGGCAAAACCTGCTCGGGATCTAGAGTATAAAGGTAAATTGTAATGCTTGGCAAATGTATGCACGGAGGTCCAAGTAGCAGCCTCTATAATCTCCTTGGTAGCCACTCCTCGTAAGAAAGCTGTGGTAGTGGCTGTAGCCCTTGTGGAGTGAGGCCTGATGTTCTCTGGGGTTTTTTTCCATGGTAGGAGTAACAAAATCTAATGCAATTTCCTATCCATTTGGAGATTGTCTGTTTTGAAATTGGTTGTCCTTCCTTTCCTGTGGCATATGCTACCAGAAGCTGGTCAGTTTTTCTATTGGACTTAGTCCTGTCCAGGTAGTAGCGTAACTGTCTATGTACATCCAGGGTATGCAGAAGTCTTTCTCCCCTGTTCTGTGGGTTTGGGAAGAATGTAGGTAGGTGGATAGCCTGATTTAATGACACTCTGTATACCACCTTAGGCATAAATGTAGGATTTGTTCTCATGGACACTCTATCTTGATGGAAGATCAGGAAGGGTTGCACTGCCATTAATGCATGTAGTTCAGAGACCCTTCTTGCTGAAGTTATTGCCAGCAGGAAAGCAGTCTTCCAGGATAAGTATTGTAATTCTGCTGTTGCTGCTGGCTCGAAAGGAGGAAGTGTCAATTTTTCTAGCACAAAGTTCAAGTCCCATGCTGGCAATGGTGGTTTCCTGGGAGGTTTTACATTTTTAATTCCTCTCAGAAACTGTCTGAGCAGGGGATGTGAGAAGACAGGAGGATCCAAGCTGTATTGTGCTGAAATAGCTGATGCATGTATCTTGATGGAAGAATAGGACAGGCCTGTGTGGAAGAGCTCTGCCAAGTACTCTAGGATGTTGGCCATGTTTACCAGAGTCACATCTTCTCCCTTTGCAGTACTCCAAATGAGATATCTTTTCCATTTTGCTGCATAATTCTTTCTTGTTGAAGGTCTGCGAGCCTCCAGGATTATGTCTTTAACCCTTTGGGATAAATTTGGGTTATTTTCTGTTATGTAATGTTCCAGGCAGTTAGCTGCAGAGTTTTCAGGTTTGGATGCAGGATGTTGTAGTTGTTCTGTGTTAACAGTAATGCGATTAGGGGTAGTGTCCATATTTGTTCCCGAGACATGCTCCTCAGCAATGGGTACCAACGTTGTCTTGGCCAGTCTGAAGCTATCAGGATGATCCTTGGACGGTCCTCTTTGATCTTCAGAAGCACCTTGTGCATCAAAGGAAGTGGTGGAAATGCGTATGCTATCAGGTTTTTCCAACTGAAAGATAGGGAGTCCACCTTCCAAGCAAGTGGGTGGTACGTCCTTGTGCAGAATTTCTTTAGCTGGTGGTTGAATGGGGATGCAAAGAAGTCTATTTGTGGTAATCCCCATTCCCTTGTGATGGCTTTGAAGATGTCCGGATGAAGCATCCATTCGTGGGCATCTGTGGTTGTTCTGCTTAATATGTCTGCTAGAATGTTTTCTTTTCCCGGTACAAAAATTGCTTGTAACTGAATGTTGTAGCTCAGGGCCACATCCCATAGGTCCAGTGCCAGCCGGCATAGAGGATATGAATGGGTGCCTCCCTGTTTGTTGATGTACCACATAACTGTGGTGTTGTCTGTCCTTATCATCAACTGACCTTCTTGGAGAAATGGTCTGAGTGACTGGATTGCCAATTTTACTGCCAGCATTTCCTTTAGATTTATGTGTAGGCGCAGCTGGTCTTGAGTCCATAAGCCTTGTATGCACTTGCCCAGCATGTGTGTCCCCCAACCGAGGTCTGAGGCATCTGTCGTGATGGTTTGGCTTGGTTGGCTGTTGCAGAAGAGCAATCCTGCGTTTGATTGACAGGCCTGAGCCCACCATAGGAACTCTTGTTTCAGGCATGGGATTATTGGAATTTTGGTTTCTAGGCTGTGCTTGTGTTGGGACCACAAATTCCTTCGGTACCACTGTAGCTTTCTCATATGCAGTCTGGCATGAGGGACCAGAATTATGCAGGATGCCATGAAGCCTAGAGCTTGCAGTACTTTTCTTGCAGTTAGGTGGTTCTGTTTTGTTAATGCCAAGAAGTAGAGAGGTAGTTGCTCTTTCTTTTCTGCAGTTAGGAATGCCATTTGTTTTGATGTTTCCAGCTCTGCACCCAGAAAGGTTATTCTTTGGGATGGAATCAGCCTTGACTTTTTTATATTGACTGTATATCCCAAGGCTTGCAGCAGGTAAATGACTCTTTGTAAGTCTTCTGCTAGCTTGTTTTTGTTGTCCGCTTGTATCAGGCAGTCGTCCAGGTAGGGATAAATTTGGATTCCCTGAAGTCTGCAATGAGCAATTACTGATGCCAGGCATTTCGTGAACACTCTGGGCGCAGTAGATAAGCCAAAGGGCAATGCTGAAAATTGATAATGCTCTGATCCTGCAAGAAATCTGAGGTATCTTCTGCAAATTGGTCTTATGGGGACGTGCAGGTATGCCTCCTTGAGATCTAGAGTTACCAGCCAAGACTCCTTGCCCAGCATGGGAAGAAGCTGCTGTAGGGTCAGCATTTTGAATTTTGGAACAATAAGGAATGTGTTTAAAGTGGACAGGTCTAGAATGGGTCTCCATTTGTTTTCTTTTCTTGGTACCAGGAAGAGTCTGGAGTAGAATCCCTTTCCTTGCTCCATAGATGGTACCTTTTCTACAGCTCTCATTCTTAATAGCTGAGATATTTGTTTTAGAGCTTCTGTCCTTTGAGTAGGTGGTAGGTTTGGCATTCCTCTCTTCCCTGGTAGAGTATGGAAATGGAACCTGTAACCTTGGTCTATAGTTTGCAAAATCCATTTTTCCCTTGTGATGCAATGCCAGTTTTTTGAAAATAAGGTTAATTTTCCGCCTAAGGGTGCTTCTAGTTGTTCCCTGGTAGGCGGTGCCACTGTCAAGTCACTGTGATTGAGGTGTTGTAGTGGTGGTGGCTGCGTCCGTGCCTCGCTGGTTGTTACCTTGCCATTGGCGTCCCCTGTAGGCACCCCTGGATTGGTTTCTGCCTCTAGAGCGCCTATTCCTGCCTCTCTGAGCCTTTGAGGAGTCCGGAAAGGACCAATTCTTGGAGGGCCAGTTCCTGCTAAACCTTGGAGGTTGAACCTGTAAGAAATCTTTCACCGTTTGTACAGATTTCGCCTTCTCTTCCATCTTTTTTAGTACCTGCTGAGCAGGGGAACCAAATAAATTGACCTTGTCCATGGGTGCATCCAAAAGCTTTGATTTGACATGGTCTGGTAATGCCTGTTCTTTCAACCATGCATGTGTCTCCTGATAACTGTGCCAGTCATGGCTGATCTAAAGGAAGCCTCCAGTGCATCATAGCCACATTTTAAAGAATGGTTACTAACCTGCTGTATGTTATGTACCATTTCCTGAACATATTTTTTATCTAAAGATTCTTCAGAGGAAAGCTTTTTAGTTAACTGGTCAAGCATAAACTCTTGATATTGAATCATATGAAATTGGCAGTTCAAAGCCCTAGCTGACAAGGTAGCAGAAGTGTAAACTTTTTTACCCCATCTCTCTAAGGACCTGGATTCCCTTTCAGAGGGGAGGGGGTTCTTAGTAGAAGTAGCAGCTACAGCTTTAGGGCCCTGGGCGATAGTCTCTGGATCTGCAAAAGGAGCCTTGTATAAATGATGATGAGTGTCCGGGACCCTGTAGAACCTATCGGGCTTAGCAGGAGCCGGAGGTAATGAATCAGGAGCAGTGCAAGCATCATTAAATGCATCATCTACAACAGAAAGAACTGGAGGTATAGCTAAAGGCCTATGTTGTGGCAAATGTAGAAAGGTTCTAAGCCTTTTTCCGGAGTCTGAGAAATCTTGGCCCTGCCACTGAAATTGTTCCCTCATAGCATGCAAGGTTTCCCCAAAGGAAAATTCCTCAGGTGGAGAGGCTGAAGGAATGGACTCTTCCGCATCAGAGTCTTCGTAAGGAGAATAAGAAGCCTCAGGAAGGTCTGTATGTTCTGATTCATCAGAGGAACCATCAGAGGATACTGGCTCAGGGGGCTCTGCTCTAGGTCTCTTTTCTGGAGGTGGGAGAGAGGACCTGTCTGGATGAGGCTGGGATCCACGAATTAAAGAAATTAAATCCTCAGCCAAAGAAAGCATATGAGAGCTAGTGCTGGGCCTGTGTGTGGGGGGTTTGGCAGGCACAGTTTTTGAAGCTTTGGCTGCTTTAGCCCTGGCAAAGGCCTTAATAGACATGGCTGCAGGAGGCCTAGCAGCTCCACGTGCAGGGGTTGAAATATCCAGGGGAATTGTGTCTGATAATTCCTGAGAAACCGCAGCAGAAGGCTGGATTTCAGAAGCTGATTCTACCAGGTTAGAGGAGGCCTCGGTAGAAGGCATGGTTTCGGCTGGAGAAAGAACCGCTTGCTCGGTTTCAGCCGAAACCGAGACACTCGCGGTTTGCTTAATCGCGGTTTTGGCCGAGACCGTGGACCGCGAGTGTCGGTCCTTTTCTTTTCGGTTTTTGGAAATTTGCGTTGTCGGAGGATCCGATGGCATAATGTAGGCAAAATCAGAGCCGAAAATTTGTTCAGCAAACTCCGAGCGACGTCTAAGCGTCCGTCGGTTAAAAGAAGCACAGGCTAGACAAGCTGCTACGTCGTGGTCTGGGCCTAAGCAATGTATACAGTAGGAGTAGAAATCTTTATGAGGTATTTGTTTCCCACAAGATAAACAGTTATTCACTTTCTCTGACATCGGCTGAGGCAAGAAAGAGTCCCCAACGGGGTACTTAGCTTTTTAGAAGTCTTCGAAGTAGTATTCGGTAGTAGTAATCTCTGGATCTGACCGACCGGCACTTGCGAACAGCTTCTGCTTCGGGCGCCACGCAGCAAGAAAGACTGAGGAAAATGGCGTTGGCTGATGCCTTTATACCCGAATAACTGCAGCTATGACGTCGGGTGAAGTGCGACACCAGCCGAGGCCAGACCCAGACTTTGGAATCCGGCCGACCGAAGGGCTGCCTGACGACAGGACAACCCATTTGTAATGACTGCAGATGCATCCTTGAAGGACATTTGGAGATAGCTGCCAATTGAACCTTAATGGTAGAGACCGAAGAACCTTGATTGAACAGAGAAGCTAAAAACTTCAGAACTTCTGATACCGGGACAGTTGAGGGATCTAATCCCCGGAGTTGGGCCCAAATAGCAAATCTCTTCCATTTGCTGTTATACATTTTCTTAGTAGAAGTCTTGTGGGCCGAGGACAAGATATGCATGACTTCCGGATCCAAAGCATGGTTCCTGACTAAGGTCGGAAGAGGAGGAGCCAAGCTGTTAACCTCAACGAGTGGAGGGACTGATGATGCTGCCCCGACTGATGGGTCAAGAGGTCTGGAATTTGGTCCAAGAACCATGGACCGTCCAGTGCATATTTCCGAAGAAAGGGAAACCAGACATGACGAGGCCAGTATGGGGCAACTAAAATCATCTTGCTCTCCAAGCGAATCGCCTTCTGGATCACCTTGGGAAGAAGGGGAACCGGTGGAAAGGCGTATAGCAGGCCGGTGGGCCAAGCTTGGACTAGGGCGTCCTTGGAAATCTCCCCCGGAACTGGGGTGAGAGAGAAGAACTGTTGGCATTTCGAATTGAGGGGGGTTGCGAATAGGTCGCAACAAGGAGTTCCCCATCTTCTGAAAATCTGAGTTGCCACTCTGTCGTTCAGAGACCACTCGTGAGGGGAGAGAACAGTTCTGCTCAGTCTGTCGGCTATCACATTGGATCTCCCTGGAATGTGTGTTGCTACCAGAGAATGTTTGGTTGCAATCGCCCAATCCCATACCTTCATGGCCTCTCTGCAAAGGGGGTAGGATCTGGTCCCTCCCTGCTTGTTCAGGTACCAGACTACTGACATGTTGTCGGACTGAATGGCAATCATGCCCTGGGGGAGGTAACTGTGTAGTGCTTGCAGTGATAGATGCACCACCCTCATTTCCAGTATGTTGATATGGAGGAGACTCTCTTCTGAGTGCCACTTGCCTTGGACTGACCTGCCCAGGTAATGTCCCCCCCACCCTGTCTGGGAGGCATCCGTAGTCAATGTGGCCACTGGAGGTGGAGGAACGAAGGGTCGCCCCTGATCCAGATTGGAGGAAAGAAGCCACCAACGAAGGTCCTGTTTGCACGTCTCTGTGATCAGAATGAGGTGACTGAGAGGGAGATCCTGAGAAGACCACTGGACTGACAGGAGCCACTGGAGAATCCTCATATGTAACCTTGCCAAGGGGACTAGGAGAACAGTGGCCGACATGGAACCTAACAGTTGTAGGACCATCCTGGCTGGGGCTCGGCATTTGAGGAGCAAGGTTCGAACTTGAGACTGTAATGTTTCTGTCCTCTCTGTAGGAAGATAGACCCGCATTTGTCCATCTCTACTCCGATAAACCGTATGCGCTGAGATGGCAGCAACACAGACTTTGCCCAATTGAAGGTGATTCCTAGAGAGTTGCCTAGAGATATAGTGGCTGCTAGGTTTTGTAAGAGTAGACGCCTGGAGGTGGCAGTTAGGAGCCAGTCGTCTAGGTATGGAAACACCTGGAATCCTAGACTTCTCAGGTGAGCAGTCACCACCGCCAAACATTTGGTGAACACCCTGGGGGCTGTGGTGAGACCAAAGGGCAGTGCACGGAGCTGGAAATGACCGTCTCCCAGGCTGAAGCGCAAGTGTCTCCTGGGCGCCTGATCTATCAGGATGTGATAATAGGCTTCCTTGAGATCTATGGAGCACATCCAAACACCCTTCTCCAGCAGCGGGAGAATGGATTGTAAGGTGACCATCCGGAACTTGGACTTCTTGACAGATCGGTTTAGTTTGCTGAGATCCAAAATGGGCCTCAAGTCCCCGGTCTTTTTTGGCACCAAAAAGAATCTTGAGTAAGTCCCTAATCCGGTCTGGCCTTCGGGGACCGATTGGATGACTCCTTTTTGAAGCAGCTTTGAGATTTCGATGGCTGCAAGATCCCGTTGACTGGGTGGTGGGTCCGTGATTTTCCGGGATGGTGGGGGGGGGGGTTGAGAAAAGGGGATGGTGTAACCTCTGGCGATGATTCGGAGCACCCATCGGTCCTGAGTGATACTCTCCCAGGCCTTTAGGTGCTTCGAAAAACGACCCCAGACTGGCTCCGGAGCTGCACAGTCGGGCAATCCTTCAGGGATGCTGGAAGGTTGAAAAGCCACGAAAGGACTCGCGGTCTCCAGTGTTGCTGGGGCCTCCACTGCCTCTGGGACGGCGTCTTCCTGAAAAATTTCCCCCTCCTCTGCATCTAGAAGGGGGATCGCCCTGCTGTGAGGAATAAGCCTTTTGAGATTTGCGGAACCACATTTTCCCCCCTCTTCTAGCCTTGGGATAAGGCCTGAAGGGAGTGGAAAACTGTGCCCCTACGGCAGTCAAGGTCTTACCCTCTTGTTCACAGCGGGTCAAGGTGTCCTTTACCTTGGGTCCAAACAGAGAGGACCCATCGAAGGGAGCGTCGGCAAAGGAAGACTTGAAGGCTTCCGCAAAGTGACACAGGCGGAGCCAGGCTTGTCTCCATAGAGCAACACCTGTTCCCGCCTCTCTACTCGCCCCCTCGGCTGCATACGAAATGAGCCTCATGGACGAGTTCGATAATGATGATAAGGTAGCCAGCTGAGAGCTAACCGTCTGGGCCAACTGCTCAGGTAGGTTACCAGAGAGGGTATCTGAAAGTTCCTTGACCAGATCCCTCTGAAGTCTGGTGAAGTGCATCAGATAATTCAGAGACCTTAAAGTAAAGGCTGCTGAAGTAAGGGTGCGCTTCCCATACCGATCCATGCTCCTGGACTCTTTATTAGGAGGATGGACAGACGTAGACGCCTCTGCCACATCTTGTTGGGTAGCAGATGCCACCACCAGGGCATCTACAGCCACACCTTTGGAGAGAAAATCCTTCTCGGGGGGGGCTGAAAGAAATTTATTGGGGCGAGCTGGCACCAGTTCCACAGAATCCGGGTGCTCCCACGCCCTTCGAGAGATCAAATCCAGAAGCTCATCGAAGGGCGGAGACACCCAGGAGGCGGAGGGCTGAGCCCCGAAGGCCTTGAGGAATACCGACTCCTCAGCAGAAGGGGGTTTGGACTGCCAGTCGCCTCGTTGCTTCAGGATTTCTAAGATGTCCGCAAAGGAGACATCATCCGAGGACGACGTGGGGGACCCCTCCGCATCATCGAGGTCGGTGTCCGAGGTGAGAGACTCGTCAGGGGAGTCGACGTGCTTCCTCTTGCACGGTCTCTTCCTTGGGGGTTCCTCCGAAGACGCTTCGGAAGGACCTCCAGGAAGGGGAGAACCCCCAACCGGGGTGACCTCAGGCCCCAGGGCTCCCCTGTCTTGAGACAGGGGGACAACAAAGGAACCAGTCTCCGTGCCAAGGGAAGGTGCCGGAGAGACGGTGGAGGTAGCCAAAGAAGATTTCCGAACCCCCAGAGTCCTGGGAAGGTCCGACCCCCGAGGCCACAACAGTAGACGGCACTCCTACAGCCGACGCACCGAGAGGGAGGCTCGGAACCAAAAACATCGGTCCCGAAGCGTCACCCCCGGGGCCGACCGAGGAGGTCCGTGTACCGAACTCCGACCCGAAGGGCGGGGTTGGAGTAAGGGTCGGAGCTGACCCGAAAACCTCCATCGGCTAAACCAGCACCGACTCCAACGGTGCCTAGGCTGTTGGAGGAGGAACCAAGACAACAGGGTGGGCAATCGGCTCTGGAGCCGACTAGGCTGGAGCCGAAACCAACTTTTGGAAGACTGGAGACTGAAACAGCCTTTGAAGTACCCTGTCTATGTCCGAATCCGACATTCTCGAAGACCGAGAAGAGATCGAACGAGTTCGAGTCGACTTCTCCACCGGTTCCGAAGGACTGGGGGACCGGCTTCAAATCGTCTAGATAAAGATCGGTGCCGAGGGAGACTCCACAACCATAGCAATTTCCCTCGGAGCCGAAGTGGACTTTGGCACCAAAGGGGAAGTGTCTGAGCGGGCAACTCTCATCGGCTCCGAAGACAGTGGAGCCGATGAAGGTGACCCGCCTCTCGAAGCGCTAGTCGTCGGCTCCGAAGCCAGAGGAGTCGAGGCTGGAGGCATCGAGGCAGACCGTTCCGCCCTCGGCTCCGAAGTCCGTGGAGACGATGGAGAAGCCTGCCGAGATTTCTTTGTGGCCGGTTCTGACGGGCTGGTCGGAGCCGACGATTTCTTTTTCTTCGATGGAGAAGAGGAAGATGATAAAGCCTCCTCAAAAGAAGGTGTAATAAGCCCTTTTAGAATCAATTTGTTTTTCCTCTCTTGGAGGACTCGGGAGGAAAAAGCGTGACAAACGCTGCATGACTTCTGAAGATGTTTAGGGCCTAAACAATACACACACAACGAATGATCGTCTGTTATAGACATCTTGTAGCTGCACTTAGAGCATTTTTTGAACCCAGAAGGTCTATGCTCTTTCGACATGTTTACACAAACACTACTACTAACTTCAAAAACTTTCACAAAACTTAGTTAAAGAAGAGTAAATAAGGACAAAACCCCTCTAACGTAAATGGGATTACTTGTCCAACTAAACTATAACACTAGAATAACACTCACACTAAATACTTCAACACGCGCGAGGGCAAGACCCCTCTAACTGAAACGGGATCCTTTCCCTCAAATTAAAGACAAGTTTACCAGAAAAATCACAGAAAACTCAGTCACACAACAACGATAGCTGTTAAAACAGCTTTTGGGTATAAGAATCAAAAATTTCTGACAGAAATTCTTTGAAGAAAAAAAGCACTTAGCTCAGCCAAGTCCGAGACCACGTCTTTGCTGTAAAGCAGCAAACGAGATCTGGGGAAGCAGTGGTGGTGCATCCTGGGATGTAGGATAGCTCAGCCAATAAGAGACTTCATTCTATAGTATAGCGTGCCGAGTCGGAGCCGATCATCAGTACAGAATGTAGGCGAGATAGGATCACATAACATCATCATTTCAGTGCTGGATTATAGAATAACATCACATACATCTGGTCATCTGACTCTGGTTCCCATACTACCTCCTTTCCTAGAAACTGAACCAGAAGCTATCACCTATGTGTCATAATACACACACACACACACACACACACACACACACACACACACACACACACACACACACACACAGAGAGCTTTGCTAATATGTTACAGCATCTGGAAACTATAAAACCATTTCAAAACTTTCACTCTTCCAGGGTAGCAATTAATTCACCCCTAAGGACAATACAGTAGGATTCCTAGTCCTGTTTTTTACATATATTTCGTATCTGCCTGCAGTCAGAAAGTGCAGTTGTGTACACGTGCAGTTGTGTACACTTACCATAAATGTAGATGTTCAAGTGTATTCACTGTTGCAGTCATTAGATTTGGGTTATCCCTGGCAGGGTAGCCCTCGGCCGGCTCGAATGCCAGAGGCTTAGTATTTCTGCGTCGGTTGCTGTCACTTCAGGACTGAAGTCAGGGTGTCAGTAGTATAAAGTAAGGCAGCCGACGCCATTACATCAGTTTTTCTTGCCCTTACCTGTTAGGAGCCCCCAAGTGGGAGCCAGGTTCTGGTGGAAGATCCCCACAAGTAGAAAGTAAATACCAATATGTCCCCTGTAAGGAAAGAGAAGAAAGAAGAGGGGGATGGGGGGAGGGAAACCAGGACTGCAACAGTGAATACACTCGAACATCTACATTTATGGCAAGTGTACACAACTGTACTATGTTCTTCATGTTTCACTGTTGCAGTCATCACATTTGGGTTGATTCCCAAAGCTGAGGAAATGGGTGGAGGCAGTCAAGGAAACTAGGGGCTGGCTAGGATGCCCTGCAAGACTGCAGAGGCAAACCCTGCCCTGGATTTGGATAAGATAGGCAGGTGGTAATGTTTGGTAAAGATGTTAACAGATGTCCAGGTGGCAGCCTGCAGGATGTCCCTGGTGGGGACTCCTCTGAGCTGCAGAGGTGAAGGCTGCTCTGGTGGAGTGAGTCCTGACCCCCTTGGGGGAAGGCGTTCTGTGTTGCTTGTAGCAGAAATGGATGCAGTGTGCTATTCATTTGGAAATAGTTTGCTTGGAGATGGCTTTGCCCTCTGCCCCTGTAGCAAACCTAACCAGCAATTGATCAGATTTTCTGAAGGATTTAGTCCTGTCTAGATAGAATCTGAGCTGTCTATGCATATCTAGAGAGTGCAGGATCCTTTCCCCCTTGTTCTGTGGGTTAGGGAAAAAGATGGGCAAATGAATGGATTGGTTGAGAGCCACACCGGACACCACCTTGGGCACGAAGGATGGGTTATTCCTGAAGGATACCCTGTCAGCATGGAAGATGATGAAGGGTTCCACAGCCATGAGTGCTTGCAGCTCGGAGACCCTTTTGGCTGAAGTGATGGCCAGAAGGAAAGCTGTCTTCCATGAGAGAAAGTTTAGCTCTGCTGAAGAAGTTGGTTCGAAGGGTGAGCTTTTCCAACACAAAGTTAAGGTCCAAAGCTGGTGTTGGTGCTCTTCTGGGTGGCGTCAAGTTGCTAGCTCCTCTTAGGAACTGTTTGATCAGAGGGTGTGAGAAAACGGGCTGCTCGGTGGGGAAATGAGCAGAGATAGCAGAGCCATGAATTTTAATACAGGAAAAAGAGAGACCACTGTGTAGCAGGTCAGCTAAGTAATCCAGGATGAGAGGGAGGGAGGGCTGTGCTGTATTGGCTCCCTTAGCCTGAATCCAAGTGCAGAACCTTTTCCATTTGTCAGCATAAGACTTTCTAGTGTTAGGGTGTCTGGCCTCACGTAGAACATCTAGAGCCTGTTTATTAGGTTGGCAGATTGATCGGGGTTAGAGAATTGGCCAAGCTGCCAAAATGAGGGTCTGCAATTGGGGATGCATGAATTCTCTTTCCCTCTGGGTCAGGAGGGTTGGAATCTGAGTGACATGCCATGGTGGCAGTGGGGGCAGGCTGCACAGCAGTGGATACCAGTGCTGGCAAGGCCAGTCTGGAGCAATAAGAATTGTCCTTGGTTTTTCCTCCTTTAATTTGAGCAGTACCCTGGGGATGAGAGGTAGTGAAGGAAAGGCATAGACTGATAGATTGACCCAGGGGAAGGACAGGGCATCCACTTTCCAAGCCATGCAGTGATGCTCCCTGGTGCAGAACTTGCTGAGCTGATGGTTGGTCTGGGAGGCAAAGAGGTTGACCTTTGGGGTGCCCCATTTCTGAGTTATTAGGGTGAAGGTTCTTTTGTCCAGCTGTCACTTGTGTGGGTCCAGAAGATTTCTGTTTAAGTGGTCTGTCAGAAAGTTTAGAGAACCTGGTAGAAATTGTGCTAACAGGAGGAGTTGCATGGCAGAGGCTGTGTGCTAAACGGTCATGGCCAGCCTGCATAGAGGGTAGGAGTGACCAGGAGATATACCACAACACAGTGGTGTTGTCTGTTTTGATCAGGAGAGCCCCTGGGGAGAGAAGGTGCTTGAAAGCTGTCAAGGCGTGCTGGACAGCTATCATCTCTTTTTGGTTGATGTGCAAATGGATTTGCTGTGGGCTCCATTGGCCCTGTATGCATCTGTCATCCAGGTGTACACCCCAGGAATAGTCTGATGCATCTGTGGTGAGGCTCTGGGCGGCGGGGGGTGGTGAGAAAAGTAGTCCCTTGTTGTGGGAGTTTGCTGTTGCCCACTAAAGAAAATCTTTTCTGAGGCAAGGTGTCATGGGTATAAGACTCTCCAGGTCTTGACAGTGTTGACACCAAAGGCTTTTTAGGTATCACTGAAGTTTCCTCATATGCAGTCTGGCATATGGAATGAGTAGAATGCAAGATACCATGAACCCCAGAGCTTGAAGGATCTTCCTTGCAGATAACTGGGGTCTGGTGGCTAGTTGAGAGAAGTAGGATGTCAGGAAAGTTTGCTTTTCTGGTGTAAGGAATGCCATCTGGGATGCTGTGTCCAGGCTTGCTCCCAGGAATACAATCCTTTGGATGGGTACCTGTTTGGATTTCTTTTCATTGATTGTGTACCCTAGGGAGGTTAGTAAGGATTTTACAAAGCCCAGGTACTTGAGCAGCTTTTCCTGGCTGTCTGCCTGAATTAGGCAGTCATCTACGTATGGGTAAATCTGGATATTCCTTTGTCTGCAACAGGCAATGGCCGGAGCCAGACATTTTGTGAAAACTCTGCGAGCAGTAGATAAGCCAAAGGGAAGTGCAAAGAACTGAAAGTGCAGAGATCCTGCCCTGAAACTGAGATATTTTCTGCATGATTCCCTGATAGGAATGTGGAGGTTGGCCTCTTTTAGGTCTAGGGTGGCTAGCCAAGCATCCTTGGAGAGCATGGGTAGCAGCTGCTGGAGGGTGAGCATTTTGGTATCACCAGGAAGGTGTTTAGAATGGATAGATCGAGGATGTGGCGCAAGGTGCCCTCTTTTCTGGGCACCAGAAAAAAGTCTGGAGTAGAAACCTTGACCTTTCTACTCTGCAGGAACGTGCTCTATTGCTCTGATACAGAGCAGGGAAAGGACTTGCTTTTGTGCCTCTGCCCACTGGTTTGGAGGTAGATCTGGGAACCCTTTTGGAGTTGGAAGGGTGTGGAAAGAAAATTTGTATCCCTGGGACACTATGTTGAGAACCCAGCGGTTGTTGCATGAAAGGAGAGTTTTCCTCCTAGGGGTAAGTGAAGGTGGGCAGTGGGAGGGGGTGGGGAAGGAGAGTCATTGCGAGTTCTTACCATAAGGGGGTGGCTTAGAACTCCCTGTTTTTGAAGTGAAGGAAGTCCACTGTTTAGATCTCTGCATTCCCTGTGGCTGCTGCCTGGGGGGGTCTGCTTCCACAGGGTCTGGGCTGAACTGACCTGGTGAGAGCAGGAAATGACCAGTGCTTGGAGGGGCAATGCCTGCTGAAACTGAGTGGCTGGACCTGTAAGAAATCTGTCTGAACAGATTTTGCTTTTTCTTCCATCTTTTTAAGGCCTCTTCTGCCTTAGTGCCAAATAAGTTGTCTTTGTGAAAGGGGGCATCCAACAACTTAGATTTGACATGGTCTGGCAAGGGCTGTTCCTTAAGCCATGCATGCCTTTTAAGTACAGAACCGGTGACTGCTCCCCTGTAAGAAGCTTCTAGATCATCAAAACCACAATGCAAGGTGTGTTTAGTTACTTGACTTGCAGAATGCATGAACTCCTGTAACTCTTTAGATTCTGCCCAAGCAGGGAAGGAAGACAATTTTTGTTTGAGAAGTTCCAGGGTATGTTGCTGAAATTTTAGCATATGGAACTGGCAATTTAGTACTCTGATAGCAAGAGTAGCATAGGTGTATACTTTTTTACCCCATCTGTCTAGTGCTCGGGAATCCCTATCTGAGGGGGTGGGATTCTTAGCACATGTTGCTTTAATTCCTTTAGGCCCTTGAGAAATTATCTCAGGGTCAGCAGTAGGATTTTAAATAGAAATTTGTGTGAATCAGGGACTCTGTAATACCTGTCTGGTTTTCTGGGTGCACGAGGGAGTGTGGCAGGAGTCAAACTGGATTCCAGGAAAACATCCTCCACAACATCCAAAACTGAGGGAATGGCCAGGGGTCTGTGCTGTGGAAGATTCCCTGAGTCTCTTTTTAGACTGAGGATAGTCCTGACTTTCCCATTGGAAATACTCCCTTAACGTATGAAGGGTTTCCCCAAAGGAAAAGTCCTCTGGGGAGAGGCTGAAGGAATGGAATTCTCTGCATCAGAATCCTCATAAGCAGAAAGAGGTTGCATGTCTTCATATTTAGATGCATCAGAGTCATCAGACTTGTAGTCAGACAAAACTACACGGGACAGATCTCTTTTCCTTTTGGAAAGGGTAGCTTGGCTTCCCCTGATCAGCATAATAAGGTCTTCTGCCATTTTAAACATTTGAGACTGAGGCAAGTGAGCAGGTGCCCGAGATTGGGTTGTCTGTTTCTTGGGTGTGGTTTGTACCCTGGGCCTAAGAAACTCGGTAGTTTTCCAAAGAACGGTAGACACGAACAAAGTCATCGTTTTGTGCTGAGAATCGGTAGTGCGAAGGACTTCCTTGGAAGCCGGTGCCTGCTCAGCAGCTCCAGACCCATCCAAGGGAGAGACAACCTTAGTCGAAGAAGAGTTTTGCGGTATACCGGACTCTGAAAGGGTCTCGGTAGCAGCCTGCAAATCAACAGAAGCGGGCATCAGGGGCTGTGAAAGCACCTCACTGAGGACCGGAGAACTGTCGACTAGCTTAACGAAGCGTCATCGGTAGGTTTGGAGCTGTGCGATCTGTCTCTGTCTTTACTTTCTTTGGAAGATCTGCTCTTGGATGGCTTACCGAAGCCATATCAGAATTCGTGGGCTGTAAGCGAAATATCTAGCTACAATAAGGGCCCAACAACATACAGTTCTGGAATTGAACAAAGCACAGAAACAACAGCAGGGGATGTCGTGGTCTGGGCCTAAGAAAGTGAAGCAGTAAGAAAGTAAGTCTCGGTGTGGTATTTGCTTTCCACAGGCGAGACAATTGTTAACTTTTTCTGACATCGGTTAGTGCAAGAAGAAAGAATCCCCAACGGGGTACTTAGCTTTAGAAGACTTCAGCTTCAATTCGGAAGACAAAACTCAGGTAGCGGCCGACCAGCACTTGTGCGAACTGCTGCTGCTTCGGACTCCACAGCAAGAAAGACTGATGTAATGGCGTAGGGTGCCTTACTTTATACTACTGACGACCTGATGTCAGTTCTGAAGCGACAGCAACCGACGCAGAAATACTAAGCCTCTGGTATTCGGGCTGGCCACGGGCTATCCTGGCAGAGATAACCCAAATGTGATGACTGCAACAGTGAAACACGAAGAACATCTGTAAGATACAATCTTTATGGCCTAAACCAGGAAATTTAATTTCAGACTATTTTTCAAAGTTAAATAACCAACAACTGTAGTCGAATAAATCCTGTGTTTTATTACAAAACACTCTAGCGCCTCGGCTAATGTTTAGACTTCAAGGAGTCAGTATTTTTCAAAGTTATCTGGACTGAGGCTACTTCTTTTCCAATATCCACTATTACAATATATTCATTTCAACAGTTACAATATAGTCTGATATAGAGATGTATTTCTTTTCTGTCCAGCAGGACCCACTGTTGGTACATTTTTAACACAAGCAGCTTCACAAATACATTTTACAAATACATTTTTAACACAAATATCTGTACAAATCAGTTTGATATATAAATTACATATAATTCTTTACAGAACTCCTCCAGCTAGCTATGCTGGTATATGTTACACATCCACTGCCCTACTTCTCTTGGCATAGCTAGCAGTACCTCACATTGTCACAACTACCATATTGACAACTCTACCTATAGAGTTGACCCAGTAAGTCAAGGAATTGGAAACACGTGTAAACATTAATCTAGAATTTGACCATCACATGTCTACAGTAGTAAGGAAATCATTTTATGCTGCAAAACTTATAAACATAGATATGGCATCTAAGTCAAAGGTGGTCACTGTTTCACTCATCAGACCTATCATTGAGTACAATAGCCCCTGTAGTATGTACTTAACTAGGAACATCTGACGACTGGAATGTCCACAGATGTTCCTCATTAAAAGAATACAGGGCATAAGTAACATATCCTATGCAAACCACCGCAAAGCTCTATCCCTGTATTCTGTCTCCTGTAGGCCATTATCCAGGAGAAATCTATGCCAGGCATACATTAAAAACAAAATGAAAACTCCAGCAAAACTAGAACTTCTACTGAGTGACCTCCCAAACCTCTTGTATCAGAGGCACATGGGATATATGCAAATGATCCTTATGAAAATCAGGTGTTTCAGCTAATTGGCATTCAGAATCACCAATTAGCTGAAACAGCTGATTTTCATAAGGCTCATTTGCATAAATCCCATGTGCCTCTGATACAAGAGGTTTGGGAGATCACTCAGTGGAAGTTCTAACTTTGCTGGAGTTTTCATTTTGTTTTTACTGATTGGTTTTTCAGTGACCTTCTCACTTACTGTTTTAGTTTGTTGTTTGGGATATTTTTGCAGTGACCCTAATGATAATGGACATCAGCTGGGTATAACAGCCCTGTGTTTCTTATGCTTAGTCAGACAGTCTACTTGTGCTTATGTGGTCATAACAAGGCCAAAATATGCATATCCACAGCTAGTGGGGTTTGGCTTTATTGGCCTGAAATTATCAATTAAAATGATGAAAAGTCGTGGGCATTCAGAATCGCCAATTAGCTGAAACACCTGATTTTCATAAGGGTCATTTGCATATATCCAATGTGCCTCTGATACAAGAGGTTTGGGAAGTCACTCAGTGGAAGTTCTAGCTTTGCTGGAGTTTTCATTTTGTTTTTACCGATTGATTTTTCAGTGAACTTCTCACTTATTGTTTTAGATATGCTAGGTATACATGGTATCTTCGGACCACCACTCTGACGGACCTTCTGGATACCTGCAAAATATACACCAGAATTACCCGCTCTAAAGACTTAAACCTTGTCTGTGATATAAATAGGACCTGCTAGACTGAGAGGTGTGCATCCCAGAGACTACCTCATCTCTGGAACAGGCTACCCATCCATGTGAAGCAGAGTTCCTCCCTAACCCAATTCAACAATAACTTGGACAACTGGATGGAGAACTGGAAATTCACCTCTGATTTGGCAGCTATGTCACTAATGGACAGAGAAAGCCTATAAACAGTTCATCTCTCAGGCTCTTGCTTGCAAACGTTTCATCTCCCAAGCGCCTGCTTACTGGTACCAGAACCTGTCAGACATTTGGGATGCATGGATAGGGTTAAAAAGGCCCCAGTAGGCGTTAGCCTAGTAAACACCTATGAACCTATACTATTACATTCAAACGTTCATCGTGTCTGCAAGAAGAATCAATGCATAAGAGGATTAGTCTTTGAGATACCCATCTTAATGATAACATTACATCTGAAGCTTCTATCCACATCCTTAGGAACTCAAAAATCTGTACTATACAATATCTTTGAATATATGGAATCACACACTCCATGTTCAGGATTCTGTAGGGGATTACTACTGTATCTAGCAGGCACAGAGCATTCCATGTTCCAGATTCTGTAGGGGATCTCTACTGTGCAGGCAGAAATCATTCCATGTTCAGGATTCTGTAAGTGATCACTACTGTATCCAGCAAGCACAGAGCATTCCACATTGTGGGATCTGTAGGGGATCACTACTGTATCCATCAGGCACACATCATTCTATGTTGTGGATTCTGTAGAGGATCGCTACTGTATCCAGTAGGCACAGATTATTCCATGTTTCTGATTCTGTAGGTATCACTACTGTATCCATCAGGCACACATCATTCCATGTTCTGGATTATGTAAAGGATTACTATTGTATCTATCAGGAATACATCATTCCATGTTCCGCATTCTGTAGGGGACCACTATTTCTGTGAAACAGACTCAGAAAGGATGTCACTAGATCTGACATGGCACCACTAATAATATGGAATCTAAAATGTAAAACAGCAATGTGTGACTACAGGAGATGGGACAGTGACTGATAAAAAACTGTTCAAAGAAAGCATTGTTGAAAAATGAGGTGTACACACATTTTTACAGCTGCACGTTATTTTTACAGTTAGGATTAAGTTAAGGAAGGCAGACAACGTTTACCGGAGCGTACAACACCCCAATAACTAGGGCATGAACAAATACCGTCGTACTTCCTTTAGAATCTGCCAGAAGAGGCTAAAACACTTACCAAGGAACTGTTGGTACTGCTGCACTTGGGCACTGATATCCGACAACCCTGATGCCTGCTGCTGGCTAGTCACAGACGTCCCATTAGTCATCCCTTCCACTTTCTGAACTGGCTTCAGCCTACCAGGAAAGAAGGAGCACATGAAAAACAGCCTAGTTCAGGGACTCACAAATACACAGTTCAGACACACAACACTGTCTTCTCCTTTGTGACTAAACAAAGCAACAAAAGGCATGAAAAGAATGGCTTCATAATGGTGGACCTAAGTACAGTCTCAGCTTTGCATAGAAGCTGCAAAAAGTGCAGATGAACTACTCAACAGACAAGTTAAAGCACATGGTTGCAGGAATGCTGCTACTCACGCAGAGGTAATTATCATGTTATAATGCTTTACATTCACTTATTTATTTTCTGTTCAAGTTTCTAATAGTTATACTAGCTCATGCTAAACTTACACTAATTAATTTCTAAGTAGTCAGTTTGTCTCTATAGTTAGTTATTATGCTTATCTAGTGTCAATTTCTGTTTCTGTATCAAAAGTTGTATTTTTATCTAGTGTCTAATTTTGTTTTTTTTTTGTATCAAAAGTTGTATTTTTTTGCTTCTGTATACATGATCATATTGTACAACTATTTGTTTTTCTGCACTGAACGTGGAGCTTTTCTCCCCGGGCCTCCACTGTAAATGGACGTGTGTCCAGTTGGACTATCCCGGTAAACAAATGTAAAATAAATAAATAAATACAATTTGGTACAGTAAATCAAGAAGGCAGCCTTACAATAATGATAATTTAATATTTATGAAAACCTGTTTTGAGTTTCTGGTTTTGTAAAGTGCTTAGGAAATCAGCACTTGAAATGCAGATGAAAAAAACAAACAAACTGGCAGGATGTTTGTGTGCTTGTTAAAAGCTCTTTGTTGTACTTGTCCACAGAAGGTTGCAAGTTCATACACATAACTAATACTCAAACGTATTAGTGGCCAGCTCCACGGCATACAAGAATAATGCCCTGACTGCAGCCCAGCTGACTTAGGACAGTGACTTTGGTGCTGGACAGTCAGCCAGAAAGGAAGGCCATCACTGGCTTGCCATTCTAGGGGAAGGGAAGGTAGCTTTGCCCACTGCACAGCTGTCAAACAGCACAGGCAAATATCAGAGTGTGTGTCAGGACAGGCACAGATGTTCACAGCCATAAAGCTATGCACGTGCACTGTAACTCATTTCACCTTGTGTGTAAAAGCACAATCAAGCATTGGGGCAGTATTATCACAGCATCCCAGATTTCTGCTGACATGGGTGATGGCGGTAAGCCATTAGGGCAGTATTATCACAGCATCCCAGATTTCTGCTAACATGGGTGATGGCGGTAAGCCATTGGGGCAGTATTATCACAGCATCCCAGATTTCTGCTGACATGGGTGATGGCGGTAAGCCATTGGGGCAGTATTATCACAGCATCCCAGATTTCTGCTGACATGGGTGATGGCGGTAAGCCATTGGGGCAGTATTATCACAGCATCCCAGATTTCTGCTGACATGGGTGATGGCGGTAAGCCATTGGGGCAGTATTATCACAGCATCCCAGATTTCTGCTGACATGGGTGATGGCGGTAAGCCATTGGGGCAGTATTATCACAGCATCCCAGATTTCTGCTGACATGGGTGATGGTGGTCAGGAATTCCTTCAACACTGACTCTGGGAAGTGTGAAGGTCTGCCTTTAAATGCAGGCAGCCTGGTATGTGTGTGCATGTGAGGATTAAAGGAAGACCCTGTATTGATTAATGTGAGAGGCCCCACTTTGACCCGGAAGAAGATGAAGGGAGATGGGAGATGCAGTGCAGGGCAACAACGTTTGTGGTTGTCTGGATGATGCCCATCACTTTGGTCAGCTCTCACCTCTAGTAATTGTCTTTGAGAGAGTCTGCCTTTAGTCCCCACATGCACACACTGAATGAACGGGCTTGAAAATTATTGGAAAGGGGAGATGATTGTTGGCGGGCAAACAGAGAAAAAAAGGAATTAGAAAAAAATGCTCAAACTTATGTACAAGGTGATGTAGGGCATAAGGCCGTTCTCTCAGCAATTAATACCACAGACATACACATGGAACACCCAGGCCCTCACACGCAAGTTGTACAAATCTGTAACCACACACTCAGTTAATTAATTCTGCCACCAGACAGAACAGCTAGAACTGATCCACGGCCTCTTCAGCCACAGTAGACTAGATCCCAGCTTCTAATCCCAATAATATTACACTGATGTCCTACCAGATTAATTTAATAACCACAATCCAACATTTAACCTATACTCACTATCCAATGACAGGAGGCTTGCAATCTACAAATCTATCAGGAAACTTTCTAAATTAAAACAAAGATACCTTCCTCTCATCTCTTCAAGCTTACAATTGGAACATTCTAAAGCTTCCCCCTCACAATGAAGTTGTTTTCCACTTTAATAACAATTTGTTAAGCATTCTGAACTTCCATGCCCACGTAGGCACAAGAGTCAAAGCATCCCCAGCCCCTCGGCTCAATCTGCCAAAAAAGCAATTAATGCTTCAATGCGACAAAGTATAGGTCACATGGCAAAAACACAGGTGGAAATACAATTACCAGCACTACCGCTTCC
Organism: Protopterus annectens; assembly: GCF_019279795.1. Classification (NCBI taxonomy): domain Eukaryota; kingdom Metazoa; phylum Chordata; order Ceratodontiformes; family Protopteridae; genus Protopterus; species Protopterus annectens. Next base: position 21,286,485 of record NC_056749.1, read on the forward strand.
TTCACAGCAAAACAAAAAGCCCAAGTAAAGGTCTGCTTCATCTATGAGAAAAAAACTCCAAATCCTTTAAACTAACCTAATCCTTTTCTTACAGAATCTGACTTCAATGTAGCTTGAACCTTCAACTCTCTCTGCCAAATGCCAACTCCAGTACAGAACCCCCTCCTAAGTCCTCACCACATAATACCAACTCTTTAGCAAACCTGTACCCACCAACACCCTCAAACAACACCTCAAGAAACAGTGTCAATACCAGTGCTCCAGACAACAGGCGACTTACCCATGGAATACTTAAAACTAGCAACTGACACCCTGATGTACCCCATTTGCATACTGATCAAAAGATTTATCCATGAATCCTATTTTTTACTACCAGGGAAACAATCTTTCAACTTGCCACTTCACAAAATGCAGCCTCTCCTCTGATATTACTTACTTCAGACCTACAGCAATCTCAAAATGACTAAAGCAATGTATCTACTCTGAATTGCTAGCTTTTTACTGCAACCAAAAGATGCTGAGTGCATCCCTGCATGGTTTGTGTCCCTCTCACACAGCAGTACTACTTTGCGTTCCTTCCGGAATCCAATAGATTGCACAGAAACCATCTCCTTGTCTTGTCACTATTCTTCGACCTCTCAAACCCTTTTCACATGCTCTCTTACTCCTTACTTCTACTGGCAGTTTCCAAAACAGGCTTCTCAAACAAAGATGTCCTCTGGCACATACCTGCACCACAGAACACAAAGTGTAAAATGGCAAAGGGCTTCATCTACCTTCCTCCTTATCCCTGCTAGTGTCACAGGTTCATAGGTAAGTACCAGGCTAGGTGCTTTGTTGGACATTTTAAGCCTAGCCAACTTCCCTTTTTGTACTCAAAATAAACTATCCTATTTGGCCTCACCACTCCCATGGTTGACAATTACAGATCATCCCTACTGAGAATAACTGGAATCATAGTTTGATAATCTGAGGGGACCCACAATAACGCATTTAGGAGCTGCCTCTGTCCATTGGAAGTACAGAGGGTAGTCCTAAGGTAACTTTTCTGCTAGCCATCCATAGCCCCAAGTTGCATTTGAATATGGACAGAAATTTGTTTTACATGGATGGACACTCTGCTCAGAGCAGCAGTATCTTCAGCTACGTATACCTGTCCTTCTAAACAATTCTGTTGATGTTGGTTTTGATCCTTGCACTGAGTACTTCTGATGCCAATTGACTTGCTAATGTGCAGTGAAATAAAAGCAGTTTTTCTTTCCTTTTTGATGAAAAGCTCACTTCTCATTACTTAGGGCATTCCATGCTTCTCAGAGTCATGAATAAAAGAAGCTGGGTGGGTGCAAATGCTTGAATTTCAGTTTTGCTGCTAGAGTTTTATATTCTGCTTATCATTTGCCTGTTTAAAGTGACATTCCAGTACCTTTCTGTTTGTTATATTGCTACTTGTTTTCCCCTGCTGCATTGCTGTTGTGTCCCACAAATATCTATTCTTGGCCCGCTCCTCTTCAACATATTTCATTAGTGTACCTGTCTAATGTACTAAACAATGCTTCCCTCATCCAATATCCAGATGACCCTGTCATTATATGCTCTGCTCTATCTATCTCTGAACTACAAAAAGCCACACAACACTCCTCAACTACTGAGTCCTGGCTGCAAAAATCGAACTTGATCCTAAACTCCAAAAAACTAATCTTAAGCTTTTTGCCCCCAAGTCTAAGTCAACTTCACACTACCCACAGTCCCATCTTTCATTTGACTCCACAACAATTAGCCTAGTTCATGACACTAATTTACTTAGAGCTACCATTGATAAGCACCTCACCTATACATTCATTAAGAAACCCTAAAAACTAACCAAAAGTTACAAATGCTCTACAGATACAAGAGATCCTTGGATGACTAAGCCTGAACAGCTATTGCAACAGCCTGTGTTCTACATCCCCTGATATACACCTCCCCAGTTTTCACCAACCTGCAATTAATCCAGCTCCCGTAATTTGGGGAATCATACAATAAAAAACAAAAAAAAAAACCACGTCCAATGCACAAGGCAGAAGTTTGAAGTTTTAATCCAAATGCATCCAAATTCACTTGCCAAGCACTTTCACCATTACAAATGGCTTCTTCAGAGTAAGTGAAAATCATCCATACCATACATTAAATACCCAAACAATTAATCAAACATCCAATAAAATCAATTAGACAATTGAATAATTGCTAATCAAATGTAAACACTGAATGTGTCCACACACTGTAAAGAATACTAATGCCTAAACTAGCTGGTGAAACGAATGTGTGAAACATTTTATCTACAGTATATAAACTTACATCTCTCAATCAAACAAAACTCACATGAATATATATATATATATTAATAATGAATACAGAAGAATAAAAATATATAAAATATTAATGTTGTTAGTAGCAAACTGAATAAAGCATATAGGGGTATAAAGATACCTTATAATCACCTGTTTATGCCAGATTCTATTAGCCCTATCTTTTAAAACCGGTTTTAGAGAAATATATTCATTCAAACCTGGTGAGGTTGTTGCATCCAGGATTATTTGCCATTTATATTCCAATAATTCTACCTTCAACCCTTCATCACCTCCTCTTTCAAAACATGTCACTCTATCAATCACAAAGAAAATACATTTCTTAAAATCAACACAGTGTGTGCTATGCGTATATAATGCATTGTGTGTGTCCTTAAAAGGCAAGGCATTAATTTTGAAATACAATAGTCAAATGAGTGGTGTTGTTGAAGTAGTGACTAAAACATGGGACACAGTATTCAATGAAACCATGAAGAAAGATTTAGGAAATTTCCCCAAAGTAATATATTCTAGGGGAAAGAATATTAAAGAAATCTTGGAGGGAAACAGAATTACTTATAAGTGTTCCAGGATGTATAAGTGTGGAACCTGTAAATTTTGCAGGTTCATTAATGAAGGACCATATGTATGGTGTCCAGTTATAATAAGACCATAGGGTGCCCTGGTAGGTGTAGTTGCAACACACAGAAGTTGATATACATTGCCACCTGTGTTAGTTGCGAGGCATTCTACGTGGGCAAAACTGTCTGTAGGTTAAAAGATAGGATTGCAGAACACCAGAGGGCTATAAAAAAATAAGGACACACACAATGCATTATATATGCATAGCACACACTGTGTTGATTTTAAGAAATTTATTTTCTTTGTGATTGATAAGAGTGACATGTTTTTAAAGAGGAGGTGATGGGTTGAAGGTAGAATTATTGGAATTTAAATGGCAAATAATCCTGGATGCAACAACCTCACCAGGTTTGAATGAATATATTTCTCTAAAACCGGTTTTAAAAGACAGGGCTAATAGAATCTGGCATAAACAGGTGATTATAAGGTATCTTTATACCACTATATGCTTTATTCAGTCTGCCATTAATATTTTATATATTTTTATTCTTGTGCATTCATTATTAATATATACATATTTTTTTCATGTGAGTTTTGTTTGATTGAAAGATGTAAGTTTATATACTGTAGATAAAATGTTTCAGACATTACTTTCACCAGCTAGTTTAGGCATTAGTATTCTTTACAGTGCGTGGACACATTCAGTGTTTACATTTGGTTAGCAATTATTCAACTGTCTAATTGATTTTATTGGATGTTTGATTAATTGTTTGGGTATTTAATGTATGGTATGGGTGATTTTCACTTACTCTGAAGAAGCCATTTGTAATGGTGAAAGCGTTTAGCAAGTGAATTTGGATGCATTTGGATTAAAACTTCAAACTTCTGCCTTGTGCTTTCGACGTGGTTCTTTTTTTGTTTCTTATTAGTTCTGTACCCTGTGGGTATTCAGTTTGTGGTATTAATCATACAATAAAACTGTAAAGTTTGCCACCCATCTTTCCAATAAAACACACCACCACAAAGTCCTCAAGCAGCTAAACTGATTTAACTTCCCCAATCTCCCTACACTTAAAACAATTAAAAACTGCACACAAAATCCTCTGCCATCAACAAACATGTCCATCTGTCAACATTTGCCTTCTCTGATATACCTCGCTCACACAGTCTGCTCATATGAGAGCAATTCCTGACAAAAGCGATCACATAATTATAATGGTGACTTACGATATGCCTAGGACACAACAAGAATGTGAAGTTCTCAACCTATCTGCCGCCAAATGTTTCGAACACATCATAAAACTCTTCCTGCACAACTCCTGACAATACTGCTGCTCAGAAGCGCTTGATTAATACCAACAACACCTGCACACCCAATACCTTACCCAGCCCAGTAATTTCTTTCCTCATTCCTCTTCCTTCAGATCCATATTCATATTAATCATACAGTAATCCTAGTAAGATGGTATTGGTATCAGCTGCCAACACTAACATGTGACATTCACAGATACTTGGTAAGCAGCACCCAAGATTCTACATACACAAGCCTTCATCATAATTTCATTTTATAACTTCTTTCATGTAATCTGCATATCCAGTGCGTGCTCTTTATATAAATGTATGTGTTTATGTTCACATGTGTGTAATATAAGGAATCTGTCACTACCTAATCAGAAGTGGTTGAAAAACATGATGTAATGCTAGTCTTCAGTACATTTTATAAGTTGTAACTCTGATAATAACAAACATTTATGAGTATTCTCACAGATGTACAAAAATACTGCACTTTGCTTTATGAGTAGGGTTGGATTGTGCGAGCTGGTGGTGCACGTCTGTTTTTTCCCATTCTTCCACTGTAGTGTGCCCATGGAGTTGTTACAGAGTTTGGGGGTAAGTGGAGGTGAAGCCCATTCCATTGTGGTATGGAGAGGAACGTTTTTTCTTTTTCTTTTGAGCTAAGCTGGGTTAAAGTTTAGATATTTTGAATTTTAGATGAAATTACGTACACTGAATATTTCATACTCTCTCCAATCACTACTGACAGAAATGGCACACTCTAAAAGCAAAAAGTAAGGTAAAACAGGAGTCCCAGAAGAAATTATTACAATGGAAGCCAGCTATTCATTACATTAGAATCTCCTGCCAAGGGCGGCCTAATGTCCAGCCAGTGTACCAAACACTTTAGGTTGCTTTAAGGTACACCATACATCACAAATATGCTGCTTGCGTACCATAGGGAATAAAGGTGACGTCTGCACGTACCATCCTCAGAAATGAAAGCCTCAGTAGGAACGCCAATCCAAGGAAAGGCGAGGTAATCAGTACATCCAGAAGAGAAATGGACTGGGGGAGGAAGGAGGGAGTGAATACTGCAACAGTGAACAGAAGGACATCTACCATTATAGTAAGATTTTACACAATTATACTATGTCCTTCCATTTCATTGTTGCAGTATTCTTTACACTAGGGAGGGTGCCAAAGCTCAAGAAGAAACTTAGGAGGAGGAAAGACCAGCAGAGCCCTCTAGAAAGCCATGAAGTATAGCCCTAGCAAAACCAGCTCTAGCTCTAGAGATTCCATCGAACTTGTAGTGCTTGGTAAATGTATGCACAGAAGTCCAGGTAGCTGCCTCCAGAATAAATTTAGCATCCAAACCCTTGAAAAAAAGCACCAGAAGAAGCCACAGCTCTAGTAGAATAATCCTTAACAGAATAAGGAAGGCTCTTACCATGAAAGGAATAACAAAAACAAATAGCTTTTGAGATCCAAGAAATAGTAGTTTGCTTGGATAAAGCCAATCTTAAGGACCTAGGATGAAAGGAAACAAAGAGCTGATCAGATTTTATAATAGTTCTATTCTTATCCAAATAAAATCTGAGTTGTCTATGCACATCCGTGTGCAACACCCTCTCACTAGCAGATTGTGGAGTAGGGAAAAAAGTGTACAAATTAATAGACTGATTAAGCGATAACTCATTCATCACCTTGGGCACAAAAGAATGATTAGTATGCAAGGACACCCTGTCCTTATGAAACACCAAAAAAGGAGGACAAGCCGTAAGGGCTTGAAGCTCAGACATTCATCTGGTAGAAATAAGGGCTAACAAAAGTACAGTCTTTCAAGAGCAGTGTTGCAAGGAAGCTGAAGCAGCAGGCTCAAAAGGATCCTCAATCTATTTTTCCAAAACAAAATTAAGATCCCAAGGAGGAGGAAAGTACAGTTGTGTATACCTACCATAAATGTAGATGTTCGAGTGTCTTCACTGTTGCAGTCATAACTGTAGGGTACTCCTGCCGGCAGGCAGCCCGAGGTCAGCCAGAATATCAAAGTCTGGGTCCGGCGTCAGCTGTATCAGCTAGTACCCTGACGTCAGAGCGCATGGGTATAAAGCTGACAGCCGACGCCATCTTCTCCAGCCTTTCTTGCCCCTGATGTCAGAAGCCCCCATAAAACCAAAAGGTGTCCCAAGGGAAACACAAATACACCAGAAAGGTAGTGGAAAAGGAAACACAGTAAACAAATAGAAACAAGAGGGGTCTGGAGGGAGGGAAACACCGACTGCAACAGTGAAGACACTCGAACATCTACATTTATGGTAGGTATACACAACTGTACTATGTTCTTCGTGTTTTACTATTGCAGTAATAACTGTAGGGTAGAATCCCAAAGCAGAGAACACGGGAGGAGGTTATGAAGAAGAAGGAGCAGCTAAAAGACCCTGCAAGACAGCAGAGGCAAAGCCTGCCCTAGACTTAGAGTACAAAGGGAGGTTATAGTGCTTGGAAAAAGTATGCACAGAGCTCCAAGTGGCAGCCTCCAGAATGTCCTTGGTAGGAACTCCTCTGAGAAAGGCTGCTGAAGTGGCAGCTGCTCTAGTAGAATGAGTCCTGACGGTACCTGGAATCTGTTTTCCATAAAGAGAGTAACAATATCTTATTCCATGAGCAATCCATTTGGAAATAGTTTGCTTAGAAATAGCTTTACCTAGAGAACTGGAAGCAAATGAAATGAGCAATTGATCTGATTTTCTGAAACTTTTAGTTTTGTCCAGGTAAAAACGTAGTTGCCTGTGTACATCCAATGAATGCAAAATCCTTTCCCCCTTATTTTGGGGTTTTGGAAAAAAGGTAGGAAGGTGAATAGTCTGATTTAGAGCCACTTTAGAAACTACCTTAGGCATAAAAGTAGGATTGGTCCTCAAGGAAACTCTGTCCTGATGGAAGATGAGGTATGGTTCCACGGCCATGAGGGCTTGTAACTCAGACACCCTTCTGGCAGAAGTCAAGGCCAACAAGATAGCTGTCTTCCAGGATAAGAACTTAATGTCCACAGAGGCAGCAGGCTCAAAAGGAGGCAAAGTAAGCTTTTCCAAGACATAGTTGAGATCCCAAGGAGGGACAGGAGGAGTTCTAGGAGGTTTTAAATTCTTAGCTCCTCTCAGAAATTGTCTAACCAACTGGTGGGAAAAAATGGGAGGATCACAATTGAAATGTACCGAAATAGCAGAAGCATGAATTTTAATGGAAGAAAATGAAAGACCTTTAATCAAAAGGTCTGAGAGATAAAGTAAAACAGATGAAATATCAGGTATCAAAGGATCAGAGCCACGATCCTGCATCCAAATACAAAATCTTTTCCATTTAGAAGCATAAGATTTCCTTGTACTAGGACGCCTAGCTTCCAAAAGAACATCCAAAACTTGTTTAGGAAGAGAAGAAGGAATCAATTGCCTTTGATGAGCCAAGCTGCCAGGCAGAGAGTCTTGATTTGATAGTGAAATACCTGACCCTGATGCTGGGACAGTAGAGAATGGGTCAGAGGAAGACTCCAAGGAGGTTCCAAGCAAAGGTGCAGTAGAGTAGGGTACCAAAACTGACGAGGCCAATTTGGAGCTATCAAAATGATCAGTCTGGGTTTGTCTAGCTTTATCTTTAGCAATACCTGAGGCAGAAGAGGAAGAGGAGGGAAGGCATATCCCGAAAGATTCCTCCAGCTGAAGGACAGGGCATCCACTTTCCAAGCTGTCTTGTGGAAGGACCTGGTGCAAAAGAGAGGCAACTGATGGTTGAGATGGGATGCAAACAGATCTATCTGAGGACAGCCCCAAACTGCAGTTATCTTGCTGAATAAGTTGGGGTCCAACATCCATTCGTGAGGATCCAAAATGTTTCTGCTTAGGCTGTCTGCTAAGAGATTTTGTTTTCCTGGAATGAACTGTGCCTGAAGATCCAGATTCAAATTTAGGGCTGTGTCCCATAAGGTCATGGCAAGTCTGCAAAGGGGGTAAGAGTGAGAGCCCCCTTGTTTGTTTATGTACCACATGACTGTGGTATTGTCTGTTCGAATTAGCAGAGGTCCTGGCTTCAAAAGAGTCTGGAAGGCTAGAAGAGCATTTTGGACTGCTAACATTTCTTTCAAGTTGATGTGCCATAGAAGGTGTTTGTTTGTCCAAGAACCCTGTTGGCATTTGTCTAGAAAATGAGCTCCCCATGCATAATCCGAGGTGTCCGTGGTTATGATCTGAGTAGGCTGAGGGAGATGAAAGGGCTTCCCTTCGTTCAAAACACACGCCCTGGACCACCAAAGGAATTCCTTCTGGAGGCAGGGAATCAGTGGAATCATTGTATCCAGACTGTGGCAATGCTGAGATCATACACTCTTTAGGTACCATTGAAGTTTCCTCATGTGAAGCCTCGCATTTGGAATCAACAGGATGCAAGAGGCCATGTAGCCCAAAGCCTGCATGAATTTCCTTGCAGTGAGCTGAGTCAATGTTGCCAAGGTCTTGAAGATTGAAGCCAGCTGTAACTGTTTTTCTGGAGTGAGGAAGGCTTTCTGTAAACTTGTGTCCAAAAGAGCTCCCAAGAAGGTCATTCACTGAGAAGGAATCAAATGTGACTTTTTTGTGTTCACTGAGAATCCCAGTAGTAGGAGAAGACATTGAACAAAATGCAGGTGTTGAAGTAGAAGGTCTTTGCTGTCTGCCTGAATTAGACAGTCGTCCAGATAGGGGTAAATCTGAATCCCCTGAAGTCTGCAGTAAGCTACTACTGGAGCCAGGCATTTGGTAAAATCTCTGGGCGCAGTAGTTCTATGGCTCTTAAGGCTAATAAAGCGTCCACTTGATTTAAGGCCTCTGTCCATTGATGTTTTGGCAGATCTGGCCAGCCGGAAGGCCTTGGCAGAGTGTGAAAGTGGAATTTGTAGCCTTTCAAAATCACGTCTAACACCCATTTGTCCTGGGTAATGTGAGTCCAATTTTGGTAAAAAAGAGAAAGTTTTCCTCCGAGAGGGGCATCCAGGAAAGGAGGACCTGAAGCCCAACAGAGGGAGTCATTGGGTCTGCTTTCTTTGGGTTTGAGGTCTGTCTTCTCCCCTTCTGGGTGAAGAAGCAGTCCACTGTCTAGACCTGTAAGAGGCCTGAGCCTGCGCCCAACCTCTGGAGCATCTATATCTTCCCCTTTGAGGCCTGTCAGAAGTGGGAAAAGACCAATTTTTGGAGGGCCAATTTCTGGAAAATCTAGAAGGCTGCACTTGCAAAAAATCTTTTACAGTCTGCATAGACTTAGCTTTTTCTTCCATCTTTTTAATAACCTCCTCAGCCTTAGATCCAAATAAGACATCATGCTGAACAGGAGCATCTAGCAATTTAGCCTTAACTTGTTCAGGTAAATTCTGCTCACGAAGCCAAGCATGTCTCCTGATAACAGTACCAGAGGCAGCCGCCCTGCAAGAAGCCTCTAAGGCATCAAAACCACAATGTAAACTATGTTTGCTAACTTGCTCAGTTGCATGCAACACATCCTGTAATTCCTTGTCCTCAGCACATACAGGAAAGGTAGAAAGCCTCTCTTTTAAAACAGATAAAAGAAACTGTTGATACTTAAACATGTGAAACTGGCAATTTAAAGCCCTAATAGAAAGGGTAGCTGAAGTATAAACCTTTTTGCCCCACCTGTCCAAGGCACGAGAATCCTTTTCAGAGGGGATAGGATTCTTAGAGGAGGCGGTCTTAGCAGCCTTGGAACCCTGCGAAATAGTTTCAGGATCAGCAGAAGGGTTCTTAAATAAGAATTGATGGGAATCAGGGACCCTGTAAAATCTATCAGGCTTAGAAGGAGCAGGCGGCATGGAATCAGGATTCAAGTTAGCTTCAGAGAAGGCATCATCCACAATGTCACGTACAGTGTCACGTACAGGAGGAATAGCCAAAGGCCTGTGCTGAGGGAGAAGAAGAAATTCCCCAAGTCTCTTTTTGGAAGCAGAATAATACTGACCTTCCCAATGAAAATGCTCCCTCATTTCATGCAAGGCTTTCCCAAAAGAGAAATCTTCAGGGGGGGAGGCAGAGGGAACAGAATCCTCTGCATCCGAATCCTCATAAGGAGGAAAAGAGTAATCCTGATCAGAGGAAGAAACAGAAGATACAGAAGCCTGATCAGAGGAATCATAAGGGATATCCTGTCTAGGCCTTTTCTCAGGAGGAGGGTGAGAGCCCCTAATCATAGTTAATAAATCCTCAGCCATCCGAAGTAATTGCTGCTGAATCCGAAGAAGCTTGAGCAGAAAGTCTGGGTTTAACAGGAGTCTTTGACTTAGCTTTTGTCTTTGTGGAAATAGTAATGTGTGAAGGCCTGAAGACCCCCTCAGAAGCCGGTACCTGCACAGCGGTTCCGGACCCATCTGAAGGAGCGACATCCGAAGGTCCTGCAGCAGACAAATTACTAGGCCTAGTTGGCTCACCATGTGAGTTCGTGTCGGCCATCGGTTCTGAAGTGGCGGACGACAGGGGCTGCAAAAGCGCCTCACTGACGACCGCCGAACCCGAAGCTGGCTCCGGCTGCAAAGTATCCTGTTTGGACCTCGGAGGCCTGTCCTTGTCTTTGCGTTTCTTCTGTAATCTGGTATTCAGTAAAGTATCTGACGACATCCTATAATTAAATCGTCTACCGAAGTAATTCAAGGCCCAATCGTACCTACGTTTGATAGTGCGAGAATTAAACCTGGCACAGAACCGACAACAAGAAACGTGGTCAGGGCCTAAGCAAGGTAGACAGTAAGAGTGGAAATCTTTATGAGGTATTTGTTTTCCGCACGATACACAATTATTAACTTTTTCTGACATCGGAGGAGCAAGAAAAAAGTTTCCCCAACGGGGTACTTAGCTTTGAGAAGAGAAGTAGAAAACTTCGGACCAACGACAATCACACCACGTTGTCTTGAAAACGCCAACCAACAACTAGCGAACTGCTTTGCACCGCACGGCAAGAAAGACTGGAGAAGATGGCGTCGGCTGTCAGCTTTATACCCATGTGCTCTGACGTCAGGGTACTAGCTGATACAGCCAACGCCGGACCCAGACTTTGATATTCTGGCCGACCTCGGGCTGCCTGCCGGCAGGAGTACCCTACAGTTATGACTGCAACAGTGAAACACGAAGAACATCAGGCTTCCTGGGAGGCCTAATAGGAAGAAGAATGACTTTAGGAACTGTTTAGCCTCAAATGTAGACGCTAAAGGAGGAGATAAAGGCAGAGAAGCAGAGTCGCTGATAAGTGGGCCTTAACAGAAGAATAAACCAACCCGGCATTGAGCAACTCACACAGATAAGAGAGAACCAAAGGAGTATCCACAGAAAATGGATCCAGGTTTCCAAAAAAGCAAAGTCAAAGTAACCTGTATTGTCATTTAGGACTCCAGAAGCACAGCCTAAATGAGATTCCGAGCATCAGCTCAGCAGAGAGCACATGAGGAGCAAGGATAACAAGAACAAGATTACAACATTACAGTCTTTAACAGATTTTCAACAGCAGACCCCAGAAGGATAAATAAACCAATAACAACAGGAAAAATACCCCCCCCCCCCCGACAGTCATATGAAGAATACTGTACATAGCAGCATGACAGAGCAGGATCGCACATGTTACGCTTGTCCTCCTTTGTTTGTCTGCATCAGACAAACAGCAGGCAACTGCACATGAATAAGAAAATATATTGTTACATCAAAGAGTAGAAAAAAGATACTGTACACTTTTCAGCTGAGCTACGTATTGTGAATGATTACTGTCTAAATAATCGGTGCCTGGTATCAGAGTTTGTAAGTCTCAATACTGTTGGGTAGAAGCTGTTTAAGTATCTGGTGGTCCTGCAGTGGATACTATATCTCCTGTCCAAAGACAGATGCGTAAACCAGCTGTTTGCAGGGTGAAGGGGTCATGAATTATTTTGGATGCACATTTAATGCTTCTTGCTGTGAAGAGATCCTGGATTGATGGTAAGTTGGTGCCCATGATGTTTTGGCAACTCACACCACTCTCTGTAGCTTCTTTCTTTCTGCTATTGTACTGTTCCCAAACCAAACTGTGAGGCTACTAGTGAGATGCTCTCAACTGCTCCTCTGTAGAATGTGGTGAGAACAGTAGGTGGGAGCTTTGCATTTTTGTGCCTTCTGAGAAAGTGGAGACGTTGGCATAGCCAGCCTTAGGCCAACTAGGGCGCCGCACTAGCAGGGGCGCTTTTCCAGTAATTGGATGGTGAAGGTAGACCAGGATGGGACACCGGGTGGTGTGGTGGGGAGCCGCCGTAGAGCCCTTTTGCCTAGAGCTCCAGTTGACCTAAGGCTGCTCCTGGATGTTGGTGTGTTTTTTTTCACCAAATGTTCAGTGTTCACAGTCCAAGACAGATCCTCCGAAATGTGCACCCCCAAAAACTTTGTAGATCTGACCCTTTTCACCTCTTCACCATTTATCATAAGTGGTGAGTGTGTAGTTGACCTTTTCCTGAAGTCTATAATGATTTCTTTTGTTTTTTTCGACATTCAGGTCAAGATTGTTCTTAACACACTAGTCAAAACAATGAATAGACCTCATCTCTGTAAGCTCTTCCATCCCCCCTTTTATGAGACCCACAATCGTCTGCAAACTTAATGATGTGATTGGTGCTGTATTTTAGAGAAGAGTCATGGGTGAGGGTGGCGAATAATAGAAGGCTTAGCACACAACACTGAGGAACACCAGTGTTAAGTATTATGCATCCTAAGGTGTTGTTGCCCGCACATTTTCTGTGGTCTGTTCGTCAAGAGGTCGAGGATCCAGTTGCACATGAGCTTGCTAACTCCACGATGTACACGCCTGTCAACAAGCTGCAGTGGAACAACTGTATTGACTGCCAAGCTGAAGTCAATAAACAACAGTCTGACGTAGTTGTTTTTTTCCTCCAGATGATCAAGTGAGAGGTGAAGTGCCACTGAAATAGCATCCAGAGTGAATCTGTTAGCCCAATAAGCAAACTGTAGAAGGTTCAAGGTCGATGGAAGGTTTTCCAACAGATGCCTTTTAACTAGCTTCTCAAAGCATTTCATGACATTTGAGGTTAGAGCAACTGGTTTGTAGTCATTCAGGCAGGCTGGATTAGCTTTTTGGGGAGAGGGACAATATCTGTCACCTTGAAGCAAGAGGGAACTTTACCAACAATAAGGAAGGTGTTAAAAATATCAGTTAGAACTGAGCCTAGTTGGTCTGCACAACCATTAAGTACTTTGCCCAGTATTTTATCAGGACCAGCAGCCTTCCTGGGGTTCACCTTTTTAAGTCGATATCTCACTTCATTGGAGTTAACACCAAACAGAAAACCTATTTCCTAGTATTGCATTTCCTGGCCTCCTGCAGGACCCTAAGCACATCCTCAAAAAAAGATGTTTGTGGAATCAAAATCCTATCATGCACAGTGTCAGATGAAAAGTGTACAGGTGGGGATGGATGAGAGATCCCTTGTCTTGTGAGTAGGTCCACCCTGTGAGGTAACTTGTGATGATAGCCCCTGGCTAAATGCAGAAGAAGAGGGAACCAATGCTGTCTCAACCAAAAGGGAGTCACCAACAAAATCTTGGGAGCATCCAGCTGTATTTTGAAGAGGACTTTTGGAATGAGGGGGAAGGGTAGAGAATGCATAAAGAAACATCCCCTTCCAAGAAAAAGACAGGGCATCCACCTTCCACACCAGAGGACCTGGGACTCTGGCACAAAAAATGTATGTTCAAAGGGGAGGAAAATAGCATTTGAGAAGTACCCCACTGGTGGACAATGTCCAGACGCACATCCCTGTGAAGCATCCATTTGTAGGATTGAGTTAAGGACCTGCTCAGAGTGTCTGCCACAATGTTTTGACCTGAGGGAACATAAACTGCCTGAAGAGTCACTTGATACTGGATAGCCACATCCCATACCAGGAGTGTCAACCGGCAAAGAAAACAAGATCTTGTTCACCCCTGTTTATTTAAACATCACATCACTGTAGTACTGTCTGTAAATAAAGGTCCTGGGGAGAAAAAGAGTATGAAAAGCCTGAAGCCCCAGCAGAAGAGCTCTCTTCTCTTTGACATTGACATGCTCATTTTGTTGCAGAGGCAACCACACCCCCCTTGCACCTTTAGGGAGCCAAAAGCTGCTCCCCATCCCACATCTGAAGTGCCTGTGAACAGCTCCTGAGAGGGCAGAGGGGGATGCAAAGGAAGCCCTGGATTTAGAGACAACAGCTGGATCCCCCAGTGAAGTTCCCTCACAAGACAAGGTAGAAGAGGAACTACAAATTCTAGGGGATGAGCATGTTGAAGCCAAACAGACTTCAGAAACCACTGAAACTTTCACATATGGAGTTTTGTCAGAGGGAGCATGGGGATGGTGGATGTCATGAATCCCAGAGCTCTCAGAAACTCCCTAGCTATAACAAAGGCCAGAGGAAGACGAATTTGAAAGAATAAAATGAGTGTAAAGGTCTTGGGAGGAAGCAGGGATGCAAGCATAGGCACCATTTGAATCCTGCACCCCAGAAAAACATGGTCCTGAGAAGAAGTCAGAAAAGGCTTTTTGAAGTTCATTGTGAACCCCAGGCTTTGCAAGAAGGGAAATGGCAAAATGATGATTTTGCAAGAGGATATCCAGAGAGGATGCCTGAAAAAGGGGGTTGTCCAAGTAAGGAAATACTTGGATCCTCTGAATCTTGCAAAAAGCAATCACAGGAGCGATGCATTTCATGAATACCCTTGGGGTAGTAGAAAGGCCAAAGGGCAAAGCAGAGAGCTGAAAATTCCAGGAAGCAACAGAGAAATGTAAAACCTTCCTGAAAAGGGGATGGACTGGACTATTAAGAAAAGCATCCTTGAGATCCAGACACACCATGTAAGCCTGAAGAAGCAAAAGAGGAAACAAATTCTGAAGCGACAACATTCAAAAGGAGGCCACCTTCAGAAAAGCGTTTAGATGAGAGAGGGCTAGAATTGGTCCCCAAGTACCCTCTTTTCTGAGTACTAGGAACATCCTGGAGTAAAACCCCTCCCCTTTTGGGACAGAGGCACCTCTTGAATGAAGCAGGGTTGTTCCTGAGGGGGCTGAGCAACACCCATAAAAGGGGAAAGGATTTCCAAACCATGAAATACCCCTGACGAATAATGGGCAGGACCCAGGAATCCTGAGTAATCTGTAGACAAACAAGGAGAGAGACAGAGGCGAAGAGAAAGAAGAAAGTGGCTGGGAAGAATAGGACCTTTAGACAGCACCTGATTTATCTGGAAATGGACACTTCTGAGGCACTGAATAGCCTTGGCAGGAAGAGTCTGCTTGCCACCTTGTTTGCCCTTAGGAGGATGGTGACACTGCCTGGGAACAAAGGCTGGCTTACTGGGATGGTTTCTCTAAAATCTAGGCACAGGAGAAACAAACACATGTTTAAGTTCGTGTAAAGCCTTGCCCTTATCCTGAAGGGACTTAAACAATTATCAGCAACATCTTCACCAAACAAGTGTTTATTATCAAGAGGGACATCCATCAACTTAGCCTTAATATCATCAGGCAAAGGTTGAATCCAAAGCAAAGAATACCTCATCGCTGACCTAAAAGCAGCAGCCCTAGAGGAAGCATCTGCTGCATCATAACTACACTTGATGGAATGACACGTCACCTGGGAAGAAATCCCTAACAGGGAAAGAGCAGACGTTTTACCCTCAAAGTCTGAAAGATCAGAAATAACCTGGCAAGCCTGGGATAGGAGAGCCAACAAGTACCTGGACATATGGGTCTGATAATTAACAGCCCTAAAACCCAAGGTAGCAGAGGTGTAAAACTTCTTGCCTTTCCATGGTCCTGCTATCTTTATCACAGCGCAGCAACTTGGGAGAAGGAAGCAATTGGGAGCACTTGTCAGAGGCTACAGACATCACCGAGGGGTTAGCAGCAGGACACTTATGCAAAAATTTACAGTCCTCAGTCACCTATAGAATTATCAGGTTTCTTGGGAGCAGGGGCTGAGAATCTGGAGGCTTAGAAGCATTGAAAAATGCATCCAACAAGGCAGCCAAAACAGGACGAGCAGCAGAAGATTCAGGAAAGTCCATCAGTAGAAACTCATAATATTTTTAATGTACCTCAACAGACCTGAGAACAATCCCATTTAAAGAATTCCATCATCCTGGAAATTGTATCCCCAAAAAAAATTCTTCAAAGGGAGTAATAGGACTGGTAGATTCCTCTTCCTCTGATCCACAGTCCAAAGGAGAAGGAGTCTGAGAAGAGTAAGCAAGGGATTCCTCATCGGACTCCAGCTCCTACTCAGAGGAATCCTGTTCCCTGGGTCTTTTTAGAGGACTAGAGTACCGGGGGGGGGGGGTCTGGAACAAAAACTCCCTAAAGGAGGTTTCAATGCCATCAGAGCGCTAAACAAACCCTGAGCGAAGGCCTGCCATTCACTCTGTGGATCTTTAGGAGCAGGAGAAATATGTTTAGTCTGTTGCTTTTTCTTCAATGGGACGTCTGCCTTATAAACTGTGGAAAGCTATGAGCAAAGACAACATTCAATGGTGGTAGTAGGGACTTCTTCTCTGACCAATACCTGAGGAACACCCCTAGGCCCCTCAGAAATAATCAGCCATGGCTCCCCCTGAGTGTCCAAAAAAGGATGTCTGCAAAGCCTCCTTATATGTGCTCAAAGTCGGATCCTTGCCGGCCTCCAACCTGGTCGCAGCAAAAGAATGCTATGACAAAGCAGGATGAACCTCTGGGCAGTAACTCACCTCGGGGGAGACATCTGGAGGAGGCTGAACAGCAGAAGTTTCCACCCTGGACTTTTTGGCTTTCTTCTTCATGGATGGCTGTCCCTCAGAGTGGGAAGTACCCTCCATTGTGTCTTTCACGAGAAGCTTAAAACGTTATTTTACTTTTAAGAATCAGAAATGTCTTAAGAGATTGCTTTGTTACAAGTCCAACAAAGCTACTGGTAACAGCAACAGAGGAAATAAGCTAGGGACTCTCCCTTGTCAGAGATGCACCATGTGTGCTCATATTAACAATGATGATATATTTGTGCATCCTGTGACAGGGCATGTGTATGAACTTAAAGTCACTGCTGAATGTAATACGATGAATATTGTGTATTTAGCATCTTGTGAACTCTATAAAATGTTTTATGTAAGCAAAACCAACAGGTGTTTAAGGGACCGGACACGTGAGCATTTGTACAGAAGGACAGTAAAAATGCACTTGCAAAGCATGTTGCTTTAATGGGCAGTGATCACTATTTTAAATTTTTAGTTCTGGAGATATGTCAGCCTAGTGTTAGAGGTGGTGATTTAATTAACAAAACAGAATGTCAAGAGATTAAATGGATGTTACTTTTGCAAGCCACAGGTAGCAAGGGGTTAAATGAGTTCATTCCCCTTAAACCCATCTTGAAGTCACGTGATTTGCAGCATTAATTGTTAGTTCTATTTAAATTGTAACTGTTCAGTAAAGTTTTAGATCTGATGAAGTACCATGCTGGGTACGAAAGCGCTAATCTTTTTTTGTTTTTAAAGAGTATTCTTAACAGTGTGTTTTATTAAATACTTTTGCACTACTGCAGTTTGTTTTTTTTTCAGTTCAAATATTTTTCTACCGGATTCTGCCTCATCTGCTTTGTTTCTGTTCTGTTAAATCTTAAAACGTTGATTTTCAAGATAAACTGCCAAAATGGATAGTCTACAATGAAGAGTTTTAGGTACAAAAGCCTGACAAATGGAACAGGATGTATGGTCATGGGAGGCACCTAAGCAAAAAAGACACTTTTCATGGCGGTCTTTATAGGGAGTCTGTCTCCCACACTTCAATTACCCTTCTTGGATGACATGAAACCCCATAAGCAACAATAAAAAGGATAAGTTAAAAAGAACCCCAATGGGGCACTTATCTGAAATGGCTTGGGGAACCAGCAACAGAATGGGTGTTCAAACTAACAATGAAGTGATGGTGTTTCGACTGGCAGCAAAGAAGCTCTGACGATGGTATGGCCAGAAGTCACCTTTACATCCTACACTACATGCAAGCAACATGTGTGTGATGTAGGCATACCTTAAAGCAACCTAAAGGCTTTGGTATACTGTCCGGATGTCAGGCCGCACTTGGCGGGGGATCCTTAATGTAAAGAATACTGCAACAGTGACATGGAAGGACATCTTTTAGTTTTGCAGACATTCAATCAAACGATGGAGGAGGAAACAGCATGACTTTTATGAAAAAATGTTACAAAAGTGGACAGATGTCTCTCAAATAAAACGTATACTTAGAGAGAGCACATAGATATCTCTCAAATAAAATGTATACTTAGAGAGAGCACATGGGTTTTATACTTGGAAACAGCAGTTATGTACTGAACATAACTTGGCATCTGTGTTATCCTGTTTCATAACTCCACATGACTTGGTCTTGGATCCGATCCGGCACTACACAACACATGGATTCAAGGCTTGAGCTCCTCCTTCTCCCATAATCCCCTTCTGCACTCTAACCCTCAGATCGAGTTTGCTGCAGGAACTCCAGAGAATATATACCTGAAACTTTAAATAAAGCAAATGTAGCCCAGGAGCCCAAGTCTCCAGCTTCCTGATGGGGGAAGGTGGGCGGGAAGTGAGAAATAATGAAACAGGATAACACAGATGCCAAGTTAAGGTAAGTACACAACTGCTGTTTTGACATCATTCATTTCATTATCCCTCATGATTGGGTCAGAATCCTCAGCTACAACAGAATACCGGGCAGCCCTATGAATGGATGTCCCCGAGCACCATGGAACTAAAGGATGCTCTGTTTCTGGAGGCAATATGCAATTTGTAATGAGAAACAAAGGTGTGAGGAGTGCGCCAAGTGACCGCAGCACTAATGTCATCTACAGACACCCTCACAGAGAAGGCTGACGAGGTAGCAACTGACCTGAGAGAGTGAGCCCTAGTTCTGGACCGGTTCTGTGGACTCCTTCTGCTTCTAGGGTGGTGTCTACCATTGAACCCTCTTCCCCTTTGGAAAAGGAATCCTCAAGAGCATCCTGGAAGGAACTCTGCAACTTTCAGAACCAAAGTTTCTTTCCTCCCCATTCATTCTGCTGAAATACTAATAGCAAACCTCAAACCCAATGACTTTACTACCATCACAGTAGTACCCATATACACTCCACCAGGGGACAACATCCCCTTAATGGAAAATATACTGTCATATCTTTCCCTAAATTTCCCTAATGAAACTATCCTTCTTGAGGACATAAACATTAACTGGCATAACCTTAATAATCCAAATCCTCTGGAACACATAAACCTCCATGGATTTACATAACTAATCTCCAAACCTACCCATAATAATAACTCTCATTCCTCAAGATCCTTGACAGATTGGATACTTATTTCTAACCCCAGCAAATACCATAACCCTGAAACTCTACCTGATGTCCTGAGCAACCAATCACCTATAAAAGTGCTACAATACATCACCCACCTCCCCAAACCACACCGGCTTATCACCTGCTGCAAACTTTCAACCTTTAACCCAGACACTTTTAAAACCCTCCTCTCTAGAATTAAATAGAATTTCCTTACTCAGCTCCCACTCAACAAAGCAGTAAATGCCTTCAACTCAACTTTCCTAAATATTTTAAATTCTCTAGCCCCACTGAGAAAAGTTCAATTAAAGGCAAACATTTCACCCTGGCCAAGTAAAACCACCCGTGCCCTTATGAAACATGAAATCCAGAGATAGGGCATGGAAAACATGGGTACAAACAAAACTTCTAGCTGACTTCCTAAAGTACAAAGAACTTAGAAATCAGACAAAAAAACTTATCAACAAAGACAAAAAAGACTTTTATTATAATCCCCCAAAAACATTAAAATCTGATCCAAAAATATTCTGGAATGCTATAAACCAAATACTACATCCAGGTAACCAAACTTCACCAAACCATGTCCTGACAAGTCACCTGAAGAAACTGCCAATACCTTTACCACCTACTTTATCGAATCCATTTCCAAACTATTTAACCCCAACCTCTCAAACAACAACACTTTAAACCTCCCTATACACCCCTCAACCACTATCTCAGTAAACTCTTTCTCTCTCAAACCTGTCTCCACTGACTATATCAGAACTCTACTCTCAAAGTTCAAACCCTGCTCTGTATCAGCAGACAATATTCCTTCTTACTTTCCCCAGATTGCTGCACACTCCTTTGCTATGCCTGTATTTATACTAATCAATCGCTCCATCTCTGAGTCTAAAGTTCCTTTTACCTGGAAACAGTTTTACACTCTTCCTATTCATTAAGGAGGTAACTCCACAGAAATATCTAATTTCAGCCCTATCGCTATCCTCTCTCCCTCTCCAAAATCCTTGAGAAATGTATACACAAACAAGTTATGAATTATCTCTTACAAGAAAAACTTCTCACTCCAACACAGCATGGCTTCCGTCTGAAGCATAGTACAACCACAGCTCTACTATAATTTCTCACACCTTAGCCCTGGCTAAAGATCACAAACTCGTATCCTGTCTATTCCTTGACCTTTCTAAGGCTTTTGACACTGTCTCAAACACTCTGCTACTTAGTAAACTTGTAGACCTAAACTTCTTCCCTGATACAGTTGCATGGTTGTCTAGCTTTCTCTCTGATAGGCTGCAGTCAGTACGACAAGACTCAGCACTATCTATCCCTCTCTCAGTAAGAACTGGTGTTCCCCAAGGTTCCATTCTTGGACCTCTACTCTTTAATATCTTCACCAACTCACTCCACTCCTCTTGTCCTCAATCTAACATTGTCCAATACGCAGATGACTCTACAGTCATAACTATTGCTAATTTCCCCTTAGAATTCCTAACAAATACCCAGACATCTTTCAACTCAGTAGAGACACGGCTCACTAATAATAATCATAATCAGCTCATCCTCAACCCTAAGAAAACAAAATTACGACTCTTTCTACCTAAATCTGCAAACCACATTAAACTTTCCTTCTCCATAAGGTTCCTAAACAATACTCTTATAGAAGTCGAAACTAGCACAAAACTCCTTAGCATTACCACTGACGACCAACTAAAATTATCTTCACATTAACAATTGTATCAAAAAAACACACCAAATTCCTAACTACTGAAGTTAGGATTTCTCTTACCCATGCCTACCTTCTACCATGCTTAACCTATTGTTCCCAAATAGTTACAAATCTGAACTCCTTCCTACTTACCAAATTAGAATCAACCTACCACAAAATAGCTAGATTTGCACCTCAAAAACATATAAATATCACCACTCTCTCTCCTTAATACCTGAACTGGCCCAAACTACCTCACCTGTTCCTACAATCTCAACTCCAAAACATACACTCCATCCCATATCAGCCTGATTTCTGCCCAACTCTGTCTTCTCTCATCTCTCACTACTCCCCTACCAGACATCTCAAAGCTCAACCCAAGACCTACTAAAAATCCACCAACACAGGGTGCAACTTGTTCCCTCTATTGCATGGAACAAACTCTCACTACAAATAAGGACCCTGACTTACCCCAAACAATTTAAGCAAGCAACCAAAGACCACTTTAAAAAACTCCTGCCATTGTACTCACCCTCCCTGATTACTACCTATACAGTCAAACTAACTTACTAAAACTAACATTAACTCCTTCATCCTATGCTTCCCATACAACCTCCAAAGCTTCTTTTATACTCTGCTCCCTGAAATTCTTATGTAACCTTTTAAGTTTCTGCTACTCTGCATACAAAACCTTATATTTACTCAACTCTCTTTTTAAACCAAAACATACAACTTATTCTACTTTTTTAACATTGTCCTTTTTGTTTATAGTACTGTTTTATCTGTCAACAATATATATGTATGTAGCTTACGTATTTTAACTACCAAAATTCTCTATTGCTATTTTTATTGAAATTTACCTGTATTGCTGTTTTTATTGCATTGCATATCTTTGGAGCTTTTCTCCCCGGGCCTCTGCTGAAAAAGGGCAAAAGTTCAGCCGGGCACTCTTGGTCAACAAATGTAAAATAAATAAATAAATTCTTGGAAAGAGACCTCTGGGGGGGAGGGATTTGATCCCTACTGCCAACAGCATCTTCCATTCCTGGTCACTGGAGGGCAAAGTCTCCTTAAGTGATCGTCCAAACAACGAGAAGCCATCAAGGGGGCATTTGTGAAAGACGCCTTGAAGTGTTACGCAAACCCGCACAACTGCACACATACAAGACACCTCAATTCAATGCCTGCACCAGCCGCTTGAGAGGTACTCTCAGCAGCATTACAGATTAACCTCACTGAGGAGTTGGCAAGAGAAGATAGAGTGGTGAGCTGGGGCGAAAGCTTTTTGAAATCCTCCACAAACATCAACTCTGATAGAGTTTTGGTTAGTTCTCAGGTCAAACGTGGCTGAGGTGTAGACACACTTCCTGTGTCTATCGCCCAACACTCCCTTTTTGGGGGATGGACGGTGAAGCTCTGTTCCGGTAGCTCCTTTTTGGTGGCCGCTGCAACCACAATGGCATCAACTGGAATGCCTTCAATGCATCTTATAGGAAAGGGGACTCAAGACCTTGTCAGCCTTCTTGGGGGCCAGTTCCACGCTGTCAGGTTCCTTCCATGCCCTGCGCGAAACAAGGTTGATAAGCTCATCCACAGGGGGGACACCCAGGAAGTAGATGGGCCCATCCCAAAAGCCTTCAGGAACACAGATTCCTCTGAAGATGGGGTTGGGAAGACCATCTGCCTTTGTGCTCTAACAATTCCAGAATGTCTCCAAAGGAGGCATCATTAGGCGTAGACCTGGGAGACTCACTCCCCTCATCAAAATCTGTGTTCTTCATGAGGAACGCCATGGGCGAGTCCAAGTGCCTCCTCTTAAATGTTCTCTTCCGTGGCATCTCCTCTGTGTGGGTCTCAGGGGAAGAAGACTCGGAAGACAGGGGAACCCCTGGGGGGGTAGATGCCACCTGAAGGCTACCTTGGGAGGAGTGACCCTGGATAAGATGGATGGACTCAGAGCTCAGAATAGTGACAGGCTGGGACTTGCCCAGTACAGGGGAAGATGCTGCTCCAGACTTGGAGAAAGTGTACTCTACCACCTGAAAGGCCGACGGACTCAAGGAAATCCCCTCCCCGTCCCCGGGAGCTGAAACCACCTGGGACGAAGGAGCGGTGCCCCCTAGTGGAATAGATTAATCTGACAAACCCGGACCTGATCCCCTCCCCAGAGACCCAGCATTGACCTCTTAGAGCAGAGTCCTGCTCTGATCCAACTGCAAAAGAATCGAGCTGGTTACGCACCCTGACGGAGTTGCAAAAGCATGCATTCCCAGACCTGTTGACGTCTCCCTCAGTTGAAACTGGTCATGGAGTTCTGAAACAGGGAGAGTCGGAAGAGGAGAGGGCCAGGGATCTCGCTGAGCAGGCAGGAAATGCCAAGAGATCCAACTATTTTGGGGCCTGAGGAAGCTTCTCATCATCCTGTCCATATCTGTGGGCAAAAGGCTCCTGGGGGATCTGGAGGAAGCTGAAGAATGGGTGGATTTAGCCGGGGAAGCAAGTCTGGAGCCCGAAGCAGACCTATGATGTCCCTGATCCAGAGATCAGCTTCAATGCCTAGGAGCTGAATGCTTCGGATCCTTGGTGGCTCCTGAAGGAGAGCCCTCAAAAAGTAATATCAGATCCGACAAGCATGTAGGGTGCAACACGTGCTGGACCACCCTCTTCGGATCCAAATGAGCAGATGGATCCGAGGGGGGCCTAACTGCAGTCAGATTCGAAGGCCTCCTCTCCTCGGAACCTACAGATGGATACTGAGATACTGAATCCGAGACCATTTGGAGATTTATGATCCGAAAGCCTAGGCTGTTTCTGAGACAAAGAAGGAGAAGCGTCTGGGGAAAGAGATAGGGAGTTCCTTTTGGAATCCGTAGGGCCTGAAGAAGACAGAGACCTAGAGACAAAAGGACCCCCTTGAGCCACGCCCTTCAACAGCAACTTATTATGGCGGTCCCCAAGTGCTCGAGGGTTGAATGCTCAGCCTCAAGTTGGTCAGTGATCAAACAATAGACACAATTCTTGTGGGCGTCAGAATGTGGCATCTTACACCCAGAAGAAGAGCACCTTTTAAAGGCAGGAGGTTTGTCTTTCTCAGAGATACCTACAAGTCAAAAACACACAACACATTAAAACAGTCAAATAAACACAGATAACAGGACCAAAACTATTTCCAACACTAGTTAACTACCAAACAAAAAAGAATTTGTACAACCACTTTAAGAAATAAAACTAACCCTGTCAGTTATATCAAGATGAAAAAAGGTGCCAAGTGCCGACGAAGGGAAAAATAGGGAATTATAACAAAATCCTAACACCAAAGACCAGCTACAAAATGGGAATGGAGGACACAGGAAGTGAAAGTACAGTTGTGTACACTTACCATAAATGTAGATGTTCGAGTGTATTCACTGTTGCAGTCATCACATTTGGGTTATCCTGCCAGGGGTAGCCCTCAGTCGGCCTGAATACCAGAGGCTTAGTATTTCTGTGTCGGTTGCTGTCGCTCCAGGACTGACGTCAGATCGTCAGTGGCATAAAATTAGGCAGCCGACACCATTCCATCAGTTTTTCTTGGCCCAGGTGTCAGGAGTCCCCAAATAGGGAGCTAGGTTATGGTGGAAGAACACCACCAGTAGAAAAGTAAATACCAAAAATTTCCTGTACAGAGAGAGAGAGAGAGAGGGAGACAAGGGGGATGATGCAGGGGGGAAACCATGACTGCAACAGCGAATACACGTGAACATCTGCATTTATGGTAAGTGTACACAACTGTACTATGTTCTTCGTGTTTCACTGCTGCAGTCATCACATTTGGGTTGATTCCCAAAGCAGAAAAAAGGGGTGGAGGCAGTCAAGAAGACTGGGGGCTGGCTAGGATACCCTGCAGGACTGTGGTGGCAAAGCCTGCCCTGGAGTTGGAGAAAATAGGCAGGTAGTAATTCTTGGTGAAGGTATGAACAGAAGTCCATGTTGCAGCCTCCAGGATGTCCCTGGTTGGGACTCCTCTGAGAAAGGCTGTAGAGGTGGAAGTTACCCTGATGGAATGTGTCTTGACCCCCCCCCCCCCTTGGGGGTGGTTTCCCATGCTGTTTTGTAGCAAAAATGCATGCAGTGTGCTATCCATTTGGAGATTGTTTGGATATGGCCTTGCCCTCTGCCCCTGCTGTGAGGCTGACTAACAACTGGTCAGTTTTTCTAAAAGATTTAGTCCTATCCACGCAGAATCTGAGCCGTCTCTCTGTGCACATCTAGAGAGTGCAGAATCCTTTCCTCCTTGTTTTGTGGATTAGGGAAAAAGGTGGGCAAATGAATGGATTGGTTGACAGCCACACTGGACACCACTTTAGGCATGAAGGATGGGTTAGTCCTGAGGGAGACCCTGTCAGCATGGAAAATGATGAAGAGCTCTACAGCCATGAGTGCTTGTAGCTCTGAAACTCTTCTAGCTGAAGTGATGCCAGAAGCAAGGCCGTTTTCCAAGAGATGAATTTTAACTCTGCTGATGCTGCAGGTTCAAATGGGAGTTAGGGTGAGCTTTTCCAACACAAAGTTAAGGTCCCAAGCTGGGGTAGGAGCTCTTCTGGGTAGCCTTAAGTTGTTAGCCCCTCTTAGGAACTGTTTGATGAGAGGGTGTGAGAAGAGAGGTGACTCTGTGCTGCAATAAGCAGAGATGGCAGAGGCATGAATTTTAATAGAAGAGACGGACAGATCTCTGGGCAGTAGGTCTGCTAGGTAATCCAGGAAGAGAGGTAGGGAGAGCTGTGATGCTTCAGCTCCCTTAGCCTGGATCCAGGTGCAAAACCTTTTCCACTTGTCAGCATAGGATGTTCAAGTGCTGGGGCATATGGCCTCACGTATAACATCTAGGACTTGTTTGCTTAGGCTGGCAGCTTGAGGAGAGGACAGGGAATAAGCCAGGCTGCCAGGTTGAGGGTCTGCAATTGGGGATGCATGAATTCTCCATTCTTCTGGGTCGGGAGTGTTGGGATCTGAGGTAGGTGCCATGGTGGCAGGGGTGACAGGCTGTGCAGCAGTGGGTACCAGTGCTGACGTGGCCAGTCTGGGTCAATCAGGACTGCCCTCGGTTTTTCCTCCCTTATTTTGAGCAGTACCCTTGAAATGAGTGGTAGAGGGGGAAATGCATAGATCGAGAGGTTTACCCATTGGAAGGATAAAGCATCCACTTTCCAGGCTTTGCTGTGAGGTTCCCTGGTGAGACGTACCTCCCTGGCCTACATGAAAAGAGACATAGAGGAGCTCTCTGATCATGTAGCCCAGGCAGGTATGACCCTGACCTTGAGCAGCATCTTACCCTCACCTAGAATGATGCCACAGTACAAAGACAAAATGATCGATTTTAACAATTGGCTAAAATTTTGGTGTCATTCAAAGGGGATCCAATGTCTGTCAGCCTGGGATGACATGCTCGACAAGCCACGTTGCTTCGCTAGGGACAGCTTGCACCTGTCACCACTGGGCTTTCGGATATTGGCAAAGTCTCTTGCCACCCCCATAGTGCCTTTTTTAAGCAAGGCTCAAAAGTCAAACCCACCCCCATAGACAGCACAAGGAACAAGAAACTAAGGGTAATGCTGCTTAACGCTAGAAGTCTTAACCTCAAGATGCATGCACTCAAAGCTCTCCTCAGTATGGAGAACATCGATATCTGTGCAGTGACAGAAACCTGGTTCAAGGCTCCAGAGAGCACCCCAGCACTACCAGGCTATACCTCATATCATGCGTTTCGTCCCCAAAACCCGGACCGAACCACAAAAGGAGGGGGAGTTTCAATATTTATCAAGGATATCCACACCTCCAGGTTAGTGGCATTGCACGAAGTATCGGAGACTATCCATGTGCAACTAACAGTGGGCAAGACTGCTTTTCAGTTTATAGTATCCTACAGACCACCCTCTCAAAGTCAGGAATCCCACTCGGCTTTCCTGAAAACATTGGAGAACATGAAGATCTCTCCGAACACCATTATATTGGGCAACTTCAACTACCCAAACATTGACTGGGAGCACTGCTCCAGCACCTTAGCTCAAAGGTTCCTGGAAATTATAAACTCAAATGCTATGGAACAACTAGTCACCACTCCCACAAGAGGGGACAACATACTAGACCTGATCATTACCAACATGGGGACTCTATGCTCCACACCAGAAGTATATCCCTCATTGGTAAGATCACACCATAAATTAATTTCACTGGATGTCCACATCCCTACCCCACCCCCAGCCCAGAAAACCACAGTGAAAAACTTCTCAAAAGCGAACTTCTCACTTCTCAAAACCGAAGTGGAATCCTTCAAGGCCCCAGGGCCAGTGGAAACTACGGCCCAAACTGCAGAATCCTATATAAACGCATTCTACGGACATCTCCAGGAATGCATGGATCATGCTATCCCAAACAAAACCAAGACCCAATCATCCAAAGGCAGGCGTCCAGTCTGATGGACCCCTGCCATAAATAGACTGTACAACAGAAGGAGGAAGCTACTACATGATAGAGCAAAATCCCTAATAGGGAAGGCATATCTGATCAGTACTAGCAAAAAATTACGATCCCTCATAAAATCCTCCAAGGCCAGCTTCGAGAGAAAAATTGCACAGGACACCAAAGACAATCATAAGGCTTTTTTCAGTTATGTTAGGAACCTGGGATGCAACTCCCAGACTTGTTCTGAGTTGATTCTAAATGACAAAAAATACACTGAACCCACAGACATCGCCAATATCCTGGCAGACAGGTTCAGTGCAAACCCCCAAAAGAGCAAGTATCTATCCCGGCAGAGGGCTGCCTCCCAAACATCTCTGATGCTCAGGTGAAGGCTGCCCTCTCCAAAGCAAAAAACACTGCTTCCATGGGACCAGATGATGTCCCAAGTTGCGTCCTACATGAACTCCAAGAGGAACTAATCCCTCAAATAAAACAGCTATACAATCTCAGCCTCACTACAGGATATGTGCCCACAGAATGGCGTACAGCAACAGTGGTCCCCCTCCACAAAGGTGGAGCCTCTACGGACCCTGGAAACTATTGCCCCATAAGCCTGACTAGCTTAGTCTGCAAGGCTATGGAGAGTATCATCATGGAGCTCATAAACAAAGACATTGGGGACCTACAGACACTAGATCCTACCCAGTTCAGCTTTGTCAAGGGCAGATCCTGCCTTTTGAACCTGGTTGACTTCTTAGAAACAGTCACCAAAGCCATAGATGAAGGGAAGGTAGTCCACACAGCCTATCTGGACCTTGCAAAGGCATTTGACACAATACCCCACTCGGGCATCATAGATAAGCTATCCAGCTTAAATATAAACCCCTATGTCACAAGATGGGTCGCAAACAGGCTCAAAGACAGAACCCTCAGAGTGAGAGTTGCTGGAGCCATGTCAGACTCGAAACTGGTCACAAGTGGTGTCCCACAGGGTTCTGTCCTGGGACCACTCTTGTTCGGTATATACTTTTCCAAGGTACAGGCAAACATGGGAGGACTATGGCTCACCAAGTTCTCAGACGACTGCAAACTGGGCACCATAATCGACTCTCCAGCTGACACAAACATCCTTCAAAAAGGTCTCACAGAGACAGATAACTGGTGCCAGCGCCTTGGTTTAAAGCTAAATGCCAAAAAATGTATAGTCATACCCATTGACAAAAACAATGTGCCCAGAAATTACCACATAGGCAGAAACCCATTAAGTACAGAGAAAGTTATTAGGGACCTGGGGACCCAAGTTGATAGCAATCTCTCCTTTGAAAACAACACTGCCAAAGTGGTTAGAAAGACCTTCTACATAGCCCACCTCATCACGAAGGGTTTCACATCTAGATCAAGAGAGGTAATCGTGCCCCTTTATTCATCCCTCATCAGGCCCATCATAGAATACAATGCCCCTTTTGGGATGTACCTTACTCGACACCTGCAGCAATTAGAAAGACCCCAAAAGTATCTCACCAAGAGGATCAAGGGTCTCAAACAGATGCCATATGCTGCTCGGTTAAAAAAAACTCCAGTTCTAGTCAGTTGCATACCGCCTACTTCGAGGCGATCTATGCCTGACATACAAAGCTATGTCAAATCCAGAATTAATGGACATGCTCCACCTCAGTAAATCTAAATCCCTTAGAGCCACACGCTTGAGGGACTTGAGCCTCAGCACAGAAATAAATAGAACTTGCTGGAGGGACAGGTTCATAACCCAGAGGCTCCCTTCGCTCTGGAATAGAATTCCAGTTCATGTGAGGCAGAGCACCTCACTGAATCTTTTCAAGAAGAATCTCGATAGGTGGATGGGGGATCGTAGGTTTGTCCCAGGGATTACCCCCGTGTCACTATTAGACAGAGGCACAGTAAACTAAACCTTAAAAAGGGCACAGTATACTCAAATCAAGGGGTGGCGTAAGCCATACAGAATCGGGCTAGGCTTATAATTGCCCCAGGGCAGATAGCCTAGTATGAACCCATGAACCTATGAACCTATAATTTGCTGAGCTGATGACTGGAGTGGAAGACAAAGAGCTCCACCTTCGGGGTGCCCCATTTCTGAGTTACAAGGGTGAAGGTTCTGTGGTCTAGCTGCCATTCATGTGGGTCTAGCAGGTTTCTGCTTAAGTTGTCTGCCAGAGAGTTTAGGGAGCCTGGCAGGAATTGTGCTAGCAGGTGTAGTTGCATGGCTGAGGCCTTGTGCCAAAGGGTCATGGCGAGCCTGCAGAGAGGGTAAGAGTGAGTCCCTCCCTGCTTGTTGATATACCACATCACTGTGGTGTTGTCTGTTTTGATCAGTAGAGGCCCCGGGGAGAGTAGGGGTCTGAAAGCTGTCAGGGTGTGCTGAACAGCAGCATCTCTTTTTGGTTGATGTGTAGATGTATTTGATTTGGGCTCCAATGGCCCTGAATACACATGCCATCCAGGTGTGCACCCCAGGCATAGTCTGATGTGTCTGTGGTGAGGGTCTGGGCGGCGTGGGGTTGTGAGAAGGGAAGTCCCTTGTTGTGGTTGCATGCTGCTGCCCACCAAAGAGAATCTTTCCTTAGACAGGGTATCACAGGTATGATAGTTTCCAGGTCCTGAGAGTGTTAACACCAAAGGCTTTTTAGGTACCACTGAAGTTTCCTCATATGCAGTCTGGCATATGGAATGAGTAGAATGCAGGAGGCCATGAACCCCAGAGCTTGTAGGATTTTCCTTGCGGATAACTGGGTTCTGGTGGCTAGCTGAGAGAAGTAGTCTGTCATGTAGGCTTGTTTTTCTAGAGGAAGGAATGCCATCCAGGATGCTGTGTCCAGGCTTGCTCCCAGGAATACAATTTTCTGTGTGGGTAACAGTTTTGATTTCTTTTTGTTGACAGTATACCCCAGGGAAGTCAGTAGGTCCTTTACAAAGGCCAGGTGCTGTAACAGCTTTTCCTGACTGTCTGCCTGAATCAGGCAATCGTGTAAGTGGGGGTAAATTTAAATATTTCTTTGTCTGCAAAAAGCAATGGCGGGAGCCAGGCATTTTGTGAAAACTCTGGGAACAGTGGATAAGCCAAAGGGAAGCACAGAGAACTGAAAGTGCATAGATACTGCCCTAAAACATAGATATTTCCTGCAAGATTTCCTGATTGGGATGCGTAGGTAGGCCTCTTTTAGGTGGCTAACCAAGCATCCTTGGAAAGCATAGGAAGACGCTGCTGGAGGGTGAGCATTTTGAATTTTGGTATCACCAGAAAGGTATTCAGAATGGACAGATTGAGGAATGGGCACTAGGTGCCCTCTTTTCTGGGTACCAGGAAGAGTCTAGAATAAAATCCTTGGCCTATCTGGTCTGTATATGCTGTATTGCCCTCATGGAGAGCAGGGAAAGGACTTGCTTTTTGGCCTCTGCCCACTGGTTTGCAGAAAGATGTGGGAACCCTTGTGGGGTTGGCAGAGTGTGGAAATAAAATGTGTATCCCTGGGACACTATGTGGAGGACCCATCGGTTGTTGGTAATAGACGCCCAGCTGTTTGCATAGAAGGAGAGTTTTCCTCCTAGGGCACAAGCAGGAGGGCAGAGGTAAGGGGTGGAGGTGTAAAGTCATTGTGAGTTCTTACCATAAGGGGGTGGTTTAGCATTCCCTGTCTTTGAAGAAAAGGAACTCCATTGTTTAGATCTCTGCATGCATTTCCTGGGGCTGCTGTCTGGTGGGTCTGCTTCCCCTGGGTCTGGGTTGAGCTGGCCTGGAGGGGGCCGGAAAGGACCAGTGCTTGGAGGTGCAATGCCTACTGAACCTTGAGGGCCGAACTTGTAAAAAGTCTTTAACTGTCTGCATAGATTTAGCTTTTTCTTCCATCTTTTTTTAAGACCTCTTCTGCCTTGGTGCCAAACAAATTGTCTTTGTTCAATGGTGCGTCCAACAATTTTGATTTGACATGGTTTGGCAAGGTGTTTTCCTTAAGCCAAGCATGCCTTCTAAGGACAGAACCAGTGACTGCTGCCCTGCAAGATGCTTCTAGGGCGTCAAAGCTACATTACAAGGTGTGCTTATTAACTTGGCTTGAAGAATGCATAAGCTCTTGTAATTCTTTATTTTCTACACAAGCAGGAAAGGAAGATATTTTTTGTTTGAGTAATTCCATGGTATGCTGCTGATATTCAGTAAGAGGAACTGACAATTTACTGCTCTAATAGCAAGAGTTGCAGAGGTGTATACTTTTTTTACCCCATGTGTCTAAAGCTCGGGAATCCCTGTCTGAGGGGGTGGGATTCTTAGCTGAGGTTGCTTTAATTCCTTTAGGTCCTTGAGAGATGACCTCTGGGTCAGCAGTAGGATTTTTGAAAAGGAATTTGTGAGAGTCAGGGACACTGTAGTACCTGTCAGGTTTCCTGGGAGCAGGAGGGAGGGTGTCAGGAGTTAAACTAGATTCCATGAAAACATCATAAACAACATCCAGGACAGGAGGAATGGCCAACGGTCTGTGCTGTGGTAAATCTAAGAATTCCCTGAGTGTCTTTTTTGACTGAGGGTAGTCCTGACATTCCCATTGGAAATGCTCCCTTAAAGTATGAAGGGTTTTACCAAATGGAAAATCCTTGGGTGGAGAGGCAGAAGGAATGGATTCCTCTGCATCAGAATCCTCATAAGCAGAGAGGGGTTGCATGTCTTCATATACAAAAGTATCAGAGTCATCAGACTCCTGTTCAGATAAAGCTACTGTGGACAAGTCTCTTTTTCTATTGGAAGGGGTAGCCTGGCTTCCCCTAATAAGCATAATAAGGTCTTCTGCCATTTTAATAATTTGAGATTGAGGCAGGGAAACAGGTGCCAGAGCTTGGGTTGTTTGTTTTTTGGGCGTAGTTCATACCCTGGGCCTTAGAAACTTGGTAGTTTTAGAAAGAATTGAAGACACAAAAGAAGTCATCAGTTTGTTTTGAGTATCGGTAGTGCAAAGTACTTCCTCAGAAGCTGGTCCCAGCTCCGCGGCTCCAGACCCATCCAAGGAAGAGACATCCACAGGATCCTTATTAGAAGAAGAGTCTCGCGGCATACCGGACTCCGAAAGGGTCTCAGTAGCGGCCTGCAAATCCACAGAAGCGGGAATCAGGGGCCACAAAAGTGCCTCACTGAGGACCAATGAACTGACGACTAGCTTAATGTAAGCATTGTCAGCAGTTTTGGACCTGTGTGGTCTGTCTTTATCCTTACGTTTTTTTCGGAAGATCGGTAGTCAGATGGCTTACCGAAGCCATATCTGAATTTGAAGACTGAGAGCAAAAATATCTAGATACAATAAGGGCCCGATGACATATAGTTCTGGTGTTGAACAATGCACAAAAGTGACAGCGAGGGATGTCGTGGCCTAGGCCTAAACAGGGAAGCAGTACGGATGGAAATCTCAGTGTGGTATTTGTTTTCCACAGGCAAGAGAATTGTTAACTTTTTCTGACATCGGTTAGAGCAAGAAAAAAGGATCCCCAACGGAGTACTTAGCTTTAGAAGACTTCAACTTGAACTCGGAAATGAAAACTCAGGTAGCGGCTGACCAGCACTCTTGCAAACTGCTTCTGCTTCGGGCTCCTCAGCAAGAAAGATTGATGCAATGGCATCGGCTGCCTAATTTTATACCACTGATGTCAGTCCTTGAGCGACAGCAACCGACACAGAAATACAAAGCCTCTGGTATTCGGGCTGACTGAAGGCTATCCCTGGCAGGATAACCCAAATGTGATGACTGCAACACCGAAACACGAAGAACATCTACTTAAGAATGACAAATAAAGAAACTGCTTAGCTGAGAAGAACTTCCAAAAACAAGAAAAGCAGCTCTGAGTCAGTGCGTAAATGCAGTAAATGAGATCTGAGTGTTGGAGTGCAGAAGCGGGTTATGGGAGAGGGAGGAGCTCGAGCCTTGAAGCTATGTAGTGTCAGATCCAAGACCCAGTCATGAGGGATAATTAAATGGATAACATCAGATCTTGCACTCTAGAAAACAGCCAAGCCCAGTCTTGGTAAAATTACAGTTCATCCATCTGAAAGAACTGGTCCTATCAAAGCTTTCATAGAAAGGCAGCTGCTTAAATTATGTGAAATGAGAAGTTATGTACCTACCATAGCGTTCCATGTTAGTTGTCTTCTTCTCGCCTTCTTTCTTGCTGGATGGGTTCGGAGCTGATCCTTGGCTCTAACTCGGCCTATACTAAAGCTCGAGAGCTAATTTTACCGGCTCGAGGCAACCCTATATCCCATGATGCTAGGCGCTAACTACCCACATCTCGTTTGGTAGCTGAGAACATAGCAATTTTAGCCTCCCAACCAAAGGGAGAGAAGGAAAGGGGGAAAAACTCGCATGTGTCACTACCTGAAGCTAAAGTTACCCAAGGATAACCAGTTAATGCTTCAAATTATGAAGGGTGAAGACCCTGATAAAAGGGAAAATCCTTTCGGTCTATTCAGGCTAGGGGGATGGCGGGTGGGACGCAAGAAAGAAGGCGAGAAGAAGACAACTAACATGGAACGTTATGGTAGGTACATAACTTCTAAATGTTAAGTTGTCAATCTCGCCTTCATTCTTGCTGGATGGGACCGCGTCCCTAGCACCTTCATCCCGGGTGGCTCATTGGAACAGGCTCTTGAGAACGGTGGAACCAAAATTTGCCCTGTTTCTGGAGGCCATGTCAAATTTTAGTGTGTAATAAAGGTATGAGGAGAGGCCCATGTGGCTGCTGCACAAATAGTATCTATTGGCAATCTAGCTTGAAAGGCTGTTGATGTAGCTAAAGCTCTGGTTGAACGGACTCTTGGCTTAGAAGGTAATTCTTTACCTCTGAGTTGATAGATACAGGTAATCACAGAGGATAGCCATCTAGACAAAGGTTACTTTGGATACCGGAAGGCCCTTTTTACCATCCGGATAGGACAGAAAAAGCTGATCAGATTCCCTAGTTTGTTTAGTTCTGTCCAGATAGTAACAGAGCTGATGATGAACGTCCAGATAATGCAGTTTTTGCTCTGCCCTGTTAGAATAATTAGGGAAGAAAACTGGAAGATCAATAGATTGATTGAAATTTGCCTGAAAAGCCACCCTGGGCAAAAAAGACGTGTTAGTTCTGAGAGAAACCCTGTCTTTGTGGAAAACTAGGTAAAGAGGACGAATGCAAAGGGCATGGAGTTCTGATACTCTCCTAGCAGAAGTTATTATGATTTTGTGTGTCAAAGGAAGTTGTTGGAAGGACCACTAGGAGAAGAGCATCCACTGAAGGAGTCGCATGTGAAAGCGAGCAAGGGGAAGTAGCGTGATGGCTGCCGCCATGAGAACTAACACTTTTAAAACAAATCTGGCCTGGATTGTTTTGCTCAGAAGGAGGATATGAACATGATTTTGAATATCTAAAACTCTTTGGTCGGTTAATTTTGCTGAGAGCTGTATGGTGTCCAAGGTGGCGCCTACGAAGGTAATAGACTGACAAGGCGACAAGGCAGACTTTTCGAAATTTATGGAGATACCTAGCCCTTTGCAAGTTTGAATGGTGTAATCTCTGGCAAGAAGAAGCTGATGCCTGGTGGTGGCAGTAAGGAGCCAGTCATCTAAATACGGAAACACCTGGAATCCTTGACATCTCAGATGAGCCGTTACCACTGCCATGCATTTGGTGAACACTCGGGGGGCTGTAGTGAGACCAAAGGGCAGGGCTCTGAACTGGTAGTGACTGGCCCCCAGCCGGAAGCGGAGAAACCTTCTGGAGCGCCTGTGCATCTTGATGTGATAGTATGCATCCTGAAGGTCCACTGAGCACATCCAATTGTCCTGACCCAGAAAGGGTAGAATGGACTGTAGCGTGACCATCCGGAACTTCGTTCTTTTTACAGACTTGTTTAGTCTGCTGAGATCCAATATTGGACTCCAGTCCCCTGTCTTTTATGGTACCAAAAAGAACTTGGAGTAGATTCCGGATCCTAGTTGGTCTGCTGGGACTGGCTGGATGGCTCTTTTTGTTAGCAGTTTTGAAACTTCTAGTACTGCTTGTTCCCTTAGACTGGGTGGAACGTCTGGGAGGGGCCCTTTTCGCCGAGTTGGGGTGTGGATAAAGGGAATTTTGTAACCCTCAGATATAATCGACTGTACCCATTTGTCTTGTGTGATAGAAAGCCAGGCTTCTGGATACAGCGATAACCTTCCCCCGACTGCCTCCGAAGGTGGACAGTTGGGCAGCTTCTCAGGGATGCTGGAAGGGTTTGTCAGAGAGAAACTCTCTGTTACCCTGATTCTGCGGACTTCCTCTGCCTCTAGGGCAGCGTCTGTTGTTGTCCCCCCCCCTGCATCTCGGGGGGAACTGACCTCTTGCGTCAGGCGTGACTCCCTGAGATTTGCGGAACCACATTTTTCCACCCTTTTGACCCTTAGGATAGGGTCTGGACGGGGTTGAAAAACGGACTCCTACGGCAGAGAGAGTCTTGCCATCTTGTTCGCATCTGGTCAAAGTATCCTTCACTTGAGGTCCAAACAAAGCCGAACCATCAAAGGGGGAGTTAGTGAAGGATGCCTTGAAGGGGTCTGCAAAGCCGCATCCAGGCATGATGCCTTAAGGCCACGCCTGTGCCTGCGGCTCTACTCACTCCATCGGCTGCATAGGAAATAAGCCGCATGGAGGAGTTGAGAATGGAATTTAGGGTTCCTAGCTGGGAGTTGATTTTTGTCCCCGCAGCTGTTGGATCCTGTAGGGTATCACCCAGTTCTATGAGAATGTCTCTTTGAAGGCAGGTGAAATGGCACAAGCAATTCAGCGACCGCATGGCGAAGGTCGCTGAAGAGAACATCCGCTTGCCGTACCTATCCATAGTCCTAGATTCCTTATTAGGAGGATGGATAGGCACTGAAGGATCGGCCAGTTCCTTCTTAGTGGCTGCAGCCACCACCATGGCATTAACTGGGACACCCTTAGATAAAAACT
The DNA here is from genome assembly GCF_019279795.1 of Protopterus annectens. Lineage (NCBI taxonomy): Eukaryota > Metazoa > Chordata > Ceratodontiformes > Protopteridae > Protopterus > Protopterus annectens. Next base: position 21,323,185 of record NC_056749.1, read on the forward strand.
GTTTGTCTGATGGGGCTGTGATAAATTTGGAAGGCCTCCGTGGGGTGGGTTCCGTCGTATCAGGGGCCGTCCACGCCTTCCGCGCCACCACTTCCATGAGGGGGTCAAAAGGTGGAGACACCCAGGAGGTGGAAGGGCGAGAACCAAACGCCTCTAGGTAAACCGACTCGTCCTTGGAAGGATTGAGGGTAGACCAGTTCCCCCTCTGCTTGAGGATTTCAAGGATGTCAGAAAAAGAGACATCCTCAGAGGAGGACCGTGGGGACCCTTCCGACTCATCCAAGTCGGTATCAGATGTAATGGACTCAGGGGAGTCGACATGCTTCCTCTTACATGTCCTCTTTCGAGGGGGTTCACCTGACGGATCAGGGGAAGCCTCGGAAGAGGAGGATATTCCCAATGGGGAAACCTGAGGCGTTGGATCTCTACGGTCGGGAATGAGAGGGTGGGTACAGACCGCAGCAGGCACTACAGTGGGAGGAGCTGATGGAGCTGACCGTGGAGCAGGCACAGGGGCCAGTATGCTCCTCATGACCTCGAAGGCGCCCCTATCAGGCAGGACAGAAGGCTCCCATTTCGAAGAAATAGGAACCCCAGCCGGCACCGAGAGAGACAGCTCCGAAGCCGATGTCGGGGCCGAACTCACCAGCGCCGAAGCTCCGAGAGGGAGAACGGGGTCGGACAAGGGTCCAATGCCACTCGCCCCCTCGGAGCCGACGAGGGAATCCAAGCGCCAGGATCCCTCCATGGATGGGATGGGAGCAGACGACGGAGCTGAGGGGGGAAGTATCGGCTCCGATGTCATGACGGCCACGGCTCCGAGGAGCTCTGGCACTGAACTCAGGGGCAGAGTCGGAGGAGGAATCGAAGATGGTATGGGTAGAGCCACTGTCTGTTGAGACAGGCCAGTGCCTGAGACTTTAGGAGTCTGCTAACCACCCTCTCAAGGTCATGGTCAGAAAGCCTGGAAGACCGAGAAGAATGGCTCCGATGGCTCCGCTCTGAGAGCAAAGGCGATCTTGGAGCCAAGTGAATGGACTCCAGGGACGGAGACCTAGATCTTTTGCGGGTGGAAGATGGCACCGAGACTAGTGGTGCCGATGGAGCCAAAGATACGTCGGCTCTAACCGGAGCCGACTTTGGAGACAGAGTCTTTGAGGCATCGGCTCCGGCCGGAGCCGATGCAGAAGACTGCAACATAGCCGTATCGGCTCCGGCCGGAGCCGATCGTGACGCAGTAGGTGAGCCACCAGCTGAAGGCTTGGAGCATGGAGCCGACGGTTTGGATGGCTTCGAAGGTTTACCTGGCAAGGACTTAGCTGGGGAACCTTTGGGCTTTAATAAGCCCCTCAAAATTAACTTATTCCTGCACTCCTGCAGGACTCTTGGACTGAACGCATGACAAACAACAAGAGTCCTGCAGGTGCAGGGGTCCCAGGCAATAAACGCAAGAAGTGTGACCGTCTGTCAGCGACATCTTCTGACAGCAGGAGTCACACTTCTTGAAGCGTGAAACTTTAATGTCTTTAGACATCAAGCTGTCAAAGAAGGAAGAATTCTTCCTTAGAAGTCAAAAAAACACACACACACAAGGTAAAAATAAATGTTAATAACTAACACACAACTAACTGTCCCAAAAAAAGGGAACGGGGAAAAAAACGGAAAGGGCCTAAGGCCTAACCTTAACAGGGGGAGGGGGGATATAACCTTAGGGATTAGGGATTGACAAAAACGGAATCCAATGGAGTGGTATAAGGTACTAGACTATATATTTATAAAATAAAGGGGAAAAATCCTAAGAAAGGAGAAGAAAAATTTTTAATTTTTCACTGACCTGTGGAGCCAGTAAAAAAAGCACCTCGCTAGCGAAAGTGGCAAACGAGATCTGGGTAGTTAGCACCTAGCATCATGGGATATAGGGTTGCCTTGAGCCGGTAAAATTAGCTCTCAAGCTTTAGTATAGGCCGAGTCGGAGCAGAGGATTGGCTCTGAACCCATCCAGCAAGAATGAAGGCGAGATTGACAACTTAACATGTTATGTTAAAAATTGTGGACTCTGGTAGCACAGACAGATAAAGGCCTGACTATGACCCCAGGCGACCCGGGTTGGATTAGCAACTTGGGTGACTGACAGAAATGGCAGGGATGGATAGGCATCATCATCCTGGGTGGGCGGACCTGTGGGCATCTACTGAGTCAATCGCTGGTGGAGACTGGGGAAGGCATATTAATAGGCATGCCTAAAGAGAAGTGAAGGGTGGAGACATGGATGACCTGCTACAGAGGGCGGGAGATACTCGGCATATTACCACTGCATGCCCTGCCCCCCCTCCAGGAATACAACTAGGTCTATAAATGGGTGGAGGGAAAATGGAAGGATCATATGTAAACATCCACCCTTCCAGACAGATAAAGAGACATGCAAGTACCAGGGTGCTGGACCAGTACCTTGAAAGATGGTCCTGGGACCAAGAAAAAAAAAGAAATTGAATAAGTCAGTTTATTCTTACTATGTGCTTGTCTAATGAAAAAGGTAGGAATTTTAGAATATGGTACCCAGACTACTTCAAAGTTTATTACCCAAATTGTCTGAAAACCTTTGTGGTACTAGCAGATGCAGTATTGGACATTACACAATATGCATCCAGCAACTTTGCATCAAAAAGGAGATTTTAAAAATTATGTAAGAAATGAAATTTCTAGAACTGAAAAATTGTCAGCTTCAGTGAAAGACCTCCTCTCAGTCCCTTTCCTTTACTCAAAAGGAAGACGGAACACAGACAAAGACATCTTCTTAGCTGCAAGAAGCAGAAAGGCTCATCCAGACTCTGCTACACTTTGCTGTGAAGGAAAGGTTAGTTTGCTTTTATTTTTTGTATTACTGTATTGCCTTTCTATATTTTGAATACTGTAGTTTGTTTTCTTTACCTTGTGTTTTGCTTGCATTCTGCTTTAACAGCATATTAAAACTTCAAAAGAGACCACAGCTCTCTCTGTTCTGAGTCAGGCAGAATTTTTTTTCCCACCCTGCCACCCATTTAAGTTGTCTTGTTAAATACCACTGTCTTTGTAGTTGCCTGCCGCTTATGTTAATCTGACCATATATCTCATTTCTCTCTACTTTCACTGGCTTATGTGAGTAATCACAAAATTATCATTTTTGAAATCCCACCCCTTCAATTATTTAAATTTATTGGCCATCCTACAGTATTTCATAGTACCAAAATACAAAAGTGACCACCCCTTTCAATCCATCTTGCTGTTTTAAAAATAGTAACTCTCCACTAAACCTTAACTTTTTAAACAGGTAAAACTCAAGTTACCTACTTTCACATCTAACTTCTCTAGTGCACACTGCAGAGTGCATTCTTTTCAATCTTACCTTTAAACATCCCTGTGACTAGCACTTTCTCCAATACCTGCTGGAAAGCACTAGAAAGCCTTAAACTCATACAAACACTGAACTCTCCTTGTTAACAAGGAGAAATTAATAGTAGGCACTAAACAGCCTATAATTGCAAAGTACCTTGCTAAGGAAACAGCTCCTATACTTTACAAAGAAAAAAAAAAAAGACCCCAAACCAGGCATGTCCAAGGGTCAGCTTCCGGTGATTTCTCCTGCCCACCTGGTGAATCTGGGCATACTGGGGCAATGCAGCAATTGCCTCATGTACACAGACAACCCTCTCCTCCTACCACCCAACACTACAACCTGTGAGAGATGCACTTACATAGCCAAAATGGAAGCAAAGCTCTCTCCACCCAAGATTGTGCTAAGTCAAGAGGAGAAGGTTAACACCCAAACTACACCTCAAGCAACACATAGCCCTTCTAAACCCGCACCACCAACACCCACATATAGCAACACTAAATCCACATATGCAGAGGCCCTTAACTGTAACCTGCCCAAGCAAAAAAGACCTCTGAAGCTGAAATGCAAACAAACACCAATCACAACCAATGTGTCACATAGTTCACAACACCAGTGTGCCACCCAGCAACAGCCCCTAAGGCAAGACAATGTACCTAACACTTTAGTCATAGGTGACTCTATAGTCCGGCACACTGATGTCCCTCTCACCAGGTTGAATAAGGAGAAAATTACAGTCAGCTGCCTGTTGGGTGCCAGGATCCGCCACATAACGCATGCACTCAAGTCACTCCACAACAAGTACAAATATGACTCTGTCATTGTCCATGTTGGAGTGAATGATTTGAGACGTACCTCCCTGGACTACATGAAAAGAGACATGGAAGAGCTCTCGGATCATGTGGCCCAGGCAGGTATGACCCTAGCCCTGAGTAGCATCCTGGCTTTGCCCAGAATGATACCACAATATAAGGATAAAATGATCGACTTCAACAATTGGCTAAGCTTATGGTGTCATTCAAAGGGGATCCAGTATCTGTCTGCCTGGGATGACATGATTGACAGACCACGATGCTTTGCCAGAGATGGTCTGCACCTGTCACCCCTGGGATTCAGGTTACTGGCTAAGGCTCTTGCCACCCCTATAGTGCCTTTTTAGGCAAACTTCAAAGGACAAAACCACCACCGTAACAGGTACAAGCATGCAAAATCTGAAGGTAATGCTACTCAATGCTAGAAGTCTAAACCTCAAAATGCACTCTCTCGAGGCACTCCTAAAAATGGAGAACATCGATATCTGTGCAGTAACTGAGACCTGGTTCAAGGCTCCAGAGAGCACCCCTGCAATACCAGGCTACAACTCTTACCACACTTTTCGGCCACCAAACCAGGACCGAAACACTAAAGGTGGAGGAGTGTCAATATTCACCAAGGATATTCACACCACCAGACTAGTTGGCCAACACAATGTGTCTGAAATTCTCCAAGTGCAACTAACACTAGGTAAGACTGCAATCCAAACTGTAGCTTGCTACAGATGCCCCACCATACCCCAAGATTCTCACTACACCTTTCTAAATATACTGGAAAATATTAAGATAGAACCAAACACCCTAATACTGGGTGATTTTAACTACCCTGCCATTAACTGGGAAAACTACTCATGTCCCAACACCTTAGCGCAACGGTTCTTGGAATTCATAAATTCCAACGCCCTGGATCAACTAATCCATAGTCCCACCAGGGGCTCCAATATCCTAGACCTGGTCATTACCAACATGGGAAATCAATGCTCCATACCTATGGTCACCTCCTCGTTAGTCAGGTCTGACCATAAGCTAATCACCCTTAACATCCACATCCCACCCCTACCTCCCAGTAAAGAAACCACCATAAAAAACTTCTCCAAAGCCAACTTCATGCTACTCAAGTCAGAAGTGACAAACTTCATGACACCCATGCAGACGGGAACTGAAAGTTCAACTGCTGAATCCTACACTAAGGCACTGTACGAGCACATCCACTCATGCATGAATCGTGCCATCCCAAATAGAACAAAAATGCTCTCATCCAAAAAAAGGAAGCCAATCTGGTGGTCCCCTGCCATAAACAAACTTTACAAAAAAAGGAAGAAACTTTTGCAGAAAAGAGGAAAATCCCAGGATGCAAAAAACTCCCTTGCAAAAAACTCCCTTACTAGCCTCAGTAAGAAACTGAGATGCCTCATAAAATCCTCCAAAGCTAGTTATGAAAATAAAATTGCCAAAGATTCCAAAGACAACCACAAAGCATTCTATAACTATGTCAAGAATCTAAATGGCAATGCTCAGATCTGCTCTGAGCTAAAACAGAATGGCATTAAATATACTGATCCGAAGGATATTGCCAATATCCTGGCAGATCGATTCAGTGCCAACTTCACCCCCCTCTCACCCCATAAATGGCCCATCTCAATACCAGAAGATTGCCAAATTCCAGTAATAACGGCCACACAGGTTCAAAACGCACTCTCTAAAGCCAAGAATACAGCATCCATGGGACCAGATGACATCCCGGGCTGTGTACTACATGAACTACAATATGAAAGTACAGTTTTGTACCTACCATAAATGTAGATGTCCGAACAGGATAGCATCTGCAGTCCTTACAAATGGGTTGTCCTGTCATCAGGCAGCCCTTCGGTCGGCCGGATTCCAAAGTCTGGGTCTGGCTTCGGCTGGTGTCGCACTTCACCCGACGTCATCTCTGCTGGTCTTCGGGTATAAAGGCATCAGCCGACGCCATTTTCCTCAGTGTTTCTTGCCCCAGATGCCAGTTGCCCTCTTGGAAAGCTAAATTTTGGGTAAATGCCAATGTTTCCCAAAAAGTAGAAGGAAAACACAAAAAATAAGCATGTATGTACATATATACAAACAAATACACCATAAGAGATCCCCCCCCAGCTAGCTATTAGGAGGGTAAATACCCTAGGAGTACCAAAGAGGGGAAGGAGGGTGGGTAATCCTGACTGCAGATGCTATCCTGTTCGGACATCTACATTTATGGTAGGTACAAAACTGTACTATGTCCTTCAAGGATGCATCTGCAGTCCTTACAAATGGGTAGAATACCATAGCCAAACTAGGGGAGGAGGAAGAAGAATTATGGTGTAGTTAGGATCCCTTGCAAAACAGCAGTGGCAAACCCTGCTCGGGATCTAGAGTATAGAGGTAAGTTATAATGCTTGGCAAATGTATGCACGGAGGTCCAAGTAGCAGCCTCAATAATGTCCTTGGTAGCCACTCCTCGTAAGAAAGCTGTGGTAGTGGCTGTAGCCCTTGTAGAATGAGGCCTTATGTTCTGTGGAATTTGCTTTCCATGGTAGGAGTAACAGAATCTTATGCAATTTCCTATCCACTTGGAGATTGTCTGTTTGGAAATTGCTTTTCCTTCCCTTCCTGTTGCATAAGCTACTAGAAGCTGGTCAGTTTTTCTATTGCCCTTGGTTCTGTCCAGGTAGTAGCAACTGTCTATGTACATCCAAGGTATGCAGCAGTCTTTCCCCTATTCTGTGGATTGGGAAAGAAGGTAGGTAGGTGGATTGCCTGGTTTAGAGACACTCTGGATACCACCTTAGGCATAAATGTAGGATTAGTTCTCATGGACACTCTATCTTGATGGAAGATTAGGAAGGGTTGTACTGCCATTAAGGCCTGTAGTTCCGAAACCCTTCTTGCTGAAGTAATTTCCAGTAGGAAAGCAGTTTTCCAGGATAGGTGTTGAAGATCTGCTGTTGCTGCTGGTTCGAATGGAGGGAGTGTCAATTTTTCTAGCACAAAGTTCAAGTCCCATGCTGGTAATGGTGGTTTCCTAGGTGGTTTTACATTCTTGATTCCTCTGAGGAACTGCCTGAGTAGAGGATGTGAGAAGACAGGGGGATCGAAGCTGTATTCTGCAGAAATAGCTGATGCATGTATCTTGATGGAGGAGTAGGACAGGCCTGTATGGAGAAGCTCTGCCAAATACTCCAGGATGTTGGCAATATCCAGCTTTGACACATCTTTTCCTCTTTCAGTACTCCAAATGACAAACCTTTTCCATTTTCCTGCATAGTTCCTTCTTGTGGAAGGTCTGCGGGCCTCAAGGATAATGTCTTTAACCCTTTGGGATAAATCTGGGTTAGTTGCTCTTATGAAATGTTCCAGGCAGTCAGTTGCAGAGTTTTCAGGTTTGGATGCATGATGTTGTAGTCACTCTGAGTTAACATCAAAGGAATCAGGGGTAGTGTCCACGTTCCCCCCCGAGACATGCTCCTCAGCAATGGATACCAATGTTGTCTTGGCCAATTTGGAGCTATCAGAATTTTCCTTGGACGTTCCTCTTTGATTTTCAGTAGTACCTTGTGCATCAAAGGAAGAGGTGGAAATGCATATGCTGTCAGGCCTTTCCAACTGAAGGATAGAGAGTCCACCTTCCAAGCAAGTGGGTGGTATGTCCTTGTGCAGAATTTCTTGAGCTGGTGATTGAGTGGGGATGCGAATAGGTCTATTTGTGGCATTCCCCATTTCTTTGTGATGGCCTTGAAGATGTCCGGTGTAGCATCCATTCGTGAGCATCCGAGGTAGATCAGCTTAGCATGTCTGCTAGGATGTTTTCTTTTCACGGTACAAATATTGCCTGTAACTGAATGTTGTAGCTCAGAGCCATATTCCATAGGTCCAGAGCCATTCGGCATAGGGGGTATGAATGAGTGCCTCCCTGTTTGTTGATGTACCACATGACTGTGGTGTTGTCTGTCCTTATCATCAATTGGCCTTCTTTGAGGAATGGTTTGAAATTCTGGATTGCTAGTTTTACTGCCAGCATTTCTTTTTGATTTATGTGCAGGTGCAGCTGATCTGGAGTCCATAATCCTTGAATGCATTTGTCCAGCATGTGGGCCCCCCAACCTAGGTCTGAGGCGTCCGTTGTGATGGTTTGGCTTGCTGGAATGTTGTGGAAGGACAAACCTGGGTTTGACTGGCATGCTTAAGCCCACCATAGGAACTCTTGTTTCAGGCATGGGATTAGTGGTATTTCGGTTTCTAAGCTGTGCCTGTGTTGAGACCATAAATTCTTTAGGTACCACTGTAGCTTTCTCATATGCAGTCTGGCATGGGGGACCAGGATTATGCAGGATGCCATGAAGCCCAAGGCCTGCAGTACTTTCCTTGCTGTTAGTTTGTTCTGCTTTGTTAATGCCAAGAAGTAAAGAGGAAGTTGTTCTTGTTTTTCTGCAGTTAGGAATGCCATCTGTTTTACTGTGTCCAATTCTGCACCCAAGAATGTTCTTGTTTGGGATGGTATCAGTCTTGACTTTTTAAATTGACTGTGTATCCCAGGGCTTGTAGTAAGCAAATGACTCTTTGTAAGTCTTGTGTCAGCTTGCTTTTGTTGTCCGCTTGTATCAGGCAGTCGTCCAGGTATGGATAAATTTGGATTCCCTGTAGCCTGCAATGAGCGATTACTGATGCCAGGCATTTCGTGAATACTCTGGGCGCAGTAGATAAGCCAAAGGGCAATGCTGAGAATTGATAATGCTCTGATCCTGCAAGAAATCTGAGGTATCTTCTGCAATTTGGTCGTATGGGGACGTGCAGGTATGCCTCCTTGAGATCTAGAGTTACCAGCCAACACTCCTTGCCCAGCATGGGAAGAAGTTGTTGTAGGGTCAGCATTTTGAATTTTGGAACAATGATGAATGTGTTTAAAGCGGACAGGTCGAGAATAGGTCTCCAACTTTTCTTTTCTTGGTACTAGGAAGAGTCTGGAGTAAAATCCTTTGCCCTGTTCTGTAGGTGGTACCCTTTCCACAGCTCTCATCTTTGTTAATTGAGCTATTTGTTTTAGAGCTTCTGTTTTTTGATTTGGTGGTAGGTTTGGCATTCCTCTTTTTACTGGTAAGGTGTGGAAATGAAACCTGTAGCCTTGGTCTATAGTTTGCAAAATCCACTTGTCTCTTGTGATATAGTGCCAATTTTTTGAAAATAAGGCTAACTTTCCGCCTAAGGGTGCTGCTATTTGTTCCCTGGTAGGCGGTGTCAGAGCCAAGTCACTGTGATTGTCCTGATGCAGTGGTAGTGGTTGTGTCTGTGCCTCGTTGGTTATTGCCTTGCCACTGGCGTCCTCTGTAGGCACCTCCTATGGATTGATTTCTGCCTCTAGAACGTCTATTCCTGCCTCTCTGAGATTTAGAGGAGTCTGGAAAGGACCAATTTTTGGAAGGCCAGTTCCTGCTAAACCTTGGGGGCTGAACCTGTAAGAAATCTTTAACTGTTTGTACAGATTTTGCCTTCTCTTCCATTTTCTTCATTACTTGCTGGGCAGGAGAACCAAATAGACTGACCTTATCCATAGGAGCATCTAATAGTTTTGCTTTAACATGATCTGGCAAGACCTGTTCTTTCAACCATGCATGCCTTCTTATAACTGTGCCAGTCATGGCTGATCTAAATGAAGCCTCCAGTGCATCATAGCCACATTTTAAAGAATGGTTACTAACCTGCTGAATGTTATTCACCATTTCTAAAACATATTTCTTATCTAAGGAATCATCAGAGGACAGTTTCTTAGTTAACTGATCAAGCATAAACTCTTGGTATTGGATCATATGAAACTGACAGTTCAAAGCTCTAGCTGAGAGAGTAGCAGAGGTGTATACTTTTTTACCCCATCTCTCTAAGGACCTGGATTCCCTTTCAGAAGGGAGAGGGTTTTTCGCTGAGGTCGAAGCTACTGCCTTAGGCCCCTGGGAGATAGTCTCAGGATCTGCAAGGGGAGCCTTGTATAAGTGGTGATGAGTGTCCGGCACCCTGTAAAACCTATCGGGCTTGGCAGGGGCTGGAGGTAAAGTATCAAGAGCAGTGCAAACATCATTAAATGCATCATCCACAACAGGAAGTACTGGAGGTATAGCTAAGGGCCTATGTTGCGGTAAGTGTAGAAAGGTCCTAAGCCTTTCTTGAATCTGAGAAATCTTGTCCCTGCCATTGGAATTGCTCTCTCATGGCATGTAAGGTTTCCCCAAAGGAAAATTCCTCTGGTGGAGAGGCAGAAGGTATAGATTCTTCAGCATCGGAATCTTCATAAGTAGAAAAAGGAGCCTCTGGATGGTCTGTATTGTCTGAATCATCAGAAGAGTCATCTGAGGACACTGGCTCAGGGGGGCTCTGCTCTAGGTCTCTTTTCTGGAGGTTGAGAGGCCCTGTCTGGGTGAGATTGGGATCCCCTTATTAAAGAGATGAGATCCTCTGCCAGAGTAAGCATTTGGGAACTGGAACTGGGCCTGTGAGAGGGGGCTTAACAGGCACAGACTTAGCAGTTTTGGCTGCTTTACCCCTGGCAAAGGCCTTTATAGACATGGCTGCAGGAGGCCTAGCAGCACCACGTGCTGGGGTAGAGACATCCAAAGGGATGGTGTCCGATAATTCTAGAGAAACCACATTAGTAGGCAAAACTTCAGAGGCCGATTCAACTAGGGTAGCAGGGGCCTCGGTAGTAGTCATGGATTCGCTGAAGATTGACCCGTTTGCTCGGTTTCGCCGAAACCGAGACACTCGCGTTTGCTTAACCGTGGTTTCGCCGAAACCGTGGACCGCGAGTGTCGGTCTTTTCTTTGCTTTAACAATTTGAGAAGTCGGAGGATCCGACGGCATAATGTATGCAAAATCTGAGCGAAAAACTGTTCAGCAAACTCCGACCGCGCCTAAGCCGTCGGTTGAAAGAAGCACAGGCTAAACAGGCTGCTACGCCGTGGTCTGGGCCTAAACAAGGTAAGCAGTAAGAGTGGAAATCTTTATGAGGTATTTGTTTCCCACAAGTTAAACAGTTATTCACTTTTTCTGACATCGGCTGAGGCAAGAAAGAGTCCCCAACGGGTACTTAGCTTTTTAGAAGTCTTCGAAGTAGTATTCTGTAGTAGTAATCTCTGGATCTGACCGACCGGCACTTGCGAACAGCTTCTGCTTCGGGCCACGCGCAAGAAAGACTGAGGAAAATGGCGTCGGCTGATGCCTTTATACCCGAAGACCAGCAGAGATGACGTCGGGTGAAGTGCGACACCAGCCGAAGCCAGACCCAGACTTTGGAATCCGGCCGACCGAAGGGCTGCCTGACGACAGGACAACCCATTTGTAAGGACTGCAGATGCATCCTTGAAGGACATCTGGCACCTCACCTAAGTGTCATGTTTAATCATAGCCTCACCTCAGGTTTCGTGCCCACTGAGTGGCGCAGAGCTACAGTTATCCCAATCCACAAGGGGGGATCCACCTTGGATCCCGGAAACTACCGTCCCATCAGTCTGACAAGCCTTATCTGCAAGGCCATGGAGCGTATTATCATGGAACTTATAAACAAAGACATTGGCAACCTTCAAACACTGGACCCCACCCAGTTTGGGTTTGTGAACGGCCGATCTTGTCTCAAGAACCTGACTGACTTCTTTGAATCAGTCTCCAGAGCCATGGATAAGGGTAAGGTGGTCCACACAGCCTATCTAGACCTTGCCAATGCCATTGACACCATCCCCCACTCTGGAATCATAGATAAACTTACTAAGTTGGGCATTAATCCTTATGTCACCCAATGGGTTGCTAAATGGCTTACTGACAGAACCCACACTGTAAAAGTAGCCGACTCCAAATCCAGCTCCAGACAAGTGACAAGTGGAGTACCTCAGGGTTCAGTCCTGGGGCCGCTCTTGTTTGGCATCTACTTTTCTGAAGTACAGGTCAACACTAAGGGACTCTGGCTAACAAAGTTTGCAGATGACTGCAAACTGGGAGCCATTATTGAATCCCCAAATGATGTGGCTACTCTACAAAAGGGCCTTACAGAAACAGATGCTTGGTGCTAGAGCCATGGGCTCAAGCTCAATGCCAAGAAATGTATTGTTATCCCCTTTGGGAAAAAACATGTATCCATGAATTACCACATACGTGGCAGTACACTAAACAGAGAAAGTGTGATAAGAGACTTAGGGACACAGGTGGACAGTGGTCTCACCTTCGATAACCACATCGCCACAACAGTCAGGAAATCCTTATATGTGGCACACCTCATCACGAAGGGCTTTTCATCCAGAAAAAAGGAGGTCATTGTCCCACTGTACTCATCCCTCATTAGACCCATTATAGAATACAACACCCCATTTGGTATGTACCTCTCAAGACATCTGCAACAACTGGAAAGGCCTCAGAAATACCTCACTAAAAGAATCACAAGCCTAAAACAGATGCCCTACACTGACCGTCTTAAAAAACTCCAGCTATACTCTGTTGCATATCGTCTACTCAGAGGCGATCTCTGCTTAACATACAAGGCCATATCAAACCCAGAGGTGTTGGACATGCTACACTTAAAGAAATCCCAATCCCTCAGAGCTACACGCTCCAGGGATCTAAACCTTGTCATCACAATAAACAAAACATGCTGGAGGGATAGGTTCCTGACCCAGAGACTCCCCAGACTCTGGAATAGATTGCCCATACATGTCAAGCAGAGTGCCTCTTTGGACCTCTTCAAGAGGAACCTTGACGATTGGATGGGAGAAAGGAAATTCACCCCAGGGATCACGTCAGTCGCCCTGCTAGACAGGGGTCCAGGAAAGTAAATAATGTGGGAAGAAATAGCCAGGGAATTGTTATGGCTAGGCTTGTATAGGCCCTAGGGCTGATAACCTAGTACCAACCTATGAACCTATGAACCAAAGAAAGTGGGAGATAATTTCCCGATCATGGTGCTGCAATGGGAGATACTTTCCCGAGCATGGTGCTGGAATGGGAGATACTTTCCCGATCATGGTGCTGGAAAAAGCTTTGAATGAAGACAACTGAAAAGTTACTGAGAATATGAAGTGTCCAGTAATGAACAAAGGTTAAAGCTTTGAATCTAGGCTCTGTGCTTCAACAAGGTACTGTTTTTGTTGTACAATTTTCTTTCTTTTTTATGCGTTTCGTTATATTTACTTTGCTGCACTGTTAGCTCAAACCTGTTTTTTATTCTTTTTTTATGAGCTAAAAATGTAACCTGAGGTTGGGTGTGGAACTGGTGGGAAATTAAGCTATCGGACTGGCTACACCTCAGGAGGCCTACAGCTGTCATCAGGTTGTCCCTTAAGAAACTGAATGAATAAATTTGAACCATACACTCTTCGCCCCACCCTACATATGTAACTATAACCTTTTCTCCGTTACTCCTAAAACTCTCTCACTAACTACCCATTACCTTACTCACTGGTTTAGAATCATATTACTCACTATCTCCAGTAATAGTGCCTCTCTTCCCTCATTTCTTTCATCCTGACCTCCTTTCTCCCTCATTTTTACCTTTCTCTCATCTTGTTTCATATAATTAAACAGATTGTAACTATAGCATAATTTCTGCTTATTCCATTTTATTACTAACCATAAAAGCAACTTTATAACTAATGTTTTAACACTCTCCTGTCTAATGTAATGTTTTTAACACTCTCCTGCCCAATATAAGCTGTAGGGCAGACTAAGTAGCACTGGACTTGACTTCCACATTACATTGAACTATACTATTGCAACTGCAGATAAACCCTAACCAATTGTATCTAATTATTATCATCTATTGTATAGGTACTGTAAGTTAGGATACCCCTGGCATGTCTCTCACCATTGCATTAAAAATGTTCATTATGTCTACGTTTTTTATGTATTGTTACTATGTGGAGCGTTTCTCCCCGGGCCTCTGCTGAAAAAGGGTTCTGCCCAGTCAGACTTTCCTAGTAAACAAATGTGAAATAAATAAAATAAATATACGAATCCTGTCTAACAAACAAAATGAACTTGAGAGCTCTCACACCAGCAACAATAACTGGTTCAATCTACTTAGAGAAAAAACACAATATCGAACAAAAATTGGAGTTTACTTCACTGAGGCTGAATTCACATAAACATTTCTTTTGCAACTGTCATACAGATGGAACTAGATGGAGTATAAAGGTCATACTTGTATCTTTCCCACATTGAAACTATCTTAAAAAATGACATATTGTTTTTGGAGTTTTAAAGTAGTACACCAGTCCTGTCCATAACGAGGTTAAAATGGGAGCAATTCACATACAATATCTGTGACAAACATTTATTTTGTAGAAGTTACACAGCTGAAAATGGATCCATTTCAAGAGCCAGGCAAGAGACTTCCAATTCTTTCCCTAGGCCAAGTAAGAAGAAAGTTCAAAGTGAGGATATCTTAGTTATGTCATAAATCAAAAATTGAGTTGCAAAATATAATCGTGAGGCAATTAATCTCTGTTAGAGAATGGGTGAACAGTATATCAGCACCCTGACTGGAGAATGAACATTCTCCAGCAGGGTATTAATGTAGAAGTAAAGCCCACTGAAAAACGAGTCCGCTTCACGGCAGCATATCAAGCTGTCATGGAGCTTGGCCAGAAAAAAACTAATGGCCACTATTATTTTACACTTGCTAAGCAGCACTTCTGCTGTTTAGCGAGTGTAAAATGTAAACAAAAGTGTGTGTGTGTGTGTGTGTGTGTGTGTGTGTCTGCATGTGAGAGAAAGCAAGATCGATCGGGTCATTACTTTACACACGTTAATCACAGCTTTTGCTGTTTAGCGAGTGTAAAAAAAGATAAACAGAAAAAAATATATATGTATGTTTATGAGTGACTGTGTTTATGTTTCTGCCTGCATGTGAGTGAATGAGTGGAAGAAAGCAAAAGAAACTGTGTGTATATGTATGCATGTGTGAAAGCAGACGAGACTGTGTATGTGTGTATGAGAGAGAGACAGGGAGTGAACAGTGAGATTGATCGAGCCATAATTTTACACTTGCTAAGCAGTGCTTTTGCTATTTAACGAGTGTAAAGTAAAAAAAAGTGTGTGTATGTCTGTGAGTGAGCATGTATGCATGTACGAAAGCAGAAGAGACTGTGTGAGACAGAGAGAGTGAAGAGTGAGAGCGATCCCTGGCAGCAGCAGCAGCTGTTAAGAAGTTTGCGTACCTGTTGACCATACCTCGCAAGCTCTTGGCATAAGAAATCTGGACAGAGCTACAAATAACAAGGGACAAACGACCAAAACTAAGGACAGATTTTAAATACTGCTGTTATAAACTTAGAAAGTTGCTAGAACAACAGGATTTCCATTAGCATGTATTATCTGAATGATACGAAGTCTGAAATTCAATAATGACTTCAATCCCCAGTGATTTGCCAGAAAAAGTACAGTTTTGTACCTACCATAAATGTAGATGTTCAAGGATCCACATTGCTGCAGTCCTAACTATTGGGTAGTCCGCTGTCCCAGTCGGCCCGAATACCAAAGTATATGGCTGACGTCGGTCAAGGCGCATTAGACTGACGTCAGTACGTCAGGGTACTAATGCGCATGACCGACGTCATATCCTCAGTCTTTTCTTGCCCCAGATGTCAGAAGACCCTAAAAAGACAAGGCCAAAACCAAAAACTCCAAACATTCCTGCACCAAAAATATGTACAATATATACAAAATTACCAGAGTACAACCTCACCTACACAACCACCCCTAAACACAGAGGGGAAGGAGGGAGGGTAAATTGGACTGCAGCAATGTGGATCCTCGAACATCTACATTTATGGTAGGTACAAAACTGTACTATGTTCTTCATTCCACATTGCTGCAGTCCTAACTATTGGGTAGAATCCCAAAGCAGAGGTAAGGGAGGCTGGCAAATCATAAGGAAGCAGGAGCTGACAACATGCCTTGCAAAATAGCTGTGGCAAAACCAGCCCTAGATTTAGAGTAGAGAGGAAGGTGATAATGCTTAGAGAAAGTATGCACTGAACTCCAAGTAGCTGCCTCCAAAATATCCTTAGTTGCCACCCCTTAGAAATGCTGTTGAAGTGGCAGTAGCCCTAGTGGAATGAGGCCTAATCCCAGCTGGAATCTCCTTGCCATGATGGGAATAACAAAATGCAATGCAAAACCCAATCCACTTAGAAATAGTTTGTTTTGACACAGGCTTGCCCTGAGAACTCAAAGCAAAAGAAACAAACAACTGCTGAGACTGCCTAAAATCCTTAGTCCTGCTTAAATAATAACGCACTGCCTGTGCACATCTAAAGTGTGCAAAATCTTTTCCCCTTTATTTTGGGGATCTGCATAAAAAGTGGGCAAATGAATAGTTTGGTTTAAAGCCACACTAGAAACCACCTTAGGCATAAAGGAAGGATTAGTACGTAATGATACCCTATCCTTATGAAAAATCAAAAAAGGCTCTACCGCCATAAGGGCCTGCAATTCAGAAACCCTTCTTGCAGAAGTAATGGCCAACAAAAAAGCAGTCTTCCATGACAAGTATTTCAATTCAGCAGTAGCCGCAGGCTCAAAAGGTTGTAGAGTAAGTTTCTCCAACACAAAATTGAGATCCCAAGCAGGAGTAGGAGCTGTACGTGGGGGTCTTATATTCTTTGCCCCTCTAAGAAATTGCTTGAACAAAGGATGAGAAAACAATGGTGGGTCACAATCATAGTGAGCTGAAATTGCTGCAGCATGAATCTTAATGGAAGAGAAAGACAAACCTTTGTCCAATAACTCAGTAAGATATTGAAGAGCCACACTCAAATTTGGCTCGGAAATATCCAAATCCTTTGCTGTACACCAAAATAAAAATCTCTTCCATTTTCCTGCGTACACTTTCCTTGTACTAGGCCTTCTGGCTTCCATAATCACATTCAAAACTTGTTGAGGAAGCTGAGACCTGCTATGGTTCAAAACAGAATATGCCAGGCTGTTAGATGAAGAGAGTGAAGCTTGACATTGAGTAGATGCCCGTCCTTCTGAGACAATAGGTGTGGAATCAAAGGTAAGGGCCATGGAGGCTTCCTTACCAGACTCCTCAGCAATGGGTACCAGTGCTGCCGAGGCCAATCTGGAGCTATCAAAATCATCCTTGGCTTGTCTTGTCTGACCTTTAGGAGTACCTTTGGGAGGAGAGGCAGAGGTGGAAAGGCATACACATGAAGATTTTTCCAACTGAAAGAAAGAGCATCCACTTTCCAGGCTGTGTGATGAAACCTTTGTGCAAAACTTTGGCAGCTGGTGGTTTAGTGGAGAAGCGAACAGATCTATGTCTGGAGTTCCCCAGGACACTGTCAATGTCTGAAATACATGAAGATCCAGTTTCCACTCGTGGGGATCCATGATTTGCCTGCTTAACACATCTGCTAAGGAGTTCTGTGCTCCTGGCAGAAACCTTGCTTGAAGATTCAGTTGCAAGCTTAACGCAGTCTCCCACAAAATCATTGCTTGCCTGCATAGAGGATTAGAATGTGTTCCCCCTTGTTTGTTGATGTACCACATGACAGTTGTGTTGTCTGTTAGAATCAACACCTGCCCTGGAAGAAGTAAATCCTTGAAAGCCAGTAATGCAAACTGGACTGCTAACATCTCCTTCATGTTGATATGTAGATGCTGCAGTCTGGCAGGCCACTTGTCTTGTATCCACTTTCCATTCAGATGAGCTCCCCAAGCTGTGTCTGAGGCATCTGTCGTTAGAATCTGACTCGCCTCTGGCCGGGTCACAGAGAGTCCCTTGTTTAGGTGACATTCCTGAGCCCACCACAAAAATTCCTTTTGAATGCAAGGTATTATTTGAATGACAGTGTCCAAATCCTGGCAGTGCTGTGTCCATACATTTTTGAGATACCATTGCAGCTTCCTCATATGCAGTTTGGCATTGGGAAGCACCAGAATACAAGATGCCATGAACCCTAAGGCTTGAAGGACTGTCCTTGCAGTCAGCCCGGACTGAAGAGATAGTTGATGGAAGTAACTGGAAAGATTCTTTTGTTTGTCCGGGGTTAAAAGGCCATCTGGGCTGCTGTATTCAGTCTCACACCCAGAAAGCACATGTCTTGAGAGGGTACTAGACTGGACTTTATTTCGTTCACAGAATACCCTAGGCATCTTAGCACTGCTATCACAAATTTCAAATGCTGTAAAAGGTCTTCCTTTTCTTGAGCCAGAATCAGGCAGTCGTCCAAGTAAGGATAGATTTGAATTCCTTGTAGCCTGAAGTAAGCTATCACTGGAGCCAGAACCTTTGTGAATACTCTGGGCGCAGTAGATAAGCCAAAGGGCAATGCAGAGAACTGATAATGAGAATTTCCAGCTCGAAAACGCAGATACTTCCTGCAACTTAGTCTGATAGGCACATGAAGGTAAGCTTCCTTGAGATCTAAAGTTACCATCCAGTGATCTTTGCCCAGCAGAGGTAAAAGCTGTTGTAACGTCAACATTTTGAACTTGGGAATGTCCAGATAAGTGTTGAGGATAGATAAATCCAAAATTGGTCTCCACGTGTTCCCCTTCTTCGGTACTAGGAACAGGCGAGAATAAAATCCTAGGCCCCTTTCTGGCACAGGAACTGGCTGAATGGCCCCTATTTGGAGCAACAGAGAAATTTGCTTGTGAGCCTCTTTTCTTTGTAGAGGAGGAATGTCTGGCATGCCTTTGAAAGGAGGCAAGGTATGGAAATAAAACCTGTAACCGTGGTGAATGATATCCAAAACCCATCTGTCTTGGGTAATTAAATCCCAATTTTCTTTGAAAAGAGCCAGCCTTCCTCCCAAAGGTGCTGCCAGGCGAGAATGTACTGGCAGCTGAAAAGGTAGGTCATTGGGTCTGTTTAAGAAAGGACTGACCCCTGCCCTCACCAGAAGACTGAGCAGGTGAACTCCCTGTTCTAGGCCTAAAAGAACCTTGAGCTCTGCCCCTACCACGTCTAGACCTACCCCTAGACTGGGAATCATAAGCAGGATATGTCCATCCCTTAGTAGGCCAATTTCTACTAAACTTCGGAGGCTGCACCTGCAAAAAATCCTTAACAGTTTGCATAGACTTAGCCTTGTCCTCCATTTTCTTTAAAACTGCTTCCACAGGTGAACCAAACAACACATCAGACTGTAAAGGAGCATCCAAAATCCTTGTTTTAACATGCTCAGCTAAATTCTGATCCCTCAACCAGGCGTGCCTACGAAGAACAGAACCAGTGGCAGCCACCCTCGAGGAGGCCTGCACAGCATCAAAACCACACTGCAAGGAATGCTTACCCACCTGTTCAGACACATGAACTAAATCCTGCAACTCTTTACACTCAATACCTTCTGCCAGAGCATCCACCTTAGACTTCAATTGTGAAAGGAGATAATTCTGATATTTTAACATGTGAAACTGACAATTCAATGCCCTCATGGCTAAAGTGGAAGAAGTATACACTTTCTTTCCCCATCTATCCAAAGCCCTTGCCTCTTTATCAGGAGGAACAGGATTTTTAACAACAGAAGCCTTCACACCTTTAGGCCCCTGAGAAACAGTTTCCGGGTCTGCCCTAGGACTCTTAAAAAAATACTTATGAGCTTCAGGCACCCTATAGTACCTATCCGGTTTAACTGGGGCAGGAGGCAAAGAATCAGGATTCAGGGAAGCCTCTGCAAAACATCTTCCACCACATTCAGAACAGGAGGTATAGCTAAAGGCCTATGCTGGGGTAAAAACAAGAATTCCCTAAGCCTCTTCCTGGAATCAGAGAAATCTTGACCTTCCCATTTAAAATGCTCCCTCATGGAATGCAGAGTCTCTGAAAATGAAAAATCCTCAGGAGGAGAAGCTGAAGGAGTAGAATCATCCACATCAGAATCAGAATAAGGAGGATACTCCTGCAAGTCTTCACCAAGACTCAGAAGCCTCGAACCTTGCTCAAAACTCTCAAACTCAGGTTCCACCCTAGGCCTCTTATCAGGAGGGGGCATAGAACCTCTAATCATAGTAATCAAATCCTCTGCCATTTTAAGCATATGTTTCTTAGGCAAAGACCCTGAAGCACTAGGAGAAACCCCCACTGAAGCTAAACTTGGCCTGCCTCTCAAAGAAGCCTTGGAAACAGAAGGGGAGGCTCTAACCACCTTAGGAAGAGAGGGAAGAACAGCCACCTGAGAAGCCCCTTCAGCCTGGCCTACTTCCTGAGAGGACACATCCTGTAACAGTAAAGTCTCTCCCTGAGACTCCAAAGAAACTCCTGGCAGAACCTCCGGCTCCACTGAGCCTTCTAAAGAACCGACGTCCGGGACTGTCGGTTCTTCCACTCTAGGCTTTGCTGCTTTGTCCTTGCGCTTTTTGGCCGAAGCGGGCGTTGGAGCATCCGACGGCATTTTATAATTACAACGCTTCCCAAAAACTAACCTGGCACAGTCTAACCTTCTCTTAATAGTGCGTTTGTTAAATCTAGCACAAGAGCGGCATCCAACAACGTCGTGCTCAGGCCCTAAACAAGGTATACACAAAGTATGGTAATCTCTATGAGGTATCTGTTTCCCACAAGAAATACAGTTATTCACTTTTTCTGACATCCGGTTAAATACTGAGGCAAGAAAAAACCAAAATATTCCCCAACGGGGTACTTAGCCAACTTTGATTCAGTCTGAAACTCTGACTTCAGAAACTTTCAGAACGCCAACCTGCACTCGCAAAACTGCTTCTGCATCGGACCATGCGGCAAAAAAGACTGAGGATATGACGTCGGTCATGCGTATTAGTACCCTGACGTACTGACGTCAGTCTAATGCGCCTTGACCGACGTCAGCCATATACTTTGGTATTCGGGCCGACTGGGACAGCGGACTACCCAATAGTTAGGACTGCAGCAATGTGGAATGAAGAACATCTACACATTTTATGAGGATGGGACCAAACGTACAAGCCAAAAACTTGGACATTCTGCAAACATTTGGACAGTTGAAAGGTATGCTCTGTTGACTCTTACTCAAAATATCTGGATAAACCTAAAATAAACTGGGGACAAAGGTTCAAAGTTACTTGATTATTTGGATTTGTGTTAGCATATATTTCCTGAAATAGGTATGCGTGACAGACTGACTGATAGCAACAGTAAAGAAGTTTGCATACCTCTGGACCTTTCAGCTGAAAAACTCTGGATAAAGCCTAAAAGAGGGAACAAAGGCTCAAAAATAGGGACAGATTTGAATTACTGCTCTTATAAAATTACAAACTTGCTTAATTAAAAGGTTTTGTGTTAGTATGAATTTTCTGATGAAAATAACAGTCTGAAACTTAAAGGTATGCCATTACTTAACTGCAATCTCCAATAACTGGCAACAAACTACACTTTTAGGAGTAAGGGACCAAAAAAATGCCTGGATATTTTTTAAGTGTTATATTTTGGATGTAAAATGCTTCCTCCAACCATTAACATACACTACAGCAAGACTGAAACATTAGGCTCAGGAACTAATTTACATCAAAACTATATATATAAAAAATAATGGCTCTATATCAGAATAGTGAAGAGGCGTTTAATCGAATGCCTTTTCGCCGACACAAACAGCGAACGCACTAAAGCGCAAACACTCAGAACACAGATTTATTTCCCTGGGAAAGAAATCGGTAGCACTAATAAACAAACACGTGGGGGGCTGTGCCCCCTCACACCTCCCCTAACTTAATATACCAACTCCAAGATCGCACTACAGTGGGGAAACGGGCAAACACATGGGGAAGGCCAAGTGATTTCTTTCCCAGGGAAAGAAATCGCTGTTCTGAGCATTTGCACTTTAGCGTGTTCGCTGTTTATGTGTCGATGAAGAGGTGTTCGATTAAACACCTCCACTATTCTGATATAGACCCAAAAATAATATAGTACTTCAGATAATAAATACATAAGTAAAACATAACAATATTACAGACAGCCCATTCTCTAAGTAGAATACCCTCTAGGGTGTGTATTAATGTCCAGGGGTGTACAGGCCCGATGTCGCACATTAACACGCACCCTGTCAGGTATTATTGCTTGCTTAAAAGCATTACATTAGAACAGATGTTTTTCTGAGGGAGGTTTACTCAGTTAAACAGCAAGTGTTGTATACAGAAAACTATTTATTTTCCGACTTAATACCTTAAGACCTTGGGTTTTACAAAATGAAATCTCCTGAAAGAGTTTGATAAAATATCATAAAGGGCAGCGCAGTGGTGCAGTGGTTAGCATTGTCACCTCACAACAAGAGGTCCTCTGGTTCAATTCTTGGCTGAGGTGCCTTCTGTGTGGAGTCTTTATGTCCTCCCTGCATTCTTGTGGGGTTTCCTCTGGGTGCTTTGGTTTCCTCCCACATTCCAAAGACATGTATTTGGAGTGTTTCTCCCTGGACCCCCTCTGAAAATGGGCTCTGTCTCAGTCGGACTTTCCTGGCAAACAAATGTTCATAGGTTCATAGGTTCATACTAGGCTATCTGCCCAAGGGCATTTACAAGCCTAGCCCATACTTTTGTGGCTTACGCCACCCCTTTAGTATGGGGAACTATACCCATTATTTTGCTGTGCCTCTGTCGAGCAGTGACACTGAGGTAATCCCTGGGGTATATCTGCGATCTCCCATCCATTGGTCAAGATTTCTCTTGAACAAGGCCAGCGAGGTGCTCTGCCTCACATATACCGGGATTTTGTTCCACAGCATAGGGAGTCTTTGGGTGATGAATCTATCCCTCCAGCACGTCCTATTAATAGCCGTGTCGAGGTTTAAGTCTCCCGCCCTTGTGGCTCTGATGGATCTAGATTTTTTGAGGTGAAGCATATTCATCAAATCTGAGTTTGACATGGCCTTGTATGTTAGGCAAAGGTCACCTCTGAGCAGCGTGCGACTGAATAGAGCTGGAGTTCTTTCAGTCGGGCAGCATAGGACAGATTTTGAGACCCTTTATCCTTTTGGTGAGGAACGTTTGTGGCCTCTCCAGCTGCTGCAAGTGTCGGGTCAGATACATTCCGAATGGGGCATTGTACTCAGTCATTGGTCTGATGAGTGATGAGTAGAGGGAGACAATGACCTCCCTTGATCTAGATGAGAATCCCTTCATGATAAGGTGGGCAATGTAGAAGGTCTTCCTAACTACTTTAGCTACATGGGTGTCGAATGACAGACTACTATCAACCTGGGTCCCCAGGTCCCTGATAACTTCTTCTGTGCTCAGTGGATTGCCACCTATTTGGTAGCTAGGGGTAACCTTATTTTTCCCGAAGGGTATGACTATGCATTTTTTGGCATTTAACTTTAGGCCATGGCTCTGGCACCAGTTATCCATTTCTGTGAGACCCTTCTGAAGGATATCTGTGTCAGATGTGTTTTCTACTATGGCCCAGTTTGCAGTCATCTGCAAACTTTGTCAGCCATAACCCTCCTGTGTTTGCTTGTACTGAGAAGTAGATGCCAAACAAGAGTGGGCCTAGGACTGAGCCCTGTGGGACACCACTTGTGACAGGCTTTGAGTCTGACATGGCGCCAGCAACTCTGACCCTGTGGGTTCTGTCACTCAGCCAGTTTGCAACCCATCTTGTGATGTATGGGTTAATATTTAAGCTGATGAGTTTTTCAATGATACCCGAGTGGGGTATTGTATCAAGGCCTCGCCAGATCGAGGTAGGCTGTATGGACTGCCTTTCCCTCATCAATGGCTTTGGTGACTGTTTCAAAAGTCAACCAAGTTTAAAAGGCATGATCTGCCTTTGACAAAGCCAAACTGGGTTGGATCCAAAGTCTGCAAATTCCCTATGTCTTTATTAATGAGGTCCATTATGATCCTCCCCATGGCTTTGCAGATAAGGCTTGTCAAGCTAATGGGCCGGTAATTTCCAGGGTCGGTGGAGGCACCGCCTTTGTGAAGTGGGACCACAGTTGCAGTGCGCCACTCCTGGACGTATCCAGAGGTAAGGCTCTGATTAAACAGCTGTCCTAGCTGTGGGTTTAATTCCTCATTGAGTTCGTGGAGCACACAGCCGGGGACACCATCAGGTCCCATGGATGCTGTGTTTTTTGCTTTGGAGAGAGCAGTTCTCACTTGGGCGTTGGAGATGTTTGGGGGGCTGCAATCATTTGGTATAGATATCTCTCCTTTTGGGGGATTATCTATTTGTGTTCATAGGTTGGTACTAGGCTATCGGCCCTAGGGCCTATACAAGCCTAGCCATAACAATTCCCTGGCTATTTCTTCCCACACTATTTACTTCTCTGGACCCCTGTCTAGCAGGGCGACTGACGCGATTCCCCAGGGTGAATTTCCCATCTCCCATCCAATCATCAAGTTTCCTTTTGAAGAGGGCCAAAGAGGTGCTCTGCTTGACATGTATGGGCAGTTTATTCCAGAGTCTGGGGAGTCACTGGGTCAGGAACCTATCCCTCCACAATGTTTTGTTCATTGTGATGATAAGGTTTAGATCCCTGGAGCGTGTATCTCTGAGGGATTGGGATTTCTTTAAGTGTAGCATGTCCAACAGCTCTGGGTTTGACATGGCCTTGTATGTTAAGCAGAGATCGCCTCTGAGTAGACAATATGCGACAGAGTATAGGTGGAGTTGTTTTAGATGGCCAGTATAGGGCATCTACTTTAGGCCTGTGATTCTTTTAGCGAGGTATTTCTGCGGCCTTTCCTCTTGTTGCAGATGTCTTGAGAGGTGCACACCAAATGGCTCTGGAGACTGATTCAAAGAAGTCAATCAGGTTCACGAAACAAGATCAGCCCTTCATGAATCCAAACTGCGTGGGGTCCAGTGTTTGAAGGCTGCCAGAATCATTACAGTGTTTCTTTACACTTTTACTGTGGGTGTAGTAGGTAGAATGTGACCGGTTATGCTTTGTTTGCAGCACTTACTTAAAGGAGAACCCCATCTACAGCCTCAAAAAACATGGTTTGGTATTTCCTACATTTTAACACCGCTCTGGGACTATTTACATGTTTTTAAATATTTTTATATGCAACTTCTGAGTCTGACCACATGGGGTCTGGCATCTTGAAGTTATTCTGAATGTTTACTCTGTCTCTAGGTATCCCACAATGCAGTGATTGTCTATAAAAAATTACATCACGCAGGCCACTTTCTTCGTAAAGCTCCTGTCACTGCATTGATTTTACAGGTCTATATTACATTGTTGAAAAGGGTTTTCATCAAACGCCCTTTCATCGACATGTAAACATCGAACTACCAAAACTTCGAATGGCCACATAAGCAAATTTTTTACCAGGGGAAAAAATCGCTTGGCCAACAACAAAGAAAACAAACTGTTACACCCTACGAACTAAATATACCAACTCCAAGATCCCACTACAGTGGAAGAAAGGGTAAATTCCCAACGATGGCCAAGCGATTCTTTTTCCCCTGGGAAAAAAATTGCTTATGTGGCCATTTGAAGTTTTGGTAGTTCTGTGTTTACCTGTCAACGAAAGGTTGTTCGATGAACAGCCCTTTCGATAACACAAATGGAACCTGATTTTACATGCATACACTGCTGTCTTTCAGTCAGTTTTAAGTAACATTTCATTCCGTTCAATGACTACTTAAAACACAAACAAATGCCACAGAACAGACTTTCAAAGTGCTTTTTACAGATACTGCATTTTAGAATGGATAAATTACAGTCTTTTGTGAAGCCTGAATTGTACTAGCTTGACTCATCTCCATCTCCCCTTCGCAACTAACTTCCCTAGCTGTCAAAGTGCTAAGGGTAATTTGAGCTGTTACCTGCTTTGATTGACAGCTCACAGCAAGAGACTTGACTCGTGTACTGTTTCCTTGTTCTAGCCTTTATTTTCTTTACTTTCTGTATGGGTAGGGGAAGGACCAGGGAGCTGTGACATCACAGCATGGGTATGCTATTAAGATGGTAGTGGTGATGTCAGTTTGGGGAGGGAAATGGCCAGAAAACTACCTGTATTCATTGGCCTTGATGACATTAATGAATTGGAGACTGCAGCAATCTTTTCCAGGGTAGGATAAAAGCTTTTAGACAGTGAAACTACCACAGTACAGTAAGGTAGTGTTCTAGTGGACATAAATAAGAAGTTATGTACTCACCATAACGTTGCATCTGAGTAGGTGATTTCATTTGTCTGCAACCTGTGGGTCTTCGATCCGATATCGGATCCGAGTCGGCAATTATTTATACAGCTATGGATCCGAGCTCCTAGCTCCTCCCCTCACCCATAATCCCCTGCCAACCCCAATTGACCTCAAATCAAGTTTGCCCTCCTATATACCTGAAAAGATATCCCAAAAGGGAAAAGGCAGGAATAATAATATGATCTAATTATTCTGAAGGCCAGGGGGAAGGAGGGGGAGATGGTTGCAGACAAATGAAGTCACCTACTCAGATGGAACGTTATGGTGAGTACATAACTTCTTAATCTGAAGTAGGGACTTCATTTGTCAGCAACCTGTGGGACAGAGTCCCCAGCTACCTGAATCTTGGGCGGCCATCATGGAAGGATGTTCCGGAGCACTGCGGAGCCAAAAGATGCTCTACCTCTGGAGGTGATATCCAGCTTGTAGTGGTGAATATTTTATTTATTTATTTATTTATTTATTTTACATTTGTTGACTGGGATAGTCCGACTGGATGCATGTCCATTTTCAGCGGAGGCCCGGGGAGAAAAACTCCAAGGGTAAGCAGATACAGCATTACATAATACCAGCATTACATATTACAACAATAATAAAGGTATGACATGAGGCCCAAGTGGCTGCCGAGCAAATATCATCCAAAGGGACTATAGATCTGAATGCAGTAGAAGTAGATATGGAACGAGTGGAGTTTGAGGTGCGGGCCTCCCAGAAGCCTCATAAGCTAGACGGATACATTGGGAAATCCAGTGTGATAAGGTGACCTTCGAAACAGCTTTACCTAAATTGAATTTAGAAAAGGAGACGAACAGCTGATCAGATTGTCTGTGACCAGCAGTCCTATGAATATAGAAACGCAGCTGCCTGTGCACATCTAACGAGTGCAGCTTGTATTCTCCTTTATTTTGATAATTAGGGAAGAAAACAGGAAGGTTAATGGACTGATTGATATTGGTTTCTGAGGCCACCTTAGGTAGAAAGGATGGATTGGTCCTGAGGTACACTCTTATCCTGATGAAAAACCAAATAAGGGGGGTTTACGGAAAGAGCTTGAAGTTCTGAAACTTTTTCGCAGAGGTGATGGCTACTAGGAATGCTGTTTTCCAAGATAGGTATTTAAGATCAGCCGAGGCAGCTGGTTCAAAGGGAGAAGTAGTCAAGGCCTGAAGAACTAGCAATAGATCCCAAGGGGGTATGGCTTCTCTGATCGGGGGCCTAAGCAAAAAGGTACCCTTGAGGAAGGTTTTACATAGTTTAGCTGACATCAAGGGGCCAGTCTCGTGTCCTACATGGTAATGGGAGATGGCTGCCAATTGTACCTTGACTGTCGAACAGCTAGCCCCTTGCTGAAAAAGCCCTGTAAGGAAGTCCAGAACTGACATTAGCGGAGCAGTGAAGGGGTCCACATTATGATGCTCCGCCCAAACGGAAAAATGCTTCCATTTACTGCGGTAAATCTTCCTGGTGGAAGGTTTATGCGCTGCCACCAAGATGGCTTTGACTGGAGAGGAGATACTGGGAGTCCTAATTAAGAGTGGAACTGGAGCAGCCAAGCTGTTAGCTTCAGGTTGTCCAGATTTGGAGTCGGTAAGCCTGATGGGTGGGAGATCAGATCCGGACTGGGATCCAGAATCCAGGGAGGATTCACCAAGTGAGACCACAGGTAAGGGAACCAAGTTTGTCGAGGCCAGAATGGGGCAATGAGGATCATCCTGCTCCCCAACCGAGAGGCTTTCTGTAACAACTTTAGCATCAGGGGTAGAGGAGGATAGGCATAAAGTAGACCAGGCGGCCAAGCATGCACTAGAGCGTCTCTTGGGGCTTCCCCTGTTGGGGGAATCAGGGCGAAGAAGTTGTCGCATTTCATATTTGAGGGAGAGGCAAAAAGATCGCAGCAGGGTTGCCCCCATTTTGCAAATATCTGCTTCGCTACATGGGTGTTGAGAGACCACTCATGAGGGGAAAGAATAGTGCGGCTGAGTTTGTCCGCCAGAATGTTGGACCGTCCCGGAATGTGCATTGCGATTAGAAAGCGGTTGGTGGAGATCGCCCATTCCCACACTCTCATGGCCTCTCGGCAGAGAGGATAAGTCCTGGTTCCCCCCTGTTTGTTGATATACCAGACAATTGACATGTTGTCCGTCTGTATCGCAATGGTTCCGACGGGAAGAAGGTTGTGAAGTGCTTGCAATGCTAACAGCACCGCCCTCATCTCCAGAACATTGATATGCAGGGAGGTCTCTGAGTCATTCCATGTGCATTGGACTGTTCTGCCTGAGCAATGCCCCCCCCCCACCCGAGGCGAGAAGCGTCCGTGGTCACTGTGACTAGGGGAGGTGGAGCGCAGAAGGGCCGACCTGTATGGAGGTCTGGAGAATGCAGCCACCATAACAGGACCCTCCTGCAAACTTTGCTGATAGAGACAGGGTGGTGGAGAGGGAGCAGCTGGAAGGACTACTGTACTTGAAGGGTCCACTGTAATACCCTCATGTTTAGGCGAGCGCACGGGAGGAGAGTAATTGCCGCTGCCATAAGAGCCCAGTGCCCTCAGGACCAATTCCGCGGGGGAGCTTCTGACTGGAGGATGGCCCGCACATGAAGACTGAGGTTCTGTAGCCTTGTTGTGGCGGTCAGCAGCCAGTCGTCCAGGTACGGGAAGACCTGCATCCCTGGAGTCTCAGGTGGGCCGCTAAAACTGCTCAAACTTTGGTGAACACCCTGGGGCTGTGGTGAGGCCAAAGGGAAGGACCCTGAACTGATAAGTGGCTGGCTCCCAGCCAGAAGCGGAGAAACCTCCTGGATCGCCAGTCCATTAAGATGTGGTAGTACGCATCCTTGAGGTCTATAAAGCACATCCAGTCGTTCACCCGTAACAGGGGGAGAATGGATTGAAGAGTGACCATTCGGAATTTTTCCTTGGTTACCGCCAGGTTCAGGAGGGAGAGGTCTAGGATTGGTCTCAGGTCCCCCATCTTTTTTTGGCACCAGAAAGAACCTGGAGTAAAACCCTAATCCGAGCTGGTCTGTGGGGATGGGGTTGGATGGCCCTTTTTTCGAGCAGCTGCCGGATTTCCGCGGCTGCAGCCTCCCTCTGATCGAGTGGTACATCGGGGAGGTTCTTGAGTCTGGGGACATGAAGCATAGGGATTTTGTAACCTCTGGATATAATCTGAAGCACCCAGCGGTCTGACGTAATGGACTCCCATGCCGCCAGGTGCCTCGAGAAATGCCCCCCGACTGCCTCCAGAGTGGAGCAGTCGGGCAACCCTTCAGGGCTGTTGCATGGGCCGATCAGAGAAGGATTCTCTGGACCCAAAATTTCTCAGTGCCCCTCTGCCTCTAGGGCGGCGTCCTCCCTGTCCTCCTCTGCCATGGAAGGACTGGTTGTCCGGAGCAGGTTGGGAATGCTGCGATTTCCAGAACCACATCTTCTTCTGTCCCTTTTGGTTCTTAGAAAAGGACCTCTGGGGAGCAGAGAAGCGGACTCCGATGGCAGACATCGTCTTCCCATCCTTCTCGCTCTGGACAAGTGTCTCGCGAATGGTTTTGCCAAACAGGGCAGAACCATCAAAGGGGGCATTCACAAAGGATGCCTTAAAGGGCCCCGCGAAGTCACAATGTCGGAGCCAGGCCTGGCGCCTCATCACTAGGCCCGCTCCGCTGGCTCTAGCAGCTCCCTCAGTAGTGTGAGACAGAAGCCACACAGAGGTATTGGAAACAGATCTCAAAGTGGCCATACGAGTGGAGTACAACTGCTTGTCCTCTGCCAACATGGACTCCGGGGGGGGAAGCAGCGTATTCTTTAATAAGATCGCGCTGCATCCTGATGACATGTGCCATGTAGTTCAGAGACCTTACAGAGAAGGTCGCTGAACTGAATACCCGCTTCCCAAGGTGATCCATTAATCGAGACTCCTTGCTCGGAGGATGGACCGAGGGGCTCTCCTGAGCTAGTTCCCTTTTAGTGGCTGCCGCCATCAACATGGCATCTACAGGGGGACCCTTGCTCCAGTGGGGACGGTCTGCGGGGGGGGCTCAAGATCCTGTCCGGGCACTTGGGAATAGGCTCCACAGTGTCCGGCTCCTTCCACGCCCTGGTGGTCACAAGGTCCACCAGGGGGTCGGCCAGCGGGGACACCCAAGAGGTAGACGGGCCTGCTTCGAATGCCTCCAGGAACATGGACTCGTCGGAGGAAGCCTTGGGGGCAGACCCCCCCACTGAGCCGAAGCATTTCCATGATGTCTCCAAAGGAGACATCCTCGGGGGGTGATCTTGGGGAGACTTCCCCTTCATCCAAGTCCGTGTCCTCTGTTAAGGACTCGGGGGAGTCCACGTGCCTCCTCTTACACTTATGCTTGCGAGGCACTTCCTCGGGGGGGGGGGCTGTCCGAGGAGGTCTCACCAGCAATGTCCTGTTCCAAAGGAACAACCTGGGACATTGAAGCAGGCTGTCCCTGTGGCCGGGTGATGGAAGCCTGGCCCAGCAGAGAGTGAGTGCAGGGCAGAGCCGAGACAAGGGCCGGGGGTCTGGATGCCCTCGACAGAGCCCTCTCCACTACATCGAAGTCCGAGGGGGAGCCGCTCTCCCTGGGCTCTGAGAGCCGACTCCCACTTGGATCCGATGAAGGGATCGGAACCGGCGCCGAGACCGTCGGATCCGAGGGACCAGTGTGCTCCGACCTGGACGGAGCCGAAGGCACAATGAATCCCTCGGATCCAAAGCTCAGGCCATGGCTCAGAGAGGTCGGATCCGACGATGGAACCGACAGACTCGAGGACAGGGTCAGATCCGAAGTACCCAGTACTGTCGGCACCGACCCATCCCCGGCTCCAACGCTGCCCGGCTCCAAGCACTCCGAACCCATGAAGCGGGTCGGAGAAGGAGCTATCGGAACAAAAAAGGGTGTCGAGCTACCCCCCCCCCCCGAAGGGGGGGTAGGCAGGAGCACTCCCATCTGAAGCTGGGCTTGGATGAACCTTCTCATCATCCGGTCCAAGTCTGCGTCAGACAGGCTGTAGGTGGATCTCGACGAGGCCACCGAGGCAGGCCTGGAGTGCCGCCTCGATGACCTCGACGGAGATCGGGTCTCCTCCTCCTCTGGTCCCGGGGAGAAGCAAGGTGATTGGAGCCGAGGAGGAGGAGACCTGGAAGCCGTGGAGGGAGAAGCCCGCTTAGCTGGGGGCGGCCGAAGCGGAGGCCTCGGCCCGCCGCTTGTGGTGCTTCTTCCTCCTGGCCTCCCTGTCCAACGGCGCTTTAGTGGGAGTTTGAATCCCGGCTGGAGGAAGGGGGGCAGGAGTGGCTACCACCACAGGCTGGGGAGTTGCCACGGGAGTAGCGGAGGCCGAAGCCGACTCCGGGGGCAAAAGTCCCGCCAGGACCAGCTTCGGCCTCCGCTCTTTCAGTGCCCTGGGGTTGAACCCTGCACAAATCGTGCATCCAGAGGACAGGTGTTCAACCCCAAGGCACCGAACACACCGAGTGTGGCCATCCGCCGGTGAAAGCTTATGGCCACACTCGGTGCACTTAGAAAAAATGGGCTTTGGGGCCTCTGACATTTTCTTCTCAAGGAAAGGGCTACACACGCACACCAGGCTCCAAAACACAAACAACACACACACACATTACGACCAGCGAGGGGAGGAAATACTAAAAAGAAAATTAAAAAAGGTATAAAGTTAACCTAAAAGGGATCCTAAACACACACGCAAGTTAAAAAGGAAAGATTTTCTGTTTTTTTAAACAAGTTTTTGAGAACTTATCTGAAGTCGCCAGGAGCTCTGCAATCCAGCTGTCTCTTCTAAAAGCGGCAAACTAGATCTGGGGTCAATTGGGGTTGGCAGGGGATTATGGGTAAGGGGAGGAGCTAGGAGCTCGGATCCATAGCTGTATAAATAACTGCCGGCTCGGATCTGATATCGGATCCAAGACCCACAAGTTGCTGACAAATGAAGTCCCTACTTCAGATCAGTCAATTTAAAATATTTTAAATGCTGTATTGTTGTTTATTCACAGCAGGGACTGTAAATGGGGAGAAAAAGGACAGAGAAGTTGAGCATTTAGTAACAGAATCCCATTGTTGTCCTTCAAACCCCGTCTGTAATGTACAAATGTTTTACTCTTGAAGACATGGAGCTAGTGTGCTAAGGGTTGAATTGTAATTCATTAAAATGTTCTGTTGTATTTAATCTGGCTCACATCAGGGCTTTATCCCTGTATACCATGGACATTCAGTGTACTGCTAACATCCTAACATCTTGAATAGAGTGGAGTCTGCACTTTCTGCCATGTTGCTACATATTCCTAAAAGAAACGTGGATAATTAAATATGGCTAGATGTCCATCTCACAGGATACAAGGCTAGATCTTTGGTCAGATTAGACTTTTTATTTATTATGTAATGCCATCCCCCACTCCCCAACCATTGGCTTTCTTGTAAATGACTGGCCCTACTATACTCCCATGGGGCAAGACCCAACTGCAGGAAGCTACTCCCATGGGGCAAGACCCAACTGCAGGAGGCTATCATCATAGCAACTATCAGAGAGTTTTTTCAAGTTCGGCTCTAACTTTTCCCCTGGCAGCTGACATAAGTGCTTGCAACTACAAGGGGCTGCTACTCCTTGTGTGAAAGCATATGCCCCCCCCACCACACACACACACCACATGAAGGTTACTTCCTGAATGCACGTCCCTAGACCCCACATTCTCTACACCATGCACCTTTCTCCAGTAGGTGGCAACAATGAGCTGGGCAGGATGGAAGAGAAGACTCAGGTGTTCGCTTACTCCTTTCCCCATCCAGCATCTGAACTGCTAATAAATCTTGGTTCATTTACATCACAGTCATGGTCTCCTCTCTCTTCAATATGGAGCTGGAGGCTTAAGCTTTCTATAAACTGTCATAATCACTGTCCCCTTACCTGAAGAACAGGGCTCTAGGACAAACCAGTAAGATTATTTAGGGGAGGAAAGTCTTCCTTAAAGGGGAGAGCTTTGGGTTGGCTATTCACAGACACAAAGAAACTGGTGTCCAGCTGTAAAGCATCAAGAATGTCTACTAAGGTCTGGCTAGGTTGAGAGGCAATTATCTTAATGCTGGCTTCCAATGGGTCAGTGTCAGCCAGGGAAAACAGAGGAAATGGACAGAAAAGTCAAGGAAAGACAAAAGTGTGCCTCACTACAGGCAGTGCCCTCAGGCCCTCACACAGGTGATGGAGTTAATAAGGCCTCTCACTCTGTGACTATGGATCCCCATGGATCATTTCAAAACTAACATTTTAGACTTGTCTGTTTTATGATGGTACTTCAGTCTTTGCTTACCAGAAGCATTACAGGAAGGCATTCCTGTGAAAGAAGGTATGGATGTCACTTACCCTAAAGCAAGGACCTATTTATGATTTGGAAAAGTCTGGAAGATGAAGCTCTAAGAAAAAGGGTTTTCTTATTAAAGAGAGAACAGTATTTGTAAGACTATACTTGATGGCTCTCAACTGTAAAAAATCCAACTTAATTTCTCTACTCTCACCCTTTTCTACTACTCATATTCGCTCTCCCCTGTCTAACAACTACTTGAGACAACTCCACCTGCTTGTGCCCTCTCCCTGTCATGTCTCACTTACCTTGTTTTATCTGTTTTTTCTAGTCTAACAACTACTCGAGACAACTCCACCTGCTTGTACCTCTCCCTCTCATGTCTCACTTACCTTGTTTTATCTGTTTTTTCTAGTCTAACAACTACTCGAGACAACTCCACCTGCTTGTACCTCTCCCTCTCATGTCTCACTTACCTTGTTTTATCTGTTTTATCTAGTCTAACAACTACTCGAGACAACTCCACCTGCTTGTACCTCTCCCTCTCATGTCTCACTTACCTTGTTTTATCTGGTTTAACAACTACTCGAGACAACTCCACCTGCTTGTACCTCTCCCTCTCATGTCTCACTTACCTTGTTTTATCTGGTTTAACAACTACTCGAGACAACTCCACCTGCTTGTACCTCTCCCTCTCTTACGTCTCACTTACCTTGTTTTATCTGTTTTATCTAGCTCTCTCCCAATTCCCCAGTTCTACTACTAATCCATACAGTTTCTGTCAACTTATTTCCTCTCCCACTCGGATACACAAAACCTTGGGCTCCATCCTCGACTGGATCTTAACTTCCAACCCCAATGAGTATCACCATCTTACCGGGCACTCTAAGTGATCACCTCCCTATATCTCAATACTACGACTTCCTTCTCAAACCCCTACAACCTACCTCTCTAGAAACTGCCATAACCTGTCCAATTTCAACATAGAAACTTTCAACAACCACTCTCCCTGATAAACTGGACACCTGTATAACCCCCCCCACTAAATTATGCTGTCCTTGAATTCAACAGAATTTTTCTAAATATATTACATGCCTTAGCTCCCATTAGGAAAATTAGAATCAAATCAAATTTTGTCCCCTGGCTGTCTAAACATACTCCATCTACCATGAAACTTAGAAACAGCATCTGGAAACTATGGCTTATGTCAAAATCTCCTTCTCTTCTCCTTAAATATAAACAACTCAGAAACCTTACAAAAAAAAATCATTTTTGAAGACAAAACAAAATTCTGTCAGGAAGCCCAATCCACCCAGTATTCTAACTCCCCCAAATTCTGGCAAACTATGAGTAGTATACTGCATCCTGGAAATCCCAGTACCCCAACCCCTTCCCTAATAATACTCATCTTGAAACCGCCACTCTTTTAAACTACTACTTTACAGAGTCCATAAGAAAACGAACCTCCCTGACAACAACCAAAAACAACCCCAACCTCCTTGACCACCCACTCCTAATCCACCTTCTCCTTGAAACCTGTTTCCACTAGTTACATTAAATCCCTTCTGTTGAAACTCAAACCATGCTCACCCTTATTTGACAACCTACCCCCACAATTTCTTATACTTGGTGCTCACTCTGTAGCTTATCAAATCTCAATTTTTAATAAACATTCTATCAAAGAATCCTCAGTCCCTGATATCTGGAAATCCTTCTATACTATTCCACTTCATAAGGGAGGTTAACTCCACCGAACCTACCAATTACTGACCAACAGCCATCCTCTTCCCTCTCTCAAAACTTCTCGAGAAACGCATTCATAGGCAACTACTAAACTACTTACTTCACGAAAACCTCCTTAGCCCTCACAGCATGGATTTAGACCTCACCATAGCACATCCACAGCCCTTCTATCAATTACCCAGACTATAGCAGAAGCAAGGGACAATAATAAACTTGTATCGTGTGTCTTCCTCGACCTTTCGACATCGTCTCTCACCTTAAACTCCTCTCTAACCTATCTGAGCTTAACCTCTCCACCCCCACTATTCTCTAGTTCTCCAGCTATCTCAACAACAGACTGCAATCTGTCAGATGGCAGACCTCCTACTCAACTCTTCTTACCCAGTCAAACAGGTGTCCCCCAAGGATCCATCCTTGGCCCCCTCCTCTTTAATATTTTCATGCACAATCTTCGCTGTCTGCACCTCATCATCACTAATCCAATATGCTGATGATTCTACCCTTATCCCCATCTCTGACAACCCCACTGACATATCCTCTCTCACACAGACTTCCTTTAATATTATCCTTAATCCAAATAAAACCAGCCTCCCTCTTTTCCTCCCAAAATCGTTATCCCATCTTAAAACGTCTTTCAGTCTCTCTTCTCTAGAGAGCATAATTATTTATGCTGACTCCACTACTAAGCTGCTAGGAATTACAACTGACGACCAACTAAAATTTGACCAGCACATCCTACAGTCCATTAAAAAGACCAATCAAAAATTACGTTTACTATAAAGACAAAAAAAAATCTTATCTAACACTGCTAGGACCTCACTAGCCCAAGCCTATCTCCTCCTCTGCGTACTCTACGCCTGCCCTATATTCACATACATCCAAGGAAATCTCTTAACCAAACTTGAACAAAGTTACAACCAGATAGCCAGAATTGCCTGTAATCTTCCCTATAAATCCCATCACTGCCTTACTCTACAAAAACTACAATGGCTCGAATTCCCACAACTACTCCAACTATCACAACTACAAATAGCTCATTCTCTCCTCTACAACCCTGTAAAATGTCCATCCCTGTCCACCCTCTTACCCTGCAAGATCTCTCCGGAGATCTGTTCAAGCACTACTCAACATCTATAAGCCCAACAAAACTAAAGGCAGATTATTTTACAAATACGCCATATCTCAAACCTGGAACAAACTCCCAGCTAACATACAACTTATCCAATCTTCTCTCCTCTTCAAAAAAGAATTGTAAAACTACCTAGCCAACTCTCCTTTATGCACCTGCCAGCACCCCACCAAATCTCTTGCTACCTATAACAAAACTATTTCCTTCCCTACAGTTTACAGACTTTTCATCCACATGAAATCATAGCAACTTTATTGTGCATTCCCTACACTCAGCTTTCTTCCCCCTTTTACCCCCTTTTCTCTCTTCCCTGGCCATCAGTACTCTCCCCCTCATTTTTTCTCTCCACTCATACCTATCACCACCCTTTTTCCACTCTACGTACTTCTACTAATCACTTTTTCTATCAGTAGTTACTACCTTTCCTCTATTTTTCTCTTCCTTTCTTCTCTACACACATCTGGCAATGCCTCTATGTTGTTGACTTATTTGCTCGAAATG
Organism: Protopterus annectens; assembly: GCF_019279795.1. NCBI lineage: Eukaryota > Metazoa > Chordata > Ceratodontiformes > Protopteridae > Protopterus > Protopterus annectens. Next base: position 21,360,188 of record NC_056749.1, read on the forward strand.
CATTTCTGTAATATCTTCACCAAAATATATTAACATTGCACTCATATTTTTCCTGGTTTCCTACAGCTCTTACTTTTAGACTAGCAAGAGAATTGTTATTGTGGTTAAAGCTGCTATTTCACCTTCTTTTGTAGCATGCACTTATGTAATTCTAGAGCTTTTCTCCTTCATTGTTTTATCTTGTACTGCTTTTATCATGTATTTCTTACTCTTGTAGCATGTTCCTTTTATCATGCATGTTTCATCTTGTACTATTACCATGTATTTTTGGAGCTTTTCTCCCCAGCCCAGTGAACTAACCCGGTGAACAAAAGACAAATAAAATAAATCTGTTGACTTCTTGGTCTACTTCACTCGACTACCTGTGCCCACACCATACCACACCTCCCCTCAGACTCATCGTATCAAAGTGTACTGCACTTTTATATTCTTGTTCTGCACGTAACTCCACCTTTTGTCGTTAGATAAATGCTCTGTACAGTTCCACGGAATACTTCTATTTGTATCTGCTATTAGTACTGTCTGTGAAGCGACTTCACTTCTTACTCTGCTTCACTCAATTACTTGTTCCCACATTGTTCTAAAGCCCCCCTCAAACTCATTGCAACAAACCATACTGCTCTTTCAAATACTTGTTCTACACTTGACTGCAACTTTTGTTGTTAGACTATTTAAATGTTCAGTATAGCTTCAAAGAACATTTATATTTGTATCTGCTATATGCACTGTTTGTGGAACTTTTCTCCCCAGTCCTCCACTAAAAAGGGCTCATGCTCAGATGGTCATACCCGGTTAACAAATGTCAAATAAATAAACACAAACAAACAGAATAGGCAGTGGAGGTGAAATTGCTTTGCCCTAATGCGTCTCCTGCAGACACAACTGTTGGTGGTCTTTTCTGCAAATGTCATCAGCTTTGGAGAGATCTTCAAAACTGCAACATCAAAATATATAAAAAAGTAAAAGGAGAGAAGAAAAAAATACCACTCTGGTACTTACTACAACCCGCTGGTAGTCATAATGACAAAATGAAAGGGCAGATTAGCAATTACTCTGTACAGAAAAAAAAAAGACAAGATGATGGTATTGCATGCTCAGTCTGGTGAACATACCAGCTTCATTATGAATGTAGATGCAGCAGTGATCCTTACGGCAAGCATCATTTCCTTCATATTCTCTTTGGTCTTGCATATCTCCTACAGTTCTTTCAAGACTTTATTGGGGAGGGGCAAAAAGCAAAAATGTCTTTGCATGAAAATACCTTAAAGCAGCAATCCAAAAAATGGCATGCACATTGTTCCTCAGTTCCATACTTAATGTTGGTGCCCACCTTATCAGATTACATTTTATCCAACAGAATAACACCAGAAACACTTTGACCTAGATCATCTGTGTTTTTTAGTATTTTACTGAGGCACTGCACCATGTAGGTCTGGTAGTTAATCACTCCAGTACCAAGCGGCAGGAGGGTACACTTTTTTACCAAATATATCTAGAATTCTATTTTCTTTGTTACGTGGCAAGGTGTTAAGTGAAAGTACAGTTGGGTCACTCTTATTATGTGAACACACATGAAGCACATCAGACTACATGTCTAGAAAGAACTGAATATGGTCCCAATGGACACCCTTCTTATACCCTGATGTCCGTACTTTGGTTGTCAGAGATCTGTTGACTAGGGATGATGGAAGGACTCTGGAAATTGGGTCAGTTGTTGGCTTTTGCATGGCAGGAAGACTCAAGAATCAATACTACAACACTGACTATGAAAAAAGAATAGTTGTGTAAAATCCTACCATAACCAGAGATGTCCTTCTCTTCCATGTTGCAGCAGTCCAAACCCTTGGGTTTTCCTCTCTTGCTACCTGAACGTCCGGCCAGTATACAAAAGCTTCTAGTCACTGCAGGGTATGTGGGACGTCTGATGTTGGCTATGGAGTGTGGGCCATAAAAGTGAAGTCTGCACATACCAAACCTCAGAACTGAGTGCCCCAGTTGGACCCCAGTCCCAGGATAACTGTACGAGTCCAGTGCCATCCAAGAAGGGACAGTTTAATGGAAGAAGGATGGAGGAAAGGAATACTGCAACATGGACAAGAAGGACATCTCTGGTTATGGTAAGATTTTACACAACAATTCTATGCCCTTCTATTCTCATGTTGCACTATTCCACACACTTTTGTGAGTGCCAAAGCTCAAAGGGAACAAGAGGGTGGAGGCTTGGAACTGTTTTCTATGAATTCGTGAACGATTGCCCTGGCAAATCCAGCCCTGGATTTAGAAATGTGGTTCAATCTATAATGTTTGGTAAAGTTGTGAACAGAGGTCCATGTTGCTGCCTCCAATTCCTTTGAAGAAAGCCCCAGAAGAAGCCACAACCCTAGTGGAGTGGTGTGCATAGCAGAAGAAAATTATCCTGGAAATCCAGGCAGAAATGGTCTGCTTAGTCACTGCTTTCCCCAGAGCTCCGGGGTGAAAAGAGAAAAACAAGTGGTCTGATTTACTGACAGACCTGGTCTTGTCAAGGTAAAACCTAAGCTGTCTTTGCACATCAAGGGAATGCAAGACTCTCTCACTGTTATTCTGAGGGATGAGTAAAGAAAGTGGGGAGGAATAGCTCGGTTTAAGGATAACTCACTGACCACTTTGGGCACGAAGGAAGGGCTGGTCCTAAGAGTTACTCTGTCCTTGTGGAAGGTGAGGCAAGGAGGAATAGCCATGAGGGCCTGTAGCTCTGACACTCTTCTGGCTGATGTCATTGCTACCAGGAGTACCATTTTCCAAAAGAAGCCTTAGAGGATGGTTCAAAGGAGGCCACCGTGAGCTTCTCTAAAACATAGTTCAGGTCCCATGGATGTGGGATGGGTTTCCTGGGGGGCCTGAGATGCAGCACTCTCTTTAGGAATAACTTTGCAGGCAAACGAGATGCCAAAGGGGGGGGGGTCCAGAGGCCGACAATATGAAGTAGCAGCATGGTGGCCCTTAACAGAGGAGTATGCCAACCCTATCTGCAAGAGTTCACACAGGTATGACAGTACCAAGAAAACATCACCCTGAAAAGGGTCCAACTGTCTTTGTAGACATCATTTGAAAAATCTCTTCCACTTAGACAAATAGGATCTCCTAGTGTTAGGTTTCCTGGTCTCCTGCAGGACTGTGAACATGTCCTCACTGTAAAGGTGTCTGTAAGGAATCAGAATTCTATTACCCACAGGGTAAGGTTCAAAGATTGTAGGTGTGGGTGGATTAGGGATCCCTTGTCCTGTGTGACAAGGTCCATTCTGTGAGGTAACTTGTGGTAACTGTCCCTGGGTACATGCAGAAGGAGGGGGAACCAGTGCTGTCTTGGCCAAAAGGGAGTCACCAACAAGATTTTTAGTTTGCCCTGCTGGATTTTTAGTAGGACTTTCTGAAGAAGTGGGAAGGGGATGATGCATACAGAGACATACCCTTCCAAGAGACTGAAACGGCATGGCTTGCCCTTGCCAGGGGACTGGGTAGCCTGGTGCAAAAGGATGGAAGTTGTCTGTTCAGACGGGAGGCAAACAGATCTATCTTGGCTGCACTCCATTTGTGGACTATGCCCAAGAACACATCCCTGTGGAGCATCCATTTGTGGGACTGTGATATGGACCTGCTCAAAGTGTATGCCTGTGTGTTCTGTTCTGATCTGAAGGGATATACACTGCCTGCAGAGTGACCCCATGCTGTGTAGCAAGCTCCCAGAGTTGGACAGCTAGTCTGCAAAGCAAATAGGATTTTGTCCCCCCCTGCTAGTTCACATACCAGAGAACTTTAGTATTGTCTGTGAACAATTTTAGGGGGCCCTGCTTCAGCTTATGTTGGAAGGCCTTTAAGGTCAGAGGAATTGCTCCCATCTTCCAGATGTTGACATATTCCTGTGTGATGGATTCTGACCAACTGCCCTGGACTCTTAGGCAGCCCATGGCTGCTCCCCATCCCAGATATGAGGCATCCATGTACATCTCTTGTACTGGCAAGGAAGCCTGTAATGGGAGTTCTGGGTTGAAGGTCACTTGATTCAACCACCAGAGAATCTCCTTCCTGAGACAAGGTAGAAAGGGAATTTTGTACTCTAAGGGGTGTGAGTGCTATGTCCATATAGACCTTAGGTACCATTGTAACTTCCTCATGTGGAGCCTTGCCAATGCCAGCATGGGGATAGTCAATGGCATATGACCCCGAGTCTGAGGTACTGCCTGGCAGTCAAGGCTGTGACTTGAAGAACAGAGAGGAGGTACTGCATTAAGTATTCCCACCTTTTGAGGTGGCAGAAGGGCCCTCATGACATCAGTCCTTATCCTGCACCCCAGGAATATTTGGTTCTGAGAGGGTCTCAGGTTGGACTTTGGGGTAGTTTATCTTGAAACCCAATGCTTGCAAGACTGATATTTCTATTTGTAGATGGTGTTGCAGGTATTTTGAATAGTCTGCCTGGATCAGTAGATCATCCAGGTAAGAAAAAATTTGGATCCCTTGACTCCTGCAGAAGGTGATCTCTGGTGCCAAACACTTGATGAAGACCCTTGGTGCTCTAGAAAGTCCAAAGGGCAAGGCAGAGAACTGAAAGTGTGAGGAGCCCACCAAGAAATGTAGAAATTGCCTGTAATTGGACCTTACGAGTATGTGCAGGTAGGCATCCCTGATATCCAATGTGGCTAGGAATCCCCCAGGGAAAATCAAGGGGGAGAGGGTCTGTAGAGTATGCATTTGAAAGGAAGGCACCTGCAAGAAAAGATTGACGTGGTATAGGTCCAGGATTGGTCTCCAGGGACCATCTTTTCTTAGGACTAGAAAGAGTCTTGAACAGAGGCCCTTTCCTTTTCTGTAATAGGGACCGAGTGAATTGTACCCTGGACGATGAGCCTCTCAATAACTGGTTGAAGAAGGGGGAGCTGCTCTTTGGGTGGCTGTGGAATGCCCCTCAAGGAAGAAGTTGTGATCCAGGTCATAAAATAACCCTTTTCTATGATGGATAAGACCTACCTGTCTGAGGTGATGTTTTTTCCAAACAGGTAGACAGTTACAGAGTCTTATGGAAAGGGGAATTGTATCGAGAGGTTTGTTCAGTAATGGCAGGTAGTCACAGACTACCTGCCCTGTCCTGAAAGTGAGGCTTCTGGGCCAGAGACTGACTAGGCCTGGATGCAGTTTGTTGCTTCCTGGTTCTCCTTCTGCTCCTGGAAAGGGGCGAAGGGACAGAATGTTTCCTTATACACTGAGTTTTTGAGGGGTATTTCCTGTGGAATTTGGGGATAGGAGAAACAAACAGGTGCTTCAGATCTTGTAGCTCTTTCCCCTTCTGTTGCAGAGTTTTGAACAACTCAGCCACCTTTGTCCCACATAGGGCAGAATTATCCAGATGCACGTCCAACAGTTTTGCTGTAATGTCATCAGGTAAGGGCTGTAACCTTAACCAGGAATATCTTCTCAGGACTGAGGCAGATACAGACCTGGCAGAGGCTTCAGCTGCATGGTAGCTGCACCTAATGGAATGCCATGTGACCTGACAAGATACGGACAAGAGGCTGGATATCAGCCTTGACAGGAGAGTCTGCTATCTCAGTCACAAGCTTAGTGGCCTATCCTAAAAGGGGAGGACATACGAGTTTGATAGTTTACTGCATTGAATGCCAGGGTAGCTGAGGTATAAACCTTTTTTCAAGGCACTCCATGGCCTTGCTGTCTTTGTCTGTAGGGAGGACTAAGGTAGATGGAAGCAGTTTTGAGGGTTTATCAGCAGAAACTGACACAGTGCCAGGATCTGCTATAGGGCATTTAATAAGAAATGTGGCCCCCTCAGAGACTTTGTTGAACCTGTCAGGCCTTCAGGGGGCAGGAGGCTGTGAATCAGGATGCACACAGGCTGCATTAAAGGCATCCAGAAATGCTGGCAAGTCTGGAGTTATATAGCTGAAGGAGCAGGAGAGTCCATTCAGAGAAGTTCTTAGTATCTTTTCTGAACTTCGGACATCTCAGTGGAATCCCACTTAAACTATTCCCTCATTTTGGAAATGGTCTCCCTAAAGGTGAGATACTCACTTGGAGTCTGTCTCAGCAGAATCTTCCTCTGGTGAGGCATAACCCAGGTGGGATGGTAATTGGGAGACATAGGAGAGGCTCTCCTCTGAAGAGGAGTCAGAGAATCCTCAGCTTCAGGTTGTGAAAAATCTGGAACCTGAGGACTAGGGCTAATTACAGAGGGAGCCACTAGGGAGGGTGAAGGTGTGGCAGGACTAAGAGCCATAAAAGCATTGAAAAGGCTCTGAGAAAAGGCCTGCCAGTCTGGCTGGCTTTCTGCAGATGGAGTGACATGTTTTGTTTTGTGCTTTCTTTTCAGAGAAAGGCCTAGAGGGCATAGGGTTGAAGGTCGGCCTAGGTACGGTAATATCAGCGGAAGTGGTAGGAGCCGTCTGGCTGGCTGGTATGAGCAGAGGTTTCCCCTCACTGTCAGAAGCCAATATCTGCATTACCTCCGAGGATGTACCTTCTGCTCTGGGTTCTGTGACTTCCCCAGTGGTAACTGCCATACTCTTGTTGGCGGTAATCAAACTTTCTTCTAGGCTAACGTCGGCCACAGGAGGGACGCTGGGTGAAGGAGGTGCAGCAATGGATTCAGGCCTAGCTATTTTGGCCTTTTTCCTTGGTGGCTCAATGGGCTGACCGGACAGCCACTCCATAGATAAAGCTAAGCACATAAGGTGCTGATTTTCAAGATAAACATTCAGGGCATGTAGATGGCTGCGTCAGGTTTTAGGGAATAAAGGCCTGACAGATTGAACAGGACTTCTGGTCATGCGTAGGCTCCAAACAGAAAAGACAAAGCTTGCGGGCGTCCTTGTGGGAGATATGATGACCGCAACTACACTTTCCCTTCCTGGATGACATGAACCCACGCAGATATGCAGTGACCCAAAAGAACAAAAACATCCCCAGTAAGGTACTTATCTTAGAAAAGACGATCCGACACCGGAATGTCAGGAACAGCTGACATTCGACTGGCGGCAGAGAAGTTCTGAGGTTTGGTACGTGCAGACCTCACTTTTAAGGTCCATGCTCCCTTATCTAACATCAGACATCCCACATACCCTCCAGTGACTTGAAGCATTTGTATACTGGCCGAAAATTCGGGTAGCAAGAGAGGAAAACCCAAGGGTATGGAATATTGCAACATGAGAACAGAAGGACATTGTCTAGTGTTTTCTAGGACCTCTTCTAACTGTGAGGCAATGGTTCTTTAAAAAATAAAAATAAATAAATAATGTGTTTCTAAACACTATAGAAAATGAGTTTTTTGTAGGAAGTCTCTAATGTGCTAAGGCCAGATCAGTGTACACATCCTATAATTATGGGATGACAGGAGGGATGGCTATTAGGTTCTAAGGCCAGGTCCGTATACACATCTTGTAATAACAGGATGACAGGATGGATTGCTATTAAGTTAAAAGGCCAGGACTATGTACACATCCTGCACTAAATAGGACAACAGGAAGGAGAGATACAAGTCAGGGTCTAAGGTCAGGACTATGTACGCATCTTGTACTAATGGGACAACAGGAAGGACAGATACAAGTCAGGATCTATGGTCAGATCAGCATATAGATCCTGTAATAATGGGATGGTAGGAGGGACAGCTACAAGTGTAGCTAAGTCAGTTCTCAGCAACTCCAGAAAGTGGATTTTTTAAGGAATGCTCTCCTGTCTCTCACTTGAAAAGGTCTTTTGTTAAATTAAAGGCCTCCACAAGTGAAACATTCTCACAGGGGAGTCAGACTGACAGAAGCTTTCATTTTCAAAGTCATGGCACAAGTCAAGAGAAGGTCAGTACATGCCATCAGTATTTCAGAAAAGCGAAGAGGAAGAGTTTTAACATTTTCCTCTTTTTGGAAATTACAGTTTCAGATACAGAAAGCTTAGGAGGAATTTCTGAGGTTTGAAAGGTCTGCTGAAGCAAGGCAAAATACTCCTGACTGATTTTCTTTTTAATAACCACTGGATGCTACACAAGTCACATTAAAGTTTCCAGGGATTGATGTCCACTTCCTTATGTACCTTAATGATGTCAAATCCTTGCATATCACTACATCAGACATCTACTTCTAATACTATTAATGTCTGGACCAAATATTACAACTATAACATCCAGAATATCATGCACTAACAGTGCACTGATAAGTCTTTGAAGCAGAAACTGGAAATCATCCTGCATCATATCGCACACCATCTGTCTGGGGAATTAATGTATGGGGTGGAAGATGATTGATACCATCAATAAGTGATTATCCCATATGGGTTTCTTACCCTAAAAAGTATTTGCTGAGCCAGTGAGGCGATGGAAGGACTCTAACCTGTAGTGTGGGCGAATGAACTTTCCTCCAGCAACAAGAGAGGCTATTTAGCTCAATAGCACAGGCCTGGTTCCCTGTTAGTCAGGCCTACCTTGTACAATACCATACACAGACCTGATTACTTTAAGTAAAGATTTTCAGGAGGAAGATCCCTACATTTCCTTCTTCCATAAACATCTAACCAGAAGTATGTGAAGTAAGAGAAGTCGAAAGCCACTTTTACAAAAGCTTGCAAAATACTAGCTTTCCTAAAGAAAGACGTTTCGTTAAACGCAGCATACTGTTCACTTATCAGTTTTGTGACAAGAAGACAATGAAGATGAGTCTTTTTGAGGAAACTCAAGTGTCCAACAGCCCACATTAGTAATCTTCTCCAGGGATGTCAATGAAAACAGTAATGTTCTTTAAACTACAAAGACAAAGATTTTACTTCGCTCTGCTAAAGAACGAGAACAACATGAACTAACAAAGCAAAACAGAGAAACCCTTTACTTTGGTATCAAGAAAGAACTGAGGAGGCTGTGTGTCTCACTTTCTTTTACAGGCAGGTTTTCTTTAACAGACTCACTGTCATACTGTAACTCAGTGATTCCAAGGACATCTGAAGGCTGGAAATATCAGGCCAAGCACTGACATCCACATTGGACAAATTCTACTTCATATTATAAATTCTTACTGCAGACTCTTATGAATAACATCTACAGATCCTTGTCCTGAGTTCCATTTTTCAGGTGATTTAATCCTGAGAAATGAAGATGTCAAAACCTGCTGAATTTTCTCTAACACTGATGTAGACTCAATATTCAGTCATGGTAAACCTACAGAAAATTTTTGCTTGTACACAACCTCATAAAAACTTTCAGCAACACAACTTTTTTACTTACTTACTGCTATAGAAATTTAGAGTCAGAGAAAAAAATATTTACACTACGGACAGTTCTGTAGAATACATTGGACACATTTTCTGTCCATTTTGAAAAATGACACTGGAATCTCTGCTGCACTAAGGGATTGCAGCTGGGTTCTAAAGACAACAAATGACATCTCAGATGGACAGCAGATGACTTTACAGAAAACAATTACTCATTATTTGAGATAATTTTCTAGGTTACTTTTGCCACTGTGCTTACTGGCCATCAAGCCTGCTCTTGATTGGACAGGGGCTGTTCATTCTTCTGTTCTGAGAAATTTCACCTGGAGCTGAGGACAGAGCTGTCTGGGGAGAAGGAGCCATCATTCAGACAGCTGTGGGATGCTTTGAAATCTCTCCAGCATACCTGCAATTACAGTATTTTGAATGGCCTAACACCACCCCTGCATGAGCAATTAGTGAAACAAGTGAAACATGCCATCACAGTGGCCCACAATGCCCTCCCCTTGTGAGTGTACACTGCTGTACACTCTTTATAAAGGCTACCACACACTGGTGACTTGATAAGCCAAACACATGCCCCTAGGCCATGCTTTGTGACACTGTCCCTTTCCCAAAGGCCAGTGGTAGTATGTGCAATTGACTCTGCTGCCCCCCCTGCCCCCCCCCCCCCCAGGAAGAGCCCTCTCATCCTGCATAATAACACTGTCAAGTGTCCTGGCCACTAGCTGAATTCAGATCACCTCAGCAGTAGTCAAGGCTTTATGGGTGTAGGTAACTAGCACAGACTCCCATCACTAGAGATTTCTGGGAGAGCTGATTGTCTACAATAGGTCCAATAACCATATGCTACCATTACACAGACAACAGACTATCTACTAGCATTTCTTTGCTAACAGTCTAACTAACTAGTACTGTAATATTTGTACAATACCCTGTATAACAGCTTGTACTATGAATATATAAATATAGTATTTATGTAGACAAGACAACCATACATCAGAATAAGAAAGGACAAGGCCTTTCTTGTTCTGATGGGACACAATTAATTGCATAAAGGCAATGGGGAGTCTGCTGTCAGCATGTGTTACACTGGACCATATGTTTCAAAATGAGTGTCACTGTGTGCTTTGAACAGAATGTGCTCCAATTGTACATATTTGTTTATCTCAGTCTACAAGTAGTACTACACAAATCACAGAACTCACCTCTGCTTTTGAGAGAAAGGCTGTTGCCTCATAGCTAAATGTTGCTGATCTTCCATGAGACGAAGTAATGGTGAGTTAGCTTTGATACGCAGACCATAGTAATGGTACTTGGAGTTCCCCCTAAATACAAATCATATAAAATACATCAGAACATGCCTTTTGTGCTGTCCTTAAGAAAACCTGCAGACTGCCAAGTGGATAGCATAAACTTTTCATTAACAAAATTAATTTATTTAATCCCAACAAGTACACTTAAATCAACACACAAAAAAAATACTTTATTCATAATGTATACTTTCATCACACAGTCAAGGCCACTTACAGAGGACCAAAGATTTCTAAGTATATTATGTGCTGAAACTGCTGCACGCTTTGGGGGAGGTACTGCTCCCCCATTTGACTCATAACTATATGCATTTAAAAATAACTCCGTAAATACTGACCAAGTCAAGAGTCGGGAAGCAGTTTATCATGCCGCATTCCAAAGTGACTGCATGGCGTTATTCTCAGCAGTCACCCTAGCATGTTCATATCTGACAAGCAGAACAAAGACAGTGCCCAGAGACTCCCCATACTCTGGAACAGACTGCCCATACATGTCAAGCAGAGCGCCTCTTTGGCCCTCTTCAAAAGGAACCTTGATGATTGGATGGGAGAAAGGAAATTCACCCCGGGGATCACGTCAGTCGCCCTGCTAGACAGGGGTCCAGGGAAGTAAATAATGTGGGAAGAAATAGCCAGGGAATTGTTATGGCTAGGCTTGTATAGGCCCTAGGGCTGATAGCCTAATACCAACCTATGAACCTATGAAGGAAGGGTCTCACCTAGCTCCATTTATTTTAATAAACTCTGAAATGTTTTAACTCTTTGCTTTAGAATACTACTCACAGGAAAGTTGTTTAAGCTTACATTCGTTAAGAAAGGGAGGGCTTTGGGATTAAATTTATTGCTGCTTACAAGGTTATGCCAACTCTTCATCCAGAGAGGCTGCCAAGTGTCTTCCTTTAAATCAAAGTTTGATATTAAGATAATTCTATTAGTGCAAATAATCCAGTAATATAGATGGAACTCTGGCATGCCCAATCCTCCCTTTCTTATTCGGATAACATATTTTTGATAGCTTATTCTAACTGCTCTTAGAAACCAAATACCTTTGGCCAGCTCTTTATTGACTTTTTGGAAAAAAATTGTTAGGGATGACCAGGTTTGAAGCATTAAACTGATACAGAAGTTTAGGTATGACATTCATCCTGACAATTGCAACTTTAGATAGCAAAGACAGCTTTAACTGCTGCCATCTGTGAAGGTCGTGTAGAATGCCTGTCCATGTTTTCATGAGGTTGGTTTGATACATGGTTAAAGACGTATGCTCAAATTGTATTTAAACAACAGATTTAAGGAAAAGTACTTAAGCTAGGCAAGGACTGAAACTCAGTAAAACATTCAGGAAATTATGACTCTCTCAAAACATCAGCGCAGTTAATGGAGCCAAGTTCAGTACTAAGAGTAAGTGCATAAGAAGATGCAAGGATAACGGGGAAAAACTAAGACAATACACATGAGGATAAGTCAAAAATTGGCAAGCAAACAGAAGAATGGAAAGTAATGAGCTGTAAACAAAGCTATCTGATCTTCTTGCTCTGACAGAAGGGCAATGTCTTCAAATACTGTACCATTAAATAAAGTGCAACTGTGAAATAAGTCACCATAAAAGATGGCATGCAAAGCAGAGGGTAACTGGGGCAGGGCTCATGTCTTAATAGGAACGTTCTTCCTCCTAACTTCCAAACCTCCACAGGAACAGTCTCTGTTCCTGAAGACTTTCCTGATGACTGATTACACATCACAGGTTTTAGCTCATCTCCTACTATCTTACCTGTTAGTTAACAGCCTCTGTTCCTGGAGACTTTCCTGATGACTGATTACACAACACAGGGTTTAGCTCATCTCCTCCTACCTTAACTGTTGGTGACTCTCACTTACCTCTAACCTTGGCATAATTAAGTCTTCGATGAATATTTCAATTTGTTCTCTTTCATGATTTCCACATTTCTCTGCTTTACAGAAGTTTACATAAAATGCCTCAGATATATCTAATACCTCTAAATGATCTCTGGTTATTTTTCTTGTTATAGGCTCCCTAGGTCTGGCTTCCACTTTCTGTTGCCTACGTTGTTGAGCTAAACGTTTTTGTACTCTGGTTTTATCATCAAAAATAACTGCGTAAGAGCAATCTTTCTTAACTCAAGCATACCTCCTCTTGTTCTGTGAGATTCCCCTTATTCCGCAATACTTTAACCATTGTCATCTCTCCTAAGTAATTTCTATTACTTCTTAAACATACTTCTTTCGGTTTTATTTTGACCCTATTTTTAAACTCCATTTTCACTGTATTCTACTCAATAGCTATAACGTCTAAAGACATTTCTATCTTCCCTAATAAGTCTCAGGTAATTCTGATTACCCATTCCTTAAATTCCTCTCTTTTTAACAGGTAGGTGGAAAGCACCAGTGTCTCATAGGTTCATAGGTGTGTACTAGGCTAATGGCACTGGAGCCTTTACAAGCCTAGTCCAAAGAAATTGCCCTGGCACCATGCCACCCGATGTTAGTTCATAGTGCTTCTATCCAGTAGGGCAACTGGAGTGATCCCTGGGGTGAACTTTCTGTTACCCAACCACTTGTCGAGATTTCTCTTGAAGAGGGCCAGCGAGGTGCTCTGTTTGACATGAATGGGAAGCTTATTTCAGTCTTTGGGAGATGAACCTGTCCCTCCAGCATGTTCTTTTGATTGTGGTAATGAGGCTGTGATCTCTGAAGCGTGTGGCATGTGGAGATTGGGATTTCTTTAGGTGTAGCATTTCAAGTAGAGCTGGGTTGGACATAGCTTTTTAAGTCAAGAAGAGATTACTTCTAAGTAGACGATAAGAGACTGAGAACATCTGAGATTTCTTGAGTCTGTCCATGTAGGACATGTGTTTAAGGCCTAGGATCCTTTTTGTGAGGTACTTTTGTGGCCTCTCCAGCTGTTGTAGGTGTCTGGTCAGGTACATGCCAAATGGGGTGTTATATTCAATGACTGGTCTAATGAGGGATGAGTAGAGAGGGATGATGACCTCTTTCTTCCTGGATGCGAAACCTTTGGTTATAAGATGTGCCACACAGAAGGACTTTCTGACCACAGTGGCAATGTGCTGGTCGAAGGTGAGGTGGCTGTCGACCTGGTTGTCTAGATCTCTTATGGCCCCTTCAGTGTTTAGTGGGCTCCCATCAACGTGGTAATTCATGGGAACTGAGTTTTTTCCAAAGGGAAAGATAACTCAGTTTTTGGCATTAAGGTTAAGGCCATGGTTCCGACACCAGTCACTGGTCTCAGAGAGGCCCTTTTGTAGGATGTTTGCATCACCTGGGGAGTTGATAATAACTCCTAGCTTGCAGTCATCAGTGAACTTGGTCAGCCAGAATCCCTCTGTGTTGGCCTGGACTTCTGAGAAGTAGATGCCAAACAGGAGAGGGCCCAGGACTGAGCCCTGTGGGACTCCACTCGTTACTGGTCAACAGTCTGACTTGGAATCCACAAATTTCACTGTTTGGGTCCTGTCTGTGAGCCAGTTTACAAACAACCTAGTGATATAAGGATTGAGCCATAGTTTGGTAAGTTTATCAATGATACCCGAGTGGGGATTAGGGAATGGTATCAAAGACCTTGGCCAGGTCGTGTAGCCTGTATGCACTGCCTTACCCTCATCCACAACCTTGGTGACTGCCTCGAAGAAGTCAACCAGGTTCAGCAGGCAGGATCTCCCCTTGACAAAACCAAACTGTGTGGGGTCAAAAGTTTGGAGATTGACGATATCTTTTTTAAGCAGATCCTTGATGATGCACTCCACAGCTTTGCATACCAGACTTGTCAGGCTAATGGGGCAATAGTTCCCAGGGTCTGTTGTTGCTCCCCCTTTATGGACAGGGATGACTGTAGCAGTGCACCATTCATTAGGTACAAAGCCTGAGGTAAGGCTGTGACTGAACAGGGCACACAAATGTGGTTCATTTTGTAGCTCATGTAGGACACAGCCAGGGATATCATCAGGTCCCATGGACGCTGTATTCTTGGCTTTAGACAATGCAGCTTTTACCTGTGTTGCAGAAATGGTAGGTACCAGGCTTTCTTCTTGTACTGTGATAGGGCCTTTGGGGGGGGGGGGGTAAAGATGGGACTGAATCTGTCAGCCAGTATGTTGGCTATATCTGCTGGCTCAGTACAGGAGGTACCATTGTACAATGACTCAGAGCAAATCTGGGTATTGCTTTGGGGGTTCTTGATACAGCTATAGAAGGCTTTATGGTTGTTTTTGGTGTCAGACACAATTCTGCCTTCATAGCTGGCTTTAGATGATTTGATAAGGGATCTCAAATTTTTGTTGAGTCTGATAAGGGAGTTTTTCCAATCTTGTGACTTCATTTTTTCTGCAACAGTTTATTCCTTCTGTTGTAGAGTTTATTGATGGCTGGGGACCACCAGATTGCTTCTTTGTTTTTGGAGGAGAGCATCTTGGTTCTATCTGGCATGGCAAGATCCATGCATTTGTGTACGTGCTCGTACAGTGCATTGGTGTATGATTCGGCAGTCGTGCAGCTATTTTCCATTGGCATGGGTGCCGAGAAGTTAGCCACCTCTGTTTTTTGGAGCCCAAAGTCAGCTTTGGAGAAGTTTTTCAGGGTGGTCACTTTAGCAGGGGGTGTAGGTGAGATGGAGATTTCCATGGTGATCAGTTTGTGGTCGGATTTAACCAGGGAGGAATTGACTATTGGTGTGGAGCAACAGTTTCTCATGTTGGTTATAACCAGGTTGAGGATGTTGCTTCCTCTAGTAGGGGGTAGAATGAGCTGGTCCAGGGCGTTGAAATTGATAAATTCCAGAAAGCGTTGAGCCTGTACATTGGTACTTGAATAGTTTTCCCAGTTGATGGAAGTGTAGTTGAAGTCACCCAGTATGAAAGTATTAGGTTGAACCTTTATGGACTCCAAGGTGCTTAGGAACTTGGAGTGAGCGTCTAGGGACATGGCTGGGGTTCTGTAGCAGGCTACGACTTTTACCGCTGTTTTACTCATTGTTAGTTGTACATGAAGTATTTCGGATGCATTATGCTGGGCTACCAGTCTAAAGGTGTGTGTATCCCCGTTATGAATATGGAGACACCACTGCCTTATGAGCCTCCGGCCGTATTCTGGGGCCGAAAGGTATGGAATGAGTTGCAGTCTGGGAGCGCAGGGGTACTTTCTGCCTCTTTAAACCAGGTCTCCGTTACAGCACAGATGTTGACATTCTCCATTTTGAGGAAAGCTTTGAGCAAGGGCATCTTGAGATTCAGACTTCCAGCATTGAGCAGCATGACCCTCAGATTGCATTTGTTTGTAGCTGTTATGGTGGAACTTTGGTCTTTGGAACACTACCTAAAAAAAGCACAACAGGGGTGGCAAGAGCCTTAGCCAGTAGCCAGAATCCCAGGCGTGAGAGATGCAGGCCGTCTCTGGCAAAGCATCGAGGTCTCATTTTTGTCGAGGTCTCATTTTTGTTTCATTACCCTGCATCGTTATCTTAGCTTTTATCGATGCATGATCTGAAATAATTATTGGATATGTGTCGAAGCTTTTGATTAAATGCATATGTTCTTGTGAAATACAATTTCTATCAAGTCTAGCCAGTTATTGTACCTTGGAGAATAACATGTAAATTCTGTCTGAGCTACTACTGCTGAATGCATATTTTCCATACCAAATATTTTCATAAATTTCTTCAGAAATCTACCCTCTGTTATATTTTTCCCATACTAGATCCACATGATACATACTCACACTTGCAAATCAAGTTCCAGTCCCCACCTATAATATTCCCTGCTGAAAGCTGATTATTTCTCCCCCAAATTTCTTAAGTTTCATATGAATACATGCTGGTATAATCTTCCTCCCTTGCCAACAGCCCCTTACTAACACATATTTACCAGTACTGTCTTTTTCCCCTTCTCTATCACTACTGGAACCCCTCTAGCAATTAGTATAACAGCTCCTTTTTTTCTTTGTCCAGAATATTTTAATGAATATTCATCCTGAATTTCTTTGTCAAATTCACACGTCCACTTCTTTCCAAATATGCCTCCTGCAGCAATGCTATTTACACTCCGCATTTCTTAAAATAATTTAACATTCTTTCCTTTTTGTCAATATCCATACTGCCACGTACGTTCCATGATTACATGAACAGAGTATCTATTATGATAAAAACCTACTGTTCCCAACTACTATACATGACAGTTTTTAAGTGTGTATTTTCAACTGTTGTTAAATGCAGACACAAAAGTTTGGCAGACTGATCTTTTATACAGTTATTCTTCTCATCTCCATTTGAATCTATGTCACATGTTTTAAGTCCTTCAGTTTTAATGAAAACCCTCAACCCAAAAACTGAACAGATTTTCAGAACACTCCATCTCCTATTAACTTAGAATAAACACAAAAAACCACATCTATCTTCAAAAAATGAAGTTTAACCCTCCAGATAGGAACATTGTCCCAAACTGACAACGTGTCTATATCAGAAGATCAAAAGCCAAAAATAGCGAACGCTCTTCTATTGAACTTAAAAACGTGAAACCTTAAAATGTCGAAGGAACAGATCAGCTGAACCCAGATTCCTCTTGAAGAGAGTCAATGAGGGACTCTGCCTAACCTGGACTGGGATTTTATTCCAGAGTGAAGGGAGCCTCTGGGTCATGAATCTGTCCCTCCAGCATGTCCTATTTATCTCAGTGCTGAGGTTTAAGTTTCTCGTGCGCGTAGCTCGATGGGATTTGGATTTTCTGAGGTGCAGCATGTCCATTAATTCCGGGTTGGACATGGCTTTATACGTCAGGCACAGATCGCCTCTAAGCAGGTGGTATGCCACTGAGTAGAGCTGGAGTTTCTTTAACCAGGCAGCATATGGCATCTGCTTGAGCCCTTTGATCCTCTTGGTGAGGTACTTTTGGGGTCTTTCCAGTTGCTGCAGGTGTCTGGTAATGTACATCCCAAAAGGGGCATTGTACTCAATTATGGGCCTGATGAGGGATGAGTAAAGAGGCATGATGACCTCCCCTGATCTAGATGTGAATCCCTTCATGATTACGTGGGCTATATAAAATGTTTTTCTAACCACTTTGGCCACGTGGTTGTCAAATGAGAGATTGCTAACAACTTGGGTCCCCAGGTCCCTAATTACTTATTCTGTACTTAATGGATTACCACCTATGTTGTAATTTGTGGGCACTTTGTTTTTGCCAAAGGGGATGACTATACACTTTTTGGCGTTTAGCTTGAGGCCATGGCTCTGGCACCAGTTGCCTGTTTCTATGAGGCCCTTTTGGAGGATGCTTGTGTCGGCTGGAGAGTCTATTATGGCGCCCAGTTTGCAGTCATCTGCGAACCTGGTCAGCCACAGTCCTTCTGTGTTGGCCTGTACCTCCAAGAAATATATACCGAACAAGAGAGGTCCCAGGACTGAGCCTTGTGGGACGCCACTTGTAACTGGTTTGGAGTCTGACATGGCTCCAGCAATTCTAACCATGTGGGTTCTGTCCTTGAGCCAGTTTGCAACCCATCTAGTGACATAGGGGTTTATATTTAAGCTGGTGAGCTTATCTATAATGCCCGAGGGGGGTATTGTATCGAAGGCTTTTGCGAGGTCCAGGTAGGCTGTGTGGACCACCTTCCCCTCGTCAATGGCCTTGGCGACTGTTTCAAAGAAATCGACCACGTTTAAGAGGCAGGATCTGCCCTTAACAAAGCCAAACTGGGTAGGATCCAGTGTCTGTAGGTCCCCAATATCTTTATTTATGAGGTCCATGATGATCCTTTCCATAGCTTTGCAGACCAAGCTAGTCAGGCTTATGGGGCGATAGTTTCCATGATCCGTTGAGGCACCACCTTTGTGTAGAGGGACCACTGTTGCTGTACGCCGCTCTTTGGGTACATATCCTGTAGTAAGGCTGAGATTGAACAGTAGTTTTAGGTTTGGGTTTAGCTCTTCTTGGAGTTCATGTAGGACGCAGCCCGGGATACCGTCTGGTCCTATTGATGCTGTGTTTTTTGCTTTGGAGAGGGTGGCTCTTACCTGAGCATCTGAGATGTCAAGGGGGCAGCACTCTGCTGGGATACATATTTGCCCTTTTGGTGGGGGGGGGGAGAAGTTTGCGCTGAACCTGTCAGCTAGGATGTTGGCAATGTCTGTGGGTTCGGTGTATTTTTTGTCATTTTGGACTAATTCTGAGCATATCTGGGAATTCCCACCCAGGTTCCTAACATAACTAAAGAAAGCCTTGTGATTATCCTTAGTGTCCTGTGCAATTTGTCTCTCAAAGCTGGCCTTAGACGATTTTATGAGTGCCCGTAGTTTTTTGCTAATACTGATCAGAGATGCCTTCCATTTTTGGGATTTTGCTCTATCATGTAGTAGCTTCCTCCTTCTATTGTATAGTTTGTTTATGGCTGGGGTCCACCAGACAGGACGTCTGCCTTTGGAGGATTGGGTCTTGGTTTTATTTGGGATTGCATGATCCATGCATTCCTGAAGGTGTTCATAGAATGCGTTTATAAAGGATTCTGCAGTCTGGGCCGTATTTTCCACAGGCCCGGGGGCTTTGAAGGATTCCACCTCGGTTTTGAGGAGTGTGAAATTTTCTTTAGAGAAGGTTTTCACTGTGGTTTTCTGTGCAGGGGTTGGGGTCGGGATGTGAATATCCAGTGAGATTAGTTTATGGTCTGATCTTACCAGTGAGGGATACACTTCTGGTCTGGAGCATAGAGTCCCCATGTTGGTGATGATCAGGTCCAGTATGTTTTCCCCTCTTGTGGGAGTGGTAACAAGTTGTTCCATAGCATTTGAGTTTATAAATTCTAGGAATCTTTTGGCTAGGGTGTTGGAGCTAGAGTAATGCTCCCAGTTTATGTTTGGGTAGTTGAAGTCGCCCAATATAATGGTGTTTGGAGAGACCTTCATATTTTCCAGTGTTCTCAGGAAGGCCGAGTGGGGTTCCTGGGTTTGGGAGGGTGGTCTGTAGCACGCTATAAACTGGAAGGCAGTTTTACCCACTGTTAGTTGCACGTGGATAGTCTCTGATGCTTACTGCTGTGCCACCAACCTGGAGGTGTGGGTATCTTTGACTAATATTGATACTCCCCCTCCTTTTGTGGTTCGGTCCAAGTTTTGGGGCCGAAAAGCATGGTATGAGGTATAACCTGGTAGTGCTGGGGTGCTCTCGGGAGCCTTGAACCAGGTTTCTGTTACTGCACAGATATCGATGTTCTCCATGCTAAGGAGAGTTTCGAGTGCGTGCATCTTGAGGTTTAGACTTCTGGCGTTGAGTAGCATTACTCTTAGTTTCTTATCCCTTGTGATACCTATGGAGGTAGGTTTGTCTTTTGAGCCTTGCCTAAAAAAGGCACTATGGGGGTGGCAAGAGCCTTTGCCAATATCTGAAAGCCCAGGGGTGACAGGTGCAAGCCGTCCCTAGCAAAGCATCGTGCCTTGTCGAGCATGTCATCCCAGGCTGACAGGCATTGGATCCCCTTTGAATGACACCAATACTTAAGCCAGTTGTTGAAATTGATCACCTTGTCTTCATATTGTGGCATAATTCTTGGTGAGGGTAAGATACTACTCAACGTCAGGGTCATACCGGCCTGGGCTACATGCTCTGACAGCTCCCTCTATGTCTCTTTTCATGTAGTCCAGGGAGGTACGTCTCAGGTCATTCACACCAGCATGGACAATGACTGAGTCATATTTGTACTTGCCTTGGAGTGACCTGAGTGCTTGTGTTATGTGGCGGATCCTAGCCCCCGACAGGCAGCTCACTGTGACCTTCTCTTTGTTCAGCCTGGTGAGCGGGACGTCAGTGTGCCTGACGATAGAGTCACCTATTACAAGTGTATCAGGTGTGTTGTTTAGCCTTAAGGGCTGTGACTGTTCGGCACACCGGCTTTGTGAGGTATGTGTTGCACGTGTTTTGTTTTGGGGTAGCGGTTGCTTGGTAGTCTGCTTAGGAGGTCTCTGCTGCTTAGGCAGATATTTATTTAGAGCCTCTGAGTATGTTTTTGTGTGTTTATGTGTTTGGTTTGCTGTCGTGGTAGGTCTATGCGAGACTGGAATTGTAGTGAGTGTGGTTTCCTTCTCCTCCTGACTGGTTACGCCAGTACTGAGTTGAGAGAGCTTAGCCTCCAGTTTGGCTATATGGTTGCATCTCTCGCATGTGTTGGAATTTGTTGGGAGGAGGAGGAGAGGGTTGTCTGTGTACATGAGGCAGTTGTAACATTGCCTCAAGATTCCCGGATTCACCAGCTGGACCGGAGAGGAGACTGACAACTGACCTTTGGACATGCTAGAATAGTACTGGGAATTCCTTTATAATTGAAAAAAAGGGCCAATGGGGAACAAGGTACTCAAGGGGAGTTTGTGAGGGTGTAGTGCTTTTAATTTTTTAGTGCTGACTTATATAATTGCTTTAGTGAGCAAGTGCCAGGTAACTTAAATGTAATGTGTTACAGGTAACTTAAATGCAAAAACGACAAACAGTAACTTTCTTTCAAGTGAAACAAAGAAATAAGTACAGTAAGCAATGCAAATATCACTAGGGATCCACAGAAGCACTGAAAAGCCGCGTTTTAGGTGGAATTAGCGTTTCAGGGAAATAACAAGCAAACAAGCATACAAACAAAGCTATATTCAGCAGGCCTGGATCTAGTCTACGCTACAGCAACCAAGGTGTACCAATTTCAGTAAGAAACAGTTCAAATATGCAGGCACTATAAGCCTTTAACCAGAAATTCCCAGCCCAGAAGGGCAGAGTCCAGCCTCTCCTCCCATAAGAGTGCAGACCACGAACCTTCTTAATGTAAAATAACTGGCCTGAAGCCCAAGTGCTTAATCCAAAAGACTTAGAATGATAGCTACACTTTAATCAAGTTACTACCAAGCAGTAATAAATACAATTGAATACTTTAAAGAATGCCTGGATTAGTGCTCAAGTTATACGAACAAAGCTAAATTCAGCAGGCCTGGATATAGTCTATGCTACAGCAAACAAGGTGTACCAATTTCAGTAAGAAGCAGTTCAAGTGCTTAAACCAGAATTAATACACTTTTAGAATAACAGACACTGAGCCCTCAATCAGCAGTTCCCAACTTAGAAGGATGTAAGCTACCTGTTCTGCCACTAAAGTGCAGACCACAAACCTTCTTAATGTAAAACAACTGGTCTGAAGCCCAAGTGCTTAAACTAAAAGGCTTAGAATGAGTTACACCAAACAGTAATGAATACAATTGAGTACTTTTAAGATTACGCAAAAGCAAAATAAAGTAGGAAGAAACACAAATACAGTAAAAGCAGATAATTTTTTTTTTTTTTTTAAGTGGAAAGAGAGAAAGGAGTAGCAGAAACTAAGCTGATTGGCCTTCTCAAATGTTCTCCCTGTACTGGATAGAATGAGGTAATGACACTAGACTGGGAGGAGAGTCCCAGATCAAATTTACACTAGGGGCGGGCAACTGCAAAGCCATCAACTATAAAAACACTATACCAACAGTGAGGGAGGGTGGGAAACAAACTGCAGAAATGTTTCTCACAGCTGAAAAGCAGCAGTGAGCCTTTAAATGAAAGTTTTAAACAGCTGAAGGAGCCTCTAGAAAAAAGAGTTTAACTGCAACAAGTTATCAGAAACAAACTACCCAACAGATGCTTAATAAAAGTGGACAATTTCCAGTTAATACCTCACACACAGTGAAACTAGCTAGAAAAATACACAGTACACAAAGTGCTATAAATAACAAAGAAATAAAGAACAAAATAAACAAAAAACAGGATACTTAATGTTATATATTATAGCTCCGAGTTTCCTCAGTGTCCTTCCTTCGATCAGTTCAGTGTGAAATATATATATATATATATATATATATATATACAAATACTAATAAAATTTGTTTTACTTACAGTTGCTTTTTCCTCTTTTAATGTCCCTCTAAACCTCAATAACATAAAATGGGGCATATGCTTTACTGTCCATCCTCAGGTTTAACAAAGTCAACAAAAGACCAGTCTTTCTCTTCCACCTTTTCTTGCAAATCCATATTTCACAAATGTGACTTATGGTTTATAGTCACCCATTTATTCACCGGTTTCAATGCTGATCTTCATCCTGTTATCTCCATCTGCCAATACCAGACTCTGGATCAAGTTAAGGTACTCCTGATTCTTCTAGTGAAATCCTGTGCTTTTTTTCTGTCTCTCAAGCATTTTCCTTTGCAACAGTGGAAAATGTTTCATGGAAAGTGTCTATGAGTTTTCTTCTCAGAAGAATGAGAAGCAGTGTCCCCTTCTGTTTGCTGGCTCACTTTCTGTTAAATAAACTTTTTATTACTTTCTTAAGCTTGTTCTGCGTCAAACAATGCCTTTCCTCATTCAGGACAAATATTCTGAAAACCGATGGATACAGCAGCTTGAATCTCACACCTGCCTCTTGACATCCCTGGAATAAATTTCCTTCTCTTCTTCCTTGTGTTGAGTGAATAATCATTTTCCACAGTCATGTGTCTCCAGTTTTTAATACTTTTCCCTTCTGCCACTGTTTTGGCAGGATCAACTCTTTTTGCTGGTATGATTATTTCTTTACTAATATAGATCTTGGCTGCTTTCTCGTGACAAGGTTTGGAGCATACACTATATGCCCTTTCAGTTAACAAATCCTGCTATGCAACAGCAGTCCAGCTGCTTATTTGCACTGTCATAAAATGAATATGGTCTGTTCCTTCCTGTTTCCTGGTACAGCAGGGCACTTTCTCTGTGTGCTCTTTCTAATTCTAAGATGTTTTTCAAGCAGCTCTTCTTGAGAAGTTTCATACGCACTTTGATTTTCTTCATTTCAGCCTCTGATTTCAGCAGTTTCTGTCAGTTCATCCAAATAGCAACTTAAAGCTTCTTCTATTTTTTTCATTCTTTTGTAATTTGAGTTGATAAACTCCTTCAGTGTTTCATTTATTTTAATCACCTTTGATTTATTTTTTTCCTCTAAATTACTGGAAGCCCAATCTCTTGTAGCAAAGCTGAAGCGTGTACTGCTTTTTGTGAAACAGCTACATGACTCTTCCCAGACAGTGTTTTCTCTTCACATTTGATGGTTGACTTTCTTTCATGTTCTCTAAATGCCTTCTTTGCTGGCATCTAGGCAGTGTACTTACTAGCAAGTAACTGAATTTGATTCAAATTGACAATATCACTGGTTCTTATTTCTCAGTATCTTTTTTTCACACTAGGAGAACCAAATTAAGCTGTTTATCAGTGTGAAGCCTTCTTGGAAGTGCAGCACAATGCCTATTTTGACCAAGGCAATGAACACACAGAGTCAAAGATCTGCCCTTTTGGGCTGACAGATTTCGCCTGACTAGTTTACTCTGACACTTCATTTGACCACCTCACTCTGCCATATTAATGCTCTGTTGGCCTAGCATCTGAAGACTGTCTCCCACTCTGTATGTGAACTCCTGCACATTTTTCTCTGCTCATTAACTGTTTCTGGAACAGTGGAAAGGATTTTCTTGAGAGCCCTGAGCTTGGTCTGGCAGGACCTTTATGGTTCCTCTCTCCTTGATCATGTTCTTTACTTCCTGAGCAGCTATCTCATTATCATCAACTTTCTACAAATCCTCCAGTGTTGGTTCCACTGTCAACTATGTTCTCATACCAGTTGGATAAAAAGCAGGAAGAATCGCTGAATATACATTAACCTGAATTTTAAGTTTCTTTGCTTACATTACTTAACGGCTGGCGAGAATACACTGTTTTGCTACTTCATACAGCCACAGTCGTCATTGTCCACATGCATTCTAGCTTGATCCATGTTGCATGTCCTTTTTTGTTAACTTAGAAAGAATTCTCATACTTAGCATTTTTCTAATAAAAGCATTTGGCAAAAACACCCAATAAGCCTTTTCAGTTTTTTTACTTCCTCTATATTTAATCCAGACCACCAGTTTATTCATTCTGTCACAAACTGTTTACACTTCAGGCCTTCCATTTTCTCCAGGATTGCCAAGAACCATAAATTGTCTCTATGAGAATGATCTACTAACTCTACCAACTTCACCATTATCTCTTTCTGCACTATCTTCTGTTCTATTAGATTATCTTTCACTGCTGCATTTTCCTTCGGCAATTTTATATTCTTTTCTGAATTTCTTCAACATTTTATCACTGTTCTTAATGTACTGTGCTAAAAGTGTCACTTACCTATAATATCTCCATGTACAGTGTGTTGATTTTTCCTCCAGACGTTCATTATGGACCAGCCCCTTGTTTCTCCAGCTGCTGCCTATCCATCTCCATTGTCATGTGGTTTTCTGACCCTCTCTCCTCTTGCATGACTTTTTCTCTATTATTTATTCATCCTTTTCCATTTTTCCTTTTTTAATGTTGTTCTTCTACACATACAAACCATTTTCTAGCTTTATCTTATACTTAGATATCATTTTCACTGGATTTTGCACAATTTAAATTTACCCATAGTGGGAGAGCTATTTTAAGCTGTCTGGGTACACTCTTCCATACTTGGAAGACCATTTATTTATTTACATTTTGTTAACCAGGTAAGAGAAAGTTCAGTTGTGTACACTTACCATAAACGAAGATGTTCAAGTGTATTCACTGTTGCAGTCATCACCTGTGGGTTATTCCCTGCTGTGGTAGCCCTCATCTGGCCTGAATACCAGAGTCAATGTTTTTCTGGGTTGGTTGCTGTCGCTTGCTGGCTGATGTCAGGTCGTCAGTGCTATAAAGAAAGGCAGCCAACGTCATTACATCAGTTTTTCTTGTCCTAACCAGTCAGAGGCTTAAGTAAATAAGGTGAAGTGGACCTAGTGGCTAAAAGCCACTGTTACATGTCGCCCTAAAGAAAGAAGATATAAGGGGGAAGGAGGGTGAGAAACTAGGACTGCAACAGTGAATACACTCGAACATATACATTTATGGTAAGTGCACACAACTGTTCTATGTTCTTCGTGTTTCACTGTTGCAGTCATCACCTGTCGGAGGATTCCCAAAGCTGAGAAGAGGGGTGGTAGGCTTAGTAAGAAACCTAGGAATGGGTCAGCATGCCCTGCAGAACTGCAGAGGCAAACCCTTCTCTAGCTATAGAAAATAGAGGTAGGTGGTAAGGCTCGGTAAAGGTATGGGCAGAAGTCCAGGTGGCAGCTTCCAGGATGTCCTTGGTGGGAACTCCTCTGAAGAATGCAGTGGAAGTGGAGGCTGCCCTAGTGGAATGGGTTTGAATAGACCTAGGGGGGTTTCCCATGCAAACTGTAGCAGAAATGGATACAGTGTGATATCCATTTGGAAATGGTCTGTTTGGAAATGTGCTTCCCCTGTGCCCCTGGGGCAAAGCTGACAAGAAGTTGGTCCGGTTTCCTGAAGGGTTTAGTACAGAGCAGATAGTATCTGAGCTGTCTGTGCACATCTAGTGAGTGCAGAATTCTTTCCCCCTTGTTTTGAGGGTTTTGAAAGAAGGTGGGTAGATATATGGCCTGGTTGAGAGCTACATCAGATACCACCTTGGGCATAAAGGAGGGATTGGTCCTCAGAGAGACCCTGTCTGCATGGAAGATGATAAAGGGCTCAATGGCCATCAGCAGCTGTAGCTCTTGAAACCCTTCTGGCTGAAGTGATAACTAGGAGAAAAGCAGTGAGAGGTACCTTAGTTCTGCTGATGCACCAGGTTCGAAAAGAGGCAAAGCAAGTTTTTCCAAAACATACTTCAGGTTCCATGCTGGAGTGGATGGCCTTCTGCGAGATCTGATATTAGAAGCCCTTCTGAGGAATTGTTTAATCAAAGGATGGGAAAACAGGGGCTGTTCTGTATCAAAATGAGCTGAAATGGCTGAGGTGTGGATTTTATTAGAGGAGAAGAACAGGCCACAATTAAGTAGCTCTGCTAGGTAGTCCAGGATAAGAGGGATGGAAGGTTGTGAGGTACTGCCCCCTCTGGAAAGGCTCCAGGAGCAGAATTATTTCCATTTTCCTACATAGCATTTTCTGGTGCTGGGCCTTCTGGCCTCTGTGATGATGTCTGGGACCTGTTTGCTTAACAGGTGCCCCTTGTTTGCCTTTAGAGTATAAGCCACACTGACAGTTTGAAAGTCTGCAGGTTTGGGTGCAGCATCCCCCCCACCCCCGAGTTAAGAGGTCGGAGATCTGGGGAAGCTGCCTGGGAGCCTGTGTGGTCAGGCTGCGCAGTAAGGGGTACTAATGTTGCCTGGGCCAATCTGGAGCAATGAGGATGGTCTTTGGCCTCTCCTCTCTTATTTTAATCAGAACCTTGGGGATACCAGGCAGAGGACGGAAAGCATACACTAAAAGGGTGTTCTAGGGGAAGGTCAAGGCATCCACCTTCCAGGCTAGATGGTGATTCTCCCTGGTACAGAATTTTTTCAGCTGATGGCTGGGATGTGAAGCAAAGAGATCCACCTCCGAAGTCCCCCACAGGTGAGTGATTTGCAAAAATATTTATCTGTGGAGCTGCCATTCGGGGGGTGGGGGTCCAAAAAGTTTCTGCTTACGTGGTCTGCCAGGGTGTTGTTGATTCCTGGTAGGTATTGTGGTATCATATGTAGTCCCATGGAAGAGGCTGTCAGCCACAAGTTCATGACTAGCCTGCACAGAGGGTAAGATTGGGCCCCTCCCTGTTTGTTGATATACCACATTACTGTGGTGTTGTCTCTTTTGATAAGGAGAACCCCTGGCTTGAGATGGGGTTTGAAGGATGTCAGGGCTTTTTGTGCTGCCATCATTTCCTTCTGACTGATGTGAAAGGGAAGGGTGCTGTCATCCCAAAGTCCTTGGGTGCACCTGCTTTCTAGGTGAGCGCCCCAAGCTATGTCTGAGGTGTCAGTGGTCATGGTTTGCCCAGTTGGGCGGAAGGTGAAGGGAAGGCCCTTATTCTGGGCACAAGTCCCTGCCCACCAGAGAAGCTCGGGCCTTATACAGGGGATCAGAGGTAGAGAGGTCTCTAGAGGCTGAGAGTGCTGACACCAAAGGTTCTTTAGGTACCACTGAAATTTTCTCATGTGAAGCCTGGCCAGAGGAATCAGAAGTAGAATGCCATGTACCCTAAGGCTTGCAGGAACTTCCTTGCAGTGAGGTGACTTTTGGAAGCCAGCTATGTAAAAATAGAGAAGCAGGAAGCTCTGTTTCTCTGGGGACAGGAAGGCCATTTGGGATGCTGTATCCAGCACAGCTCCCAAGAAAATGATCTCCCTGGAGGAGATTTGATTTCTTCTCGATGGTGTACCCTAAGGAGGTTAGGAGGGTTTTGACAAAGAGGAGGTCCTTGAGGAGCTTTTCTTTGCACTTTGCCTGAATGAGGCAGTTGTCCAAGTGAGGGTAAATTTGTATATTTTTCTGTCTGCAAAAGGCTATGGCCGGGGCTAAGCATTTGGTGAATACCCTGGGAGCAGTAGATAAGCTAAAGGGTAGCACTGAGAAATGAAAGTGTTGTGAGCCTGCTCTGAAGCAAAGGAATGTCCTGCAGGATTTCCTTATGGGGATGTGGAGGTAGGCATCTTTTAGATCTAGGGTAACTAACCAAGCATTTTTTGTCAGCATAGGCAGCAGCTGTTGCAAAGTTAACATTTTGACTTTGGAGACCACCAGGAAGGTGTTCAGAATGGAAAGATACAGGATGGGGCACCAAGTGCCCTCTTTTCTGGGAACACGGAATAGTCTGGAATAAAAGCCTTTGCCTGTTTGATCTGAGGAGACAGACCCTACTGCACCTTGGGATATGAGAGTTTGGACTTGTTTCAATGCCTCTGCCCACTGATTTGGAGGTAGGTCTGGGTACCCTCTTGGAATTGGGAGTTCATTGAAAGATAATTTGTATCGCTGAAAAATTATCTTTAAGACCCATTGGTCCTCTGTTACAGAAAGCCACTTCTCTTTGAGAGGGACAGCCTTCCTTCTAGTTTTTGGTGAGTGAAAAGAGGGCGGGGGGGGGGAGGGAGTCACTGAGAGTTTTTGCCATAGAGAGATGGCTTAGGACTCCCTGCATTTGGAGAGGAAGCGGTCCACTGTTTGGTTCTGTGCTGTCCCTGGGACAGGAGACTTGGTGGTCTGTCCCTGCATGGCTTACCTTGCCCCTGTCTGCTAGGTGCGGGAAAGGACCAGTATTTTCAGGGAAAAGTCCTGCTGAACCTAGGAGGTTGTGCCTGAAGAAAATCTTTTACTGTTTGCACACATTTTGCTTTGTCTTCCATCTTTTTAAGCACTTCTTCTGCTTTTTCTCCAGACAAGCAGTCCTTATCCAATAGTGCATCAAGTAATTTAGATCTGACATGATCAGGGTCTTCTAATGACAGATCCTGACACTGCTGCCCTGCTTCAGGCTTCTAGGGCGTCATATCCGCAGTGTAAAGAGTGTTTAGCCACTTGACAAGTAGAGTGCAGTAAATCTGCTAGCTCTTTCGAATTGGCACAGTCAGGAAAGGTGAAAATCTTTCATTTTAATAGTGCCAAAGTGTGTTGTTGGAATTTTAACATGTGGAAGTGAGAGTTGAGTGCTCTGATAGCTAAGGTTGCAGAGGTGCTTACTTTTTTACCCCATCTGTCTAGAGCTCCGGAGTCCTTGTCAGAAGGAGTAGGATTTTTTGCATAACTAGCCTTAGTTCCTTTTGTTCCCTATGTAATAACCTCCAGATCTGCAGCAGGACTTCTGTACAGGTATTTGTGAAAGTCTGGTACTCTGTAGTACCTGTCAGGTTTTCTGGGAGTAGGTGGAGGGCGTCAAGAGTAAATCTGGATTCATGAAAGACATCATCAACCACCTCTAAGACAGGGGGGATGGCCAAGGGTCTGTGCTGGGGCAGGTCTAGAAACTCTCTTACACTTTTCTTAGACTGAGAGAAGTCCTGGGATTCCCAGTGGAAATTGTTCCCAGAGGGTGTGAAGGGTTTCCCCAAAGGAAAGATCTTCTGGTGGGGAGGCAGAAGGAATGAATTCCTCAGCATCTGAATCCTCATAAGCAGTAAGACGTTGTTGTTCCTCTTTAAAATCTGAATAATCAGACTCCTCAAAATCCTGTTCTGTCAGTATTTCAGGGGAAGGGTCTCTTTTCCTTTCAGAAGGTGTGGCCTGACTACCCCTGATAACAGTGATAACATCCTCTGCCATTTTAAGCATTTGCACTTGGGGTGGTGGAGGAAAGATAAAATGGTGGTTGGAAGTAATTTTCTTAGGAGTGGTCCTGCCCCTAGGCCTAAGCGTATCCATTGGTCTGAGAGAAACGGTAGTTGGAGGAAAAGACATTGGTTTTAGTCTAGATTCGATAGTACGAAAGACCTACTCGGAGGCTGGTCCCTGCATTGCGACTCCGGACCCAATGGAGGCAGAGACAACCAAAGGCTCAGAAGAAAAGGAAGATTTCTGCGGCATACCAGACTCCGAAAGGGTCTCAGTAGAGGCCTGAGAAGGTATCGAATTGGACATCAGGGGCTGCGAAGGCACCTCACTGAATTCTGGAGAACTGACAACCTGCTTAGCAGTGGAGATGTAGGAAGGATTGGCCTTGTGTAGTCTGTCTCTATCTTTATCCTTAAGTTTTTTCAGAAAGTCTACGGATTGTTGGCTGACGGACGCCATTTCAGAAAACGAAGACAAAAGACGAAAATATCTGGCTACAAAAAGAGCTCTATGATGAATGGTTTTCACATTAAAGAGAGCACAGAATCGGCAACGGGGGACGTCGTGGTCTGGGCCTAAAAAGTGAAGCAGTAAGACTGGAAGTCTCAGTGTGGAATCTGCTTTCCACAGGCGAGACAACTGTTAACTTTTTTGGACACTGGTTAGTGCAAGAAAAAAGGATCTCCAATGGGGTAGTTAGACGTTTTCAGCTGTAAATCGAACTCTGGTAGCAACCGACTGACACATTTGCGAACTGCTTCTGCTACAGGCTCCACATCAAGAAAGACTGATATAATGACATTGACTGCCTTCCTTTATAGCACAGATGACCTGACGTCAGCCAGCAAGTGACAGCAGCCGACACAGAAAAACACTGACTCTGGTATTAGGGCCTGCCAAGGGCTACTACAGCAGGGATAACCCACTGCTGATGACTGCAACAGTGGAACACAAAGAACTTCTTGTTGGGGAACTTTTTCAGACTTGAACTGGGCCACAATGGCAAAGGGAATAATAAGTAAGAAATGCACCAAAAAACAAAGAAGGACAAAAGCAATACCACCATTAAGGCATTTAACAAAGACTAGATGAACAAAGCACAGCCAAGCAGTGATAATGAATATGTAAAACAATAAACATCTAAAAGAAGGCATACATTATTTTAATCACAGAATGCAGTGAGTTAAACTTCATGTAAATACAGAAATGTATGGAAACATACAGCTTAACCTCACAGCACTGCACAATGTTACCACAGTGTAATGGAATAGGAACCAGCAAGTGAATGCTGCATGGCTGCACAAAAAAGAGGAGAAGGAATAATTATACCTGCAGTACTCTTGTTGTTCTAAGGTAACATCAATCAGGCAAAACCTGCACATTGTGCAATGGGACCAGCAGTACAGAACTAGGTGTACCATTGCATCAACCCACGTCTCACATGTGTAATGGAACCAGCAGTACAGAACTTGGTGTACCATTGCATGAACCCATGTCTCACACTGTGCAATGGAAGCAGCAGTAAAGAACAATGTGTACCACTGCATTAACCCATGTCTCATACTGTGCAATGGAACCAAAACTACAGAACTAGACGTACCACTGAATCAACCCATGTCTCACTGTGCAATGGAACCAGCAGGACAGAAGTGTAGCACTGCATCAACCCATGTCTCACAATGTGCAATGGAACCAGCAGTACAGAACCTGGCATACCACTGCATGAATCCATATCACACACTGTGCAATGGGACTAGCAGTACAGAACTAGGTGTTCCACTGCATTAACCCATTCTCACACTGTGCAATGGAACCAGCAGTACAGAACCAGGCATACCACTGTATTACTGCAAATCTCACACTGTGCAATACGACCAGCAGTACAGAACTAGGTGTTCCACTGCATCAACCAATGTCTCACATTGTGCAATGGGACCAGCCGTACTGAACTAGGTGTACCACAGCATCAACCCATGTCCCACACTGTGCAATGGGACCAGCAGTACAGAACTAAATGTTTCACTGCATTAACCCATGTCTCCCAGTGTGCAATGGAACCAGCACTAATTAACCAGGTATACCATTGCATCAACTCATATCTCACAGCACCATGGAACTGGCAGTACAGAAGTAAGTATACCACTGCATCAACCCATGTCTCCCACTGTGCAATGGAATCAGCAGTACACAACCAGGCACACCATTGCATTAACCCATATCTCACACTGTGCAATGGGGCCAGCAGTACAGCACTAGGTGTACCACTGCATTAACCCATATCTCACACTGTGCAATGGGACCAGCAGTACAGAACTAGGGATACCACTGCATTAACCCATGTCTCGCACTGTGCAATGGAACCAGCAGTACAGAACCAAGTTTTCCACTGCAATAACCCATGTCGCACACTGTGTAATGGAACCAGCAGTACAGAACTAGGTGTACCACTACATCAACCCATGTCTCACACTGTGCAAAAGGACCAGCAGTACAAAACTAGGTGTACCACTGCATCAACCAATGTCTCACACTGCGCAATGGGACCAGCCATACTGAACTAGGTGTACCACAGCATCAACCCATGTCTCACACTGTGCAATGGGACCAGCAGTACAGAACTAAATGTTTCACTGCATTAACCCATGTCTCACACTGTGCAATGGAACTAGCAGTAATTAACCAGGTATACCATTGCATCAACTCATACCTCACAGCACCATGGAACTGGCAGTACAGAAGTAAGTATACCACTGCATCAACCCATGTCTCCCACTGTGCAATGGAATCAGCAGTACACAACCAGGCACACCATTGCATTAACCCATATCTCACACTGTGCAATGGGGCCAGCAGTAAAGCACTAGGTGTACCACTGCATTAACCCATATCTCACACTGTGCAATGGGACCAGCAGTACAGAACTAGGGATACCACTGCACTAAACCATGTCTCACACTGTGCAATGGAACCAGCAGTACAGAACTAGGTGTTCCACTGCAACAACCCATGTCGCACACTGTGCAAAAGGACCAGCAGTACAGAACTAGGTGTACCATTGCATCAACCAATGTCTCACACTGTGCAATGGGACCAGCCGTACTGAACTAGGTGTACCACTGCATCAACCCATGTCTCACACTGTGCAATGGGACCAGCAGTACAGAACTAAATGTTTCACTGCATTAACCCATGTCTCACACTGTGCAATGGAACCAGCAGTAATTAACCAGGTATATCATTGTATCAACTCATATCTCACAGCACCATGGAACCGGCAGTACAGAAGTAAGTATACCACTGCATCAACCCATGTCTCCCACTGTGCAATGGAATCAGCAGTACACAACCAGGCATTCCACTGCATTAACCCATATCTCACACTGTGCAATGGAACCAGCAGTACAAAACCAGGGATACCATCAACCCATGTCTTACACTGCAATGGAACCAGCAGAACAGAACCAGGTGTACCACTGCATCAACCCATATCTCATACTGTGCAATGGGACCAGCAGTACAGAACTAGGTGCACCACTGCATTAACCCATGTCTCATGGTGTGCAATGGAACCAGCAGTATAGAACTACTTGTTCCACTGCATTAACCCATGTCTCACAGTGTGCAATGGAACCAGCAGTACAGAACCAGGCATACCACTGCATCAACCCGTATATCACACTGTGTAATGGCACCAGCAGTAAAGAACCATGTGTACCAATGCATTAACCCATGACTCACATTGTGCAATGGGACCAGCAGTACAGAACAAGGTATACCATTGCATGAACCCATGTCTCACACTGTGCAAGGGAATCAGCAGTACAGAACAAGGTATACCACTGCATCAACCCATGTCTCACAGTGTGCAACGGAACCAACAGTATAGAACCAGGCATACCAATGCATCAACCCATGTCTCACAGTGTGCAATGGGACCAGCAGTACAGAACTAGGTTTTCCACTACATTAACCCATGTCTCACACTGTGCAATGGAACCAGCAGTACAGAACGAGGTGTCTCACTGTATTAACTAATATCTCACACTGTACAATGGAACCAGCAGTACAGAGTTAGATGTACCATTGCACCAACCCATGTCTCACACTGTGCAATGGAACCAACAGTACAGAACTAAGAGTACCATTGCATCAACACATGTCTCACACTGTGCAACTGGACCAGTAATACTGAACTAGGTGTACCATTGCATCAACCCATGTCTCACAGTGTGCAATGGGACCAGCAGTACAGAACTAGGTTTTCCACTGCATTAACCCATGTCTCACACTGTGCAATGGAACCAGCAATACAGAACTAGGTGTACCATTGTATCAACCTATGTCTCACACTGTGCAGTGGAACCAGCAGTAGAGAACTAGGTGTACCACTGCATTAACCTATGTCTCACACTGTGCAATGGAACTAGAAGTACAGAACTAGGTGTACCACTGCACCAACCCATGTCTCACACTGCGCAATGGAAATAGCAGTACAGAACTAAGTATACCATTGCATCAACCTGTCTCACACTGTGCAACGAAAACAGCAGTACAGAACCAGGCATACCATTGCATCAACCCATATCTCACACTGTGCAATGGGACCAGCAGTACAGAACTAGGTGTTCCACTGCATTAACCCATGTCTCACACTGTGCAATGGAACCAGCAGTACAGAACCAGGTATACCATTGAATCAACCTATATCTCATACTGTGCAATGGGACAAACAGAACAGAGCTAGGAGTACCAATGCATTAACCCATGTCTCACACTGTGCAATGGAACCAGCAGTACAGAATTAAGTGTTCCATTGCATTAACCCATGTCTCACACTGTGCAATGGAACCAGTAGTACAGAACTAGGTGTACCATTGCATAAACCCATGTCTCACACTGTCCAATGGAACCAGCAGTACACAACTAGGTGTACCATTGCATTAACCAATGTCTCACACCATGCAATAGGACCAGCAGTACAGAACTAGTTGCAATGTGTTAACTCATGTCTCACACTGTGCAATGGAACCAGCAGTACAGAACCAGGTATACCATTGCTCAACCCATATCTCACAGAGTAATGGAACCAGCAGTACAGAAGTAAGTATACCATTTCATCAACCCATGTCTCCCACTGTGCAGTGGAATCAGCAGTACACAACTAGGCATACCACTGCATTAACCCATATCTCACACTGTGCAATGGAACCAGGAGTACAGAACTAGGTGCACCACTGTATTAACCCATGTCTCACACTGCTCAATGGAACCAGCAGTACAGAACTAAGTATACCATTGCATCAACCCCTGTCTCACACTGTACAATGGAACCAGCAGTACAGAACCAGGCATACCATTGCATTAACCCATATCTCACACTGTGCAATGGAACAAGCAGTACAGAACTAGGTGTTCCACTGGATTAACCCATGTCTCACACTGTGGAATGGAACCAGCAATACAGAAGTAGGTGTACCATTGCATCAACTCATGTCTCCCACTGTGCAATGGGACCAGCAGTACAGAACTAGGTGTATCATTGCATCAACCCATGACTCACACTGCGCAATGGGACCAGCAGCACTGAACTAGGTGTACCATTGCATCAACCCATGTCTCACACTGTGCAATGGGACCAGCAGTACAGAACTAGGTGTTCCACTGCATTAACCCATGTCTCACACACTGCAATGGAACCAGCAGTACAGAACCAGGTATATCATTGCATCAACCCATATCTCATACTGTGCAATGGGACAAGGAGTACAGAACTAGGTGTACCACTGCAATAACCCATTTTTCATACTGTGCAATGGAACCAGCAGTACAGAACCAGGTATACCATTGCATTAACCCATATCTCACACTGTGAACGGGACCAACAGTACAGAACTAGGTGTACCACTGCATTAACCCATGTCTCACACTGTGCAATGGAACCAGGAGTACAGAACTAGGTGCACCACTGTATTAATCCATGTCTCACACTGTGCAATGGAATCAGCAGTACAGAACTAGGTGTACCACTACCTTAACCCATGTCTCTGTAGCACCAGCATCTATTTTCTCTGACTAGATGTTGTTTGAGTTTCTCCTGAAAATCAGCAGTTGGTCTATATTCCTAATAATCATTGCAAGAGTGTTCCATGCAGCGTATGATCGATCACCCTGCCTTAGTTTAAGCACAGAGAGGCCCATCACCCATTCAGTCCTTGGACAATGTCCCCCTCATGTAATGTCCCCAGTGTCCACCAGAGATCACAAAGAGGAGCACCTACATAACTGCTCATCCCTCTCTTATGTGACTCTAATCGAATACAGGTCAACTGGGCCCTAGTCAGGCCTTTATCACTCTATGGCACCAGGGTGGCTACAAAGACTTCAATACGCTGTCTCAATTAATTTACTCAATCCACCTGGGCATAGGTTCATAGGTTCATAGGTTGGTACTAGGCTATCAGCCCTAGGGCCTATACAAGCCTAGCCATAACAATTCCCTGGCTATTTCTTCCCACATTATTTACTTTTCTGGACCCCTGTCTAGCAGGGCGACTGACGTGATCCCTGGGGTGAATTTCCTTTCTCCCATCCAATCGTCAAGGTTCCTCTTGAAGAGGTCCAAAGAGGCATTCTGCTTGACATGTATGGGCAATCTATTCCAGAGTCTGGGGAGTCTCTGGGTCAGGAACCTATCCCTCCAGCATGTTTTGTTTATTGTGATGACAAGGTTTAGATCCCTGGAGCGTGTAGCTCTGAGGGATTGGGATTTCTTTAAGTGTAGCATGTCCAACAGCTCTGGGTTTGACATGGCCTTGTATGTTAAGCAGAGATCGCCTCTGAGTAGATGATATGCGATGGAGTATAGCTGGAGTTTTTTAAGGCGGTCAGCGTAGGGCATCTGCTTTAGGCCTGTGATTCTTCTAGTGAGGTATTTCTGAGGCCTTTCCAGTTGTTGCAGATGTCTTGAGAGGTACATACCAAATGGGGCGTTGTATTCTATAATGGGTCTAATGAGGGATGAGTACAGTGGGACAATGACCTCCTTTTTTCTGGATGAAAAGCCCTTCGTGATGAGGTGTGCCACATAAAAGGATTTCCTGACTGTTGTGGCGATGTGGTTATCGAAGGTGAGACCACTGTCCACCTGTGTCCCTAAGTCTCTTATCACACTTTCTGTGTTTAGTGTAATGCCACCTATATGGTAATTCATGAATACATGTTTTTTCCCAAAGGGGATAACAATACATTTCTTGGCATTGAGCTTGAGCCCATGGCTCTTGCACCAAGCATCTGTTTCTGTAAGGCCCTTTTGTAGAGTATCCACATCATTTGGGGATTCAATAATGGCTCCCAGTTTGCAGTCATCTGCAAACTTTGTTAGCCAGAGTCCCTTAGTGTTGACCTGTACTTCAGAGAAGTAGATGCCAAACAAGAGCGGCCCCAGGACTGAACCCTGAGGTACTCCACTTGTCACTTGTCTGGAGCTGGATTTGGAGTCGGCTACTTTTACAGTGTGGGTTCTATCAGTAAGCCATTTAGCAACCCATTGGGTGACATAGGGATTAATGCCCAACCTAGTAAGTTTATCGATGATTCCAGAGTGGGGGATGGTGTCAAAGGCCTTGGCAAGGTCTAGATAGGCTGTGTGGACCACCTCACCCTTGTCCATGGCTCTGGAGACTGATTCAAAGAAGTCAATCAGGTTCAGGAGACAAGATCGGCCCTTCACAAACCCAAACTGGGTGGGGTCCAGTGTTTGAAGGTTGCCAATGTCTTTGTTTATAAGTTCCATGATAATACGCTCCATGGCCTTGCAGATAAGGCTTGTCAGACTGATGGGATGGTAGTTTCCGGGATCCAAGGTGGATCCCCCCTTGTGGATTGGGATAACTGTAGCTCTGCGCCACTCAGTGGGTACGAAACCTGAGGTGAGGCTATGATTAAACATGACACTTAGGTGAGGTGCCAGTTCATATTGTAGTTCATGTAGTACACAGCCCGGGATGTCATCTGGTCCCATGGATGCTGTATTCTTGGCTTTAGAGAGTGTGTTTTGTACCTGTGTGGCCGTTATTACTGGAATTTGGCAATCTTCCGGTACTGAGATGGGCCATTTAGGGGGTGAGAGGGGGGTGAAGTTGGCACTGAATCGATCTGCCAGGATATTGGCAATATCCTTTGGATCAGTATATTTAATGCCATTCTGTTTTAGCTCAGCGCAGATCTGAGCATTGCCATTTAGATTCTTGACATAGTTATAGAATGCTTTGTGGTTGTCTTTGGAATCTTTGGCAATTTTATTTTCGTAACTAGCTTTGGAGGATTTTATGAGGCACCTCAGTTTCTTACTGAGGCCAGTAAGGGAGTTTTTTGCATCCTGGGATTTTCCTCTTTTCTGCAAAAGTTTCTTCCTTTTGTTGTAAAGTTTGTTTATGGCAGGGGACCACCAGATTGGCAGTATACATAATTTGGTGTTTAGTTAAACCAGCATCTTTCCTTAAAAGGCCACATTAAAACCAGTGTTGATTAAGATACTGAAACGGCTTACACTTGGTTATAAATTCGCAAATCATATCATTCCTGAAGTCTGGAAAGCCCATGGTGCTAATTTACTGATTCCCAAGCTGCAGTATACCTTGCCAGTCACTGCGATCAGCTCTTCACACAAGTCCTTGATCAAAACAGCAGCACATAAAGTAAGTCAATTTATTTCTCTAGCAGAGTGAAAGGCACATCATTGTCGTTAACTTACAAAAAAAGATGGCTACAGCTTCTGTTACCATCATCTTCAACTTAAACAAACAACAACAAAAAGCAACATGGCAGCAGCATCTGGTACAGTCATCTTCAACTTAAACAACAAAAAAGCAACATGGCATCAGCTTCTGGTACAGTCATCTTAACTTAAAAAAAGAAATAGAAAACAAAGTCAGTAGCAACTTTTAGTACAGCCCCTTACACCTTGCAAGTGTGAAGTATTTCTAACATGAATGTCAGATTACCACCTCTGATGCAAGGATCACAGTGCATTCAATCTTGTTAGGCCTACATTTTGTCTCAGTGTTGGAGAGAATCTTTTTCAAGATTTCACTAATTTGTACCATTGAATCAACCCATGTCTCACAATATGCAATGGAACCAGCAGTACAGAACCAAGTATACCATTGCATTAACCCATATCTCACACTGTGCAATGGAACCAGCAGTACAGAACTAGGTGTACCACTGCATTAACCCATGTCTCATACTCTGCAATGGAACCAGCAGTACAAAACTAGGTGTACCACTGCATTAACCCATGTCTCACACTGTGCAATGGAACCAGCAGTACAGAACCAGACACCATTGCATTAACCCATATCTCACACTGTACAATGGCACCAGCAGTAAAGAACTAGGTGTACCACTGCATTGACCCATGTCTCACATTGCCAATGAAACCAGCAGTACAGAACTAGGTGTACCACTACAACAACCCATGTCTCACACTGTGAAATGGAACCAGCAGTACAGAACTAGGTGCATCATTGCATCAACCCTTGTCTCACACTGCAATGGAACCAGCAGTACAGAACTAGGTGTACTACTGGTTTAACCCATGTCTCACACTGTGCAATGTAACCAGCAGTACAGAACTAGGTGTACCACTGGATTAACCCATGTCTTACACTGTGCAATGGAACCAGCAGTACAGAACCAGGTATACCATTGCATCAACCCATATCTCATACTGTGCAATGGGACCAGGAGTACAGAATTAGGCGTACCAGTGCATTAACCCATTTCTCATACTGTGTAATGGAGTCAGCAGTACAGAACGAGGTATAACATTGCATTAACCCATACCTCACACTGTGCAATGGAAGCAACTGTACAGAACTAGGTGCACAACTGCATTAACCCATGTCTCACACTGTGCAATGGAACCAGTAGTACAGAAATAGGTGTTCCACTGCATGTGCAATGGAACCAGCAGTACAGAACTAGATGTACCATTGCATCAACCCATGTCTCACACTGTGCAATGGAACCAGCAGTACAGAACTAGATGTACCATTGCATCAACCCATGTCTCACACTGTGCAATGGAACCAGCAGTACAGAACTAGATGTACCATTGCATCAACCCATGTCTCACACTGTGCAATGGAACCAGCAGTATAGAACTAGGTGTACCATTGCATCAACCCATGTCTCACACTGTGCAATGGAACCAGCAGTATAGAACTAGGTGTACCATTGCATTAACCCATGTCTCACACTGTGCAATGGGACTAGCAGTACAGAACTAGGAGTACCATTGCATTAACACATCTCACACTGTGCATTGGGACCAGCAGTACAGAACTAGTTGTATCACTGCATTAACCCATGTCTCACACTGTGCAATGGAACCAGTAGTACAGAACTAGGTGTTCCACTGCATGTGCAATGGAACCAGCAGTACAGAACTAGATGTACCATTGCATCAACCCATGTCTCACACTGTGCAATGGAACCAGCAGTATAGAACTAGGTGTACCATTGCATTAACCCATGTCTCACACTGTGCAATGGGACTAGCAGTACAGAACTAGGAGTACCATTGCATTAACACGTCTCACACTGTGCATTGGGACCAGCAGTACAGAACTAGTTGTATCACTGCATTAACCCATGTCTCACACTGTGCAATGGAACCAGCAGTACAGAACTAGATGTACCATTGCATCAACCCATGTCTCACACTGTGCAATGGAACCAGCAGTATAGAACTAGGTGTACCATTGCATTAACCCATGTCTCACACTGTGCAATGGGACTAGCAGTACAGAACTAGGAGTACCATTGCATTAACACATCTCACATTGTGCACTGGGACCAGCAGTACAGAACTAGGTGTATCACTGCATTAACCCATGTCTCACACTGGGCAATGGAACCAGCAGTACAGAACTTGGTGTACCACTGCCTTAACCCATGTCGCTATAACACTTGCATCTAATTTCTCTAAATAGATGTTGTTTGAGTGTCTCTTGAAAGTCAGCAGTTGGTCTATATTCCTAATAATCACTGGAAGAGTGTTCCATACAGCGTATGGTGGATCACCCGGCCTCAGTTTAAGCTCAGACAGGCCCATCACCAATTCAATCCTTGGACAATGTCCCTCTCATGTCATGTCCCCAGTGCCCACCAGAGATCACCAAGAGGAGCACCTACATAACTGCCCATCCCTCTCCTATGTGACTCTAATCGAACCCAGGTCAACTGGGCCCTAGTCAGGCTTTTATCCCTCTATGGCATCAGGGTGGCTACAAAGACTTCAATACGCTGTCTCAATTAATTTACTCAATCCACCTGGGCATATATAGCAGTATACATAATTTGTTTAGTTAAATCAGAATCTTTCCTTTAAAGCCCGCATTACAACCAGTGTGGATTAAAGTACTGAAACAGCTTGCACTTGGTTATAAATTCGCAAATTATATCATTTTTGAAGTCTAGAAAGCCCATGGTGCTAATTTACTGATTCCCAAGCTGCAGTTTACCTTGCCAGTCACTGCGCTCAGCTCTTCACACAAGTCCTTGATCAAAACAGCAGCACATAAAATAAGTCAATTTATTTCTCTAGCAGAGTCAAAGGCACATCATTGTCTTTAACTTACAAAAAAAGATGGCAACAGCTTCTGGTACAGTCATCTTCAACTTAAACAAACAACAACAAAAATCAACATGGCAGCAGCTTCTGGTACTGTCATCTTCAACTTAAACAACAACAACAAAAAACAACATGGCAGCAGCTTCTGTTACAGTCATCTTCAACTTAAACAGCAACAACAAAAAACAACATGGCAGCAGCTTCTGTTACAGTCATCTTCAACAAACAACAACAAAAAGCAACATGGCAGCAGCTTCTGGTACAGTCATCTTCAACTTAAACAACAACAAAAAGTAACATGGCAGCAGTTTCTGGTACAGTCATCTTCAACTTAAACAACAACAAGACAACATGGCAGCAGCTTCTGGCAAGTCATCTTCAACTTAACATAAAAGTAACATGGCAGCAGCTTCTGGTACAGTCATCTTCAACTTAACAACAACAACAAAAAAGCAACATGGCAGCAGCTTCTGGTACAGTCATCTTCAACTTAACAACAGAAAAGCAATGTGGCAGCAGTTTCTGTTACAGTCATCTTTAACTTAAACAACAACAAAAAAGCAACATGGCAGCAGCTTCTGGTACAGTCATCTTCAACTTAAACAACAACAGAAAAGCAATGCAGCCGCAGTTTCTAGTACAGTCATCTTAACTTAAAAAAAGAAAGAGAAAACAAAGTCAGTAGCAGATTTTAGTACAGCTCCCTTACACCTTGCCAGTGTGAAGTATTTCTAACATGACTGTCAGATTACCACCTGCTGGTGGAATGAAGAAGTACAGGAGAATATACAGAGAGAGGTTGGCGAAGAAGAAGTGGGATTGTCAAAGAGATGAAGAAAGTAGACAAGAGTATAAGGAGATGAGGTGCATGGCAAAGAGAGAGGTGGCGAAGACTAAGGATAAGGCATATGAAGAGTTGTATAAAAGGTTGGACACTAAGGAGGGAGAAAAGTACCTGTACCGATTGGCTAGATAGAGGGACCAAGCTAGGAACGATGTGCAGCAGGTAAGGGTGATAAAGGATAATGAGGGAAACGTACTCACAAGTGAAGAGAGTGGGTTGAGCAGATGGAAAGAGTACTTTGAGGGGTTGATGAATGAAGAGAATGAGAGGGAGAGAAGGTGGATGATGTGCGGATAGTGAATCATGAAGTGCAGTGGATTAGCAAGGAGGAATTAAGGATAGCTATGAAGAGGATGAAGAACTGAAAGGCTGTTGGTCCAGATGACATACCTGTGGAAGCATGGAGGTGTTTAGGTGAAATGGCAGTGGAGTTTTTAACTAGATTGTTTAATGAAATCTTGGAAAGTGAGAGGATGCCTGAGGAATGAAGAAAAAGTGTTTTGGTACTGGTTTTTAAGAATAAGGGTGATGTGCAGAGCTGTAGTAACTACAGAGGGATTAAACTGATCAGTCACAGCATAAAGTTATGGGAAAGAGTAGTGGAAGCTAGGTTAAGAAGGGAGGTGATGATTAGTGATCAGCAGTATGGTTTCATGCCAGGAAAGAGCACTACAGATGTGATGTTTGCTCTGAGAGTGTTGATGGAGAAGTACAGAGAAGGTCAGAAGGAGTTGCACTGTGTCTTTGTGGATTTAGAGAAAGCATATGACAGGGTGCCTAGAGAGGAGTTGTGGTATTGTATGAGGAAGTCGGGAGTGTCAGAGAAGTATGTAAGAGTAATACAGGATATGTACGAGGGTAATGTGACAGCGGTGGGGTCTGCGGTGGGAGTGACGGATGCGTTTAAGGTGGAGGTGGGATTACATCAAGGATCTGTCTTATTTGCAGTGGTGATGGACAGGTTGACAGACGAGATCAGACAGGAGTCCCCGTGGACTATGATGTTTGCAGATGACATTGTGATCTGTAGTGAGAGTAGGGAACCGGTGGAGACAACCCTGGAGAGGTGGAGATATGCTCTAGAGGGAAGAGGAATGAAGGTCAGCAGGACTAAGACAAAATATATGTATGTGAATGAGAGGGAGGACAGAGGAATGGTGAGGATGCAGGGAGTAGAGGTGGCGAAGGTGAATGAGTTTAAGTACTTGGGATCAACAGTTCAGAGTAATAGCGAGTGTGGAAGAGAAGTGAAGAAGAGAGTACATGCAGGATGGAGTGGGTGGAGAAGAGTGTCAGGAGTGATTTGTGACAGACTAGTACCAGTAAGAGTGAAAGGGAAGGTCTACAAGAGGGTAGTGAGACTAGCTATGTTATACGGGTTGGAGACAGTGGCATTGACAAAAAGGCAGGAGTCAGAGCTTGATGTGGCAGAGTTGAAGATGTTAAGATTTGCACTGGGTGTGACGAGGATGGACAGGATTAGGAATAAGTATATTAGAGGGTCAGCCCAGGTTGGAGGGTTTGGAGACAAAGCCAGAGAGGCAAGATTACGTTGGTTTGGACATCTGCTGAGGAGGGATGCTAAGGATGAAGCTGCCAGGTAACAGGAAAAGAGGAAGGCCTAAGATAAGGTTTATGGATGTGGTGAGAGAGGACATGCAGGTGGATGGTGTAACAGAGCAAGATGTAGAGGACAGGAAGAAATGGAAGCAGTTGATCTGCTGTGGCGACCCCTAACGGGAGCAGCCAAAAGAAGAAGAAGACTGTCAGATTACCACCTCTGACTCCAGGATCATGGTACATTCAATCTTGTTAGGCCTACATTTTGCCTCAGTGTTGGAGAGAATCTTTTTCAAGATTTCACTAATCTGCTGGAAATGGTTAACTCCTAAAATTCAAAAGGGGCAGAACTCTGCTATACTCCAGCTTATACTGAATGAACATGTAACTACAACATATAAGTACATTTCAAGACTACAAGGCAAGCATTAATCAAGAGGAATGTGCATATTTTAGAGACAATGACACTTTTTATCTACTGATTGTTGGTGTTTCTAGACTGCACTGAACATACTGTCTAGCATGTAAATTTTAATAAATAATGCATAGAATTCACTGCATTTCATTTAAGCATTTAATATAAGAGAATTAGAAATGTTATATTTAAATAATTCTGCATTCATCACTTTGGGCTTTTCTTGTCTCCACATGTCATAGATACCATACATAATTTTTATGTTTCTGCTTCTACAACACCTCCATTTTTTTTCCTTTCAACCTTAGTCCTATTCTAAGAATACACCCATGGGCTTTACAGCTCCACCACATGTACATATGTACATACTGTCTGCTCATCTATAAATACCACTCTTCTCTGTGAATTTTTTTTCACTCTCCTGAAAAACCCAATTGATGTATACATTGTCAAAAAAAGTTAATAATTTGTTTTATTATGTTTACATATTATACTTTCTCTGTATTTCTGGTACTGATGTATTGATGTATTTTAAATTCTCTGTATTGGTGGTTGTCATTTTTGTACTGTAATTTGTCTGCATTTGGAGCTTTTCTCCTCAGGTCTCCACTGAAAATGGGTTTCTAGCCCAGCTGGACCAACCTGGTTAACAAATGTCAAATACATAAATATAAAATAAATAAATGGCTTAGGTCCGTAGTCAGTCCCGCCTACCTGACTGAATAATTAATGGCTGTGATACAAAAGTAGGTGTGTCATGCATATTCAGAATCACAGGTCCTGTACAGTCACTATGTTGTACTCACATTATTTTTACA
This sequence comes from Protopterus annectens, assembly GCF_019279795.1. Lineage (NCBI taxonomy): Eukaryota > Metazoa > Chordata > Ceratodontiformes > Protopteridae > Protopterus > Protopterus annectens. The sequence continues at coordinate 21,405,161 of NC_056749.1, forward strand.
CAGTGAAAAACCTTGAGTAAAGCCCTATTCCTTAACCTCTTTCTATAACCCAGTGTACTGCCTTGACATCCCATAATGTTCTGAAGTACTTAGTCTATTTAAGGAGGGCCATCATACTGGACTGCTGTAAAACAATGTTGATTACCTCTTTGAAATAATATCCAAATAAAGTCCAAAGAAATGGTGCTACAAGTGCTCAAAGAGAAAACAAGATAAAATAAAAGAGCACAATGTTGCGAGCCCACAATACTGTTTTAATATTAAAAATAACAAACCAAAGTTGTTAAGCGCTTTCATCAACTAGTATGACTTCTTCAGAACAAATTACCATTGAAAATTTTCACATTTAAATACATGTTGCTGGTTAGTCATTGGTTCTAATCCAACCAATTCCATCAATGAAAAATCACAACTCCTGAATATGTAAACACCAGTTAATTAAAATAGAATAAAGTTGTTTTACTCAGTAATGAATATAAAAAATCAAATATTCTCAAGACATAAATAATGTAAAATACTAGTCCATTACATGAACTCATCATAACAAAAAAGTATGTATAAATATATTCACAAATATGTTTACAAATGTCTTTGATATTACTAAACTGAGTCTGCCTTTTCCTTGAGAATTGGCATTATAGTGATATGCTCGTTGAGCCCTGGTGGATAATCAGCAGCTAGCCTTAATTGCCACAATAGCTCCTTTTTGTACAATACATTTTGCCAATCCCCACCCCTTGCTTCCACTGTTACAAATTCAAGTATACCAAACTTAAAACATGTAAACTTGGTACATAAAATACTGTGTTTGTATAATGCATTAGTATCTTTTATTGTTTTTAATATCATAAAGATGTTCATATATTCTAGTTTTGAACATTCTCTCTGTCTTCCTATATAAAAGGAAGAACAGGTGTTGCACCTAGCTATATAAACTAATTTGCTGGAGCAACAATTGCCACTTTTTAAAAAAAACATGACTTTTGTTTTTATTATCAAGAGAAATAGAAGTATCTTGTAATATATAAGGACAATAGGAGCACCTGCCGCAAGGTTTACTTCCACATCTTTTACCCTGTTTATTGTTGGAAACAAAACCTGCCTCTAACAAGGACTTCATGTTAGGTCCTACCTTTGTAGAAAATATGGGTTTATCACCCAATATACGGAATATCTCAGTGTTTGTTTTAAAGATATTCCAATTTTTTGTCAGGATTCCTTTAATCTGAGAATACAAAGGACTATATTGCACTACACAAGCTTGTTGGAAGTTAGGTGTATCCTGAACTATCATAGCAGTAGATTTGTTATCAGATCCATTTCCACGAGTGCCTAATAAGGGTATATATATGTTACCCCATTTATTAAGTACATCCATAAGTATAGGATCAATGAAGTGTCCTGGATACCCTCTTTCTAAAAACATATCCCTTAGATTTTTAAACTCTGTTATAACATCATTTTTATCAGTTGTCATCCTAGCTATTCTTATAGCCTGTCCCTTTATAATACTTTTTTTCTGATGAATAGGATGGTGACTAGTATAATGCAAATAATTGTTACAAAATGTGTTTTTACGGTAGATTTTGGAGATGAAACCATCCTGGCCTTTAATGATCTTAGTATCCAGGAAATTAATTTCTTGTTTATCAAACTGATATGTGAACTTTAAATATGGCTAAAGTGGACAGATTATCACAAAGAGTTCAAGACTCTCTGGCAAATGATACACGTTTGTGTATTCCTCCAGCGTCAGGGCTTAACACTGGTCAGAGAAACACTAGCGCACGAAGTGGCAACGTGCCTGCGCCTGTTGAAAATAACGCTACACTACCCGAGCAGAGACAACAGCAGGTTGGAAGTGGAGCTAACGGGGGAACTGGAGCTAACAACACTCCTATTGAAATAACATCAAGCCCTTCAACCATTCCTAGCTTGTCGGTGGTGTTCGCGAAAAAGGATTTTTTTAACAGCGTCAGTGTTTCAACAGTGGATACTCAGGAAGAGCGGGTGAGTGCCTTCCCAGATAGCTTGAGTTTGTTTAACACTAAACTTTTCCGATGCAGGAAATTACAATTGGAGGTGTCATACCTACGTGAATGCATAACTAAGGGTCTTGTGCCCAAGGGGTTGCGCCAGTGGCGTTACCCTGCTGGGCTGATTGAAAACTCCATATTTCATAAAGAAATTCTAGCCCTGTTTGATAGACAGGGAATTGAATTTATGGAGTCTCTAATTAATTTCTATGCAATCGAAATTAATATGTTACAGGATGAGCTTATCAAATTGGAAGCTTCACTGCAGCAACATGCAGATTTTCTAAGATATCGGTATGATTACCTTAGAATTTTATCTAGCATTGAAGCGTCCATTATAAAAATGTTGGCCAATAAGAAACGTAAAATTGAGAGAGATGTCTCAGATTATAAAAATCTTAAAGCGTATCCCCCACCCCCTTTGGGACAAGTTGCTGCCTGGAGGGTCTCTCAAATGAATGAAAATTCTTTGACTGTTCGGGATTTTCAGTGCAATGAGGGGGAGGCAGAAACTCCAATTGTGAGGAGAAGTGAACGCATAAGGAATTATGCTAATGCTAATAATAACTCTAATGGGGGACCTAATACTATCACTGATGACAATCTTTTTCACTCGGATGAGCGCACCAATAATGGAGAAAATCAGCAGGGTTTTCACAGGCCCTCGACGGTGAGGAACACCACGTCGAACAACGGGCAAAACGATCGAGGGCGTACCCAGAAGAGGAAGAAGGGCAACCAACGGAGACGTTAGATCATCCCCAAACTAATGTTTTTTTGGATGCTTCACACTCCGAGGAGGGGCCCAGCATTTTATGCAATGACAAAGGGGACTTTAAAATCTATAATTATACAGCATTGACTATGGATTCTAATCTTGTTGATTTTTTTGCCAAGGGATTATCGTTTATTCCAGACAGAAAATGCAATCTTGTTAAAACTATTATAGATTTAAAACTATTTGTCCGCAAGCTAAATCTAGCTTATATTTTGGGTAACACTCCTTCATTGGTTAACACACATAGGGTTTCCAGTGTGTTTAACCCCCCTTTAAATCCAAATCTATGCATTTTTGAAAAATTATGCGAACTGGATTTGAGGGCAATGGCGTCTAACAATAGTTTCCATTCTAAAGGGTTAAGTCACATGGCTCGAAATGTTAACAACAATGAGCTAGCCTTCATCAAATTGTTAAATGAATGCAAAGTCAGGGTTATGGCGCCTGATAAAGGTGGGGGGTTAATTTTCATGGATGAGTATGTCTATGAGAATAAAATGTTAGAATATTTGCACTCGAAAACTTATGTACCTTCTAGTATTAATGAGATCAATGTGGCTTATAATAGAGTTAAAAACATTTTGGATGATTTGTTTTTGGAGGGAAGTATTGACTATGAGCTATTACTTTTTCTAACTATGCCAGCTCCTAAAATCCCCACCATATTTGGCACACCAAAAATTCACAAAGATCTTGTGAATCCCCCTTTCAGACCAATAGTGGACGGAAGGGGGTCTATTACTTATGCGTGTGCCAAGTTGGTGGACAGCATATTAAAACCATTGCTGGAACAAGAGATTCAGATATGTAGGGATTCATGGAGCTTCCTCCAGAATATTAGAAAAATTGCATATGATCCAACTCTAATGTTTTTAGTGGTTGATATAAAAGATCTTTATACAGTCATTCCACATGATTTGGGGGTAATGTGGACAGGTGACTTCATGCTCCGTAAAAAGGCATCAAATGACCAAATACGCCTTGTGGAAACCTTATTGGAAGTTATTTTAAAAAATAATTTCCTTGTGTTTAAGAACCAATTTTTTCTCCAAACTATTGGCATAGCCATGGGTTCACCATGTGGGTGTTCCTTTGCCAATAGTGTATTAGCTCATTGGGAATTTGAATATTTGTTCAAAAACGCCCTCTATCAGGAACATGTCACTTGGTACACTAGGTACCAAGATGACATGTTCTTTTTATGGAAAGGCTCTGTTGATGTCATACCATCTTTTATTGAGAGTATATCCAACATGACACATTTCTTGGAGTTTACGTACTCTATAGGGATGAATGAAATTACATTTTTGGATGTAAAAATCAGTAAAGACAACGAATTGAACAAATTTAAATCAACCATCTTTAGGAAACCGACTTTTTCTAACACTTATTTGTTTTTCACTAGCTCGCACCCCTTCCATCAAAAAAGAAGTGTTGTTAAGGGACAATTTGTCCGTGCGGCTAGGATGGTGTCCGAACAAGTTGACTTCCTAATTGAATGTGATAAAATCCAATCAATGTTTTTAATGAGAGGGTATCCCCACATGCTTGTTGAGGAAATCAAACAAGAAGTGTTACACAAGAGAGAAACTGGCCACTTTCAACCCTTATTAAGGGGAGGTGACATGCAGGTTACCCCCATTAATAGCAAAGAACATTCTAATATTTCATTCCTGTTCACATAATGTATTGACTTCAAATCTATTAAGGACATTATCTCCAAAAATTGGAGATTATTTTTGGACGACCAACAGCTCATAAATGCTGTAGGTGAAAGGCCCAGTTTTACTTACAGACGGGGTTATAACTTGAAACAGCTTTTGGAACGCACCAAGGAAAAGATACATACGATGAAATTGGGAATGTTTAAGTGTGGGATGTGTTCCTACTGTAGATATATTCAAACTGGAAGGTCAATTAAAATAACAGGAGTTGATTATTTGGTTAAAGGAAAATACAACTGCAACTCTAAAGAAGTGGTCTATGTGGCTCTGTGCAGGCAGTGTCCTGCATTTTACATCGGCAAGATCGATAGACCACTCAAGAAGAGGGTGTATGAACACGTATATGCTATAAATAATAGGGATTTAAACAACGCATTGGCAAAACACATCTGCCAAAACCCCGATCATGGTTTTGTTTTTTCAATCTTACATCAGGTGGAACCACATATTAGAGGGGGCCCATGGCAATTACAACTGGAGGAACAAGAAGTTTTTTGGCAAATTTGTACATCGTCTTATATCCCTCCAGGTTTAAACGAGATTGTGTCTATTAAGTGTATATTAAAACTCAAAGCCCTTAGGAGGTAACATTTACTGATATATACATAAGTAATTAGCCATACATTAGCCATAGGAATTTAGGGTAGGGTTAATGTTTTGCGCACATGTTTTGGCATATATAAGCATTTTAATTTTATTTTTATTTGTTACATTCTAGCCAGGTTAATGTGTCCTTGCTGGGTTGGGACTTGTGATAAATGTAGTCCTTATGCATTTTTGACTTGCTGCTTTAGGTATATATTATACATATAGAATATAAATTTAGGATGTATATATATGTATATGTATAAAAATATATTAAGGAAGTTTTTTTCACACAAATAATACAAATTTAAGCATATATATATTTTTGAAGTAGGTTGATATATTATTTGTGTTATATTTTATCATAATATTCATGTTTTTACTAATATAACCAAGTGCATTATTTATGCACTTGGATGCTTAACTACTTAGATTGTTTTATTGAATAATTGATGGCAGTTAATCGTTTTATATTTAAATGAAGGAGAAGCGTATGTTTATTGTATTTCAGTCCGAGGAAGGTGGGGAAAACTTCCCTACCGAAAGCGCTTATTGAATAAACGGTCCGTGCTCTGCATTTTGGTTTCAGTTTCTGCATTTTCACTCTTTCATTTGGAACTTTAAATATTCTGTAGTTTGATTCAAATACTGAACAAACTCAATTATTTGTTCTTGACATCCTTTCCATAAAATAAAAATATCATCCAAAAATCTGCCGTAATATATAACATTGGTGGAAAATAATTCATTTTGGAAAACATACTTATGTTCCCAACCCAGGAGAACTAAATTTGCATACAAGGGAGCGCAGGCTGCACCCATAGCAACCCCTTTGAGCTGTTGAAAATATTCTCCTTCAAAAAATATGTAATTATTTTCTAATATAACATTCATTAGTTCACATATAAGTAATACTTCATCTGGGGTCAAAGATGAATAAGTGAAAAGTACATCCTCAAACAAACATAAACCTTCTGCTTTAGGAATACAAGAAAAAAGGTCCTGCACATCTATAGTAAGAAAGAAAATGTCAACTGACCATAATTCTGTGTTAATTTGTCCTAAAAAATCCCATGAGTCCTTTAATAAGTGGGGGAATTTGTTCATAATATGCTTCAGTTTTTTATCCACATATACTGCTATATTATGCGTTTTGGAACCTGCAGCTGCTACGATAGGTCTAAACGGTGGCTTTTTTAGGTTCTTGTGTATCTTAGGTATTCCAAAAATCACTGGAATCTTGGGATATTTATTCAGTAGAAAATCATAGTCATCCTTAGATATTCTCTGGTCCATTAAATATTCATATAGATAACTATCTAGTCTACGATATGAAATATGTATTTCATTTTTGGAACACAAAGAATAATTGTCTGCTTCAAATAGTATACTTTGCATATCATTGGTATAATCTTCTGAACTATATAAGACAACCCCACCTCCTTTGTCAGGTGTCATAATTCTTATACCCTTGTCTTCCTTTAAGGTCTTTAAGAGGTTCCTTTCTTCATGATTTAAGTTAGTAAATGATCTTCTTTTCTCTCCCCATACTTTATATAAATCATCTTTAACTAATTTTTCATAAGCAGTAACTAACGGATGCAATGGAGGATTGAATGTACTACTTCTCTTAAGAATATCTTTCGATTCTACTCTAGAGGGTTTACCCGAAAACATAATATTCAGATTTAATTTCCTTAGATATAGCTGTAAATCAACCATTACCTTAGCTATATCAGATACTTTGGTTGGAACAAATTTAAATCCTTTGGAGAATAAAGAGAAGAGTTCTTTGGTAACAAGAACCTCAGAATAGTTGTATATATTAAAGCCATTTAAACTGTATTGGATATTATACCATGACCCCCCCCAAAACGTGTACGCTGATTGGCCAGCGTGCACATTGTAAATCGAGTTATATTAATGGAAAAGGTCCGTCGCCGACTTTTTCCATTAGTATAACTTACTTTTAAACACTGTCGCTATGTTAAATGGGTTTAACATAGCGAGACAGCTTTAAAATAAGCAACGGAGATCTTCGCTTATTTTAGCAGTCTCTATGCTAAACCCATTTAACATAGCAGACAGGTTTTTAAAAGCAACGGAGAAAGCAAGATCTCCGTTGCTTTTTTTACTGTTATGTTAAATGGGTTTAACATAGCGAGACAGTTTTAAAATAAGCAACGGACATCTCCGCTGCTTATTTTAAAGCTCGCCATGTTAAACCCATTTAACATAGCTTAAACAGGCAAAAAGCAATGGAGATCTTGCTTTCTCCGTTGCTTTTGCCCACTCTGATGTACTGCGCAGGCACGCAGTACATCAGAACTGCCGCGGATGCCAGACATCTGCGGAAGGGCAGTAAACAGGAATTATACTATGCCATTATTTAAGAAAAGTAATAGTTTCTTTTCTTAAATAATGTCATGGTATAATAGCAATAACCCACTTCTGGGTGTGGGTAATGCTGTATATACCCACGGTTGGCTTTGTTTGGTCCCGAGGGCGTGGGTAAATCCAGCATTACCCACACCCAGGCGTTGGTTATTGCTATATTATCTATACATTGTATTTGAACCGCAGGATCTACCACTTGGTATACCCATGGTTCTGCTGTGTTGCCCTGCTGTAGGTTTTGTACATCCCCTGTCTGCGATTCGCTATTCTCTCTGAGCATCTGGGAAGCGGAAAATCCTGAAAGTCAACTGGATAGTCCGACTCAACTTCCCTGAAATTTTCACTATGCAGTTCAAAATTAAAGTTAGAGTTAGGTTTGGTCCTCTCACCCTTTTCATTTGCTGCATTTTCATATTCTCTTTCATGAAAAACTAATTTATCAGTGGGATATACCTTGTGCAGTTCATACTGTCTAACATCTCCATCTAACTTCTTAGCTTTTTTCTTGAAAATATTATCACATTTTTGATCCACCCTGCTAATGATTTTATAATACAAATTCTCATATTGTGTAAATAATAAATCAGTGATGATTTTTTCATTTAATATATTCACTTCATCACAAAGCCTTGTTTCCATAGCCTCATAAAAGGAGACAGTTTTACCTAATAATTCCAAACCCCATTTGTTAAACATATCAATAAATATCTTAACAGTGTCAGTGTCATAATAAATTCCATAAGGAAATTTAAAGACTCTTAGTCCCTGTGGAACTATTTGTCTTTTGATGCATTCATTTAAATAACACATTTCCATTTGACACATTTTAAGCTTAAATAATTTCATCTCAAAAGCATAAATCACGTCTCTTAATGATTCAAAATTATGATGTCCAGTTTCCCTGTTAACCAGTGTTCCATTGTTCCGTTTGGGGCTGGTACCAGCAAAAGTAAAATGTTTTTGAAGCAAATTACCAAAATGTTCATTATTGTTTTTAGAAAATACAATTTCTTTACAAGCACAAGATTCACACTTATTAGTAGTATTCAAATGTTCTCTTCTCTCAGTCACCCTGCTGC